>NC_092204.1:27250999-27392675 GCF_043381705.1 Parasteatoda tepidariorum
GCTTCTTTCAACGTCTACTGATGTTATTGGTGCGTACTTGAAAAGGACGGTCACACTTACTGAGAATTCTTCTTCAATTTGAAAAGATGTTGCTTCACCTTTTAATATCCTAGAGATTTTCTTCATTGTCTGGAAGCCAATGTAATAATAAAAAATAATAAAAATTAGAAAAAAACTAACAAAAAATTTAAAAAATGCTTTAAAATGCGAAATACACCCCAAAATTTAAAGAAAATGCCCTATAAATCTCAAAAAATGCTCTAAAGGACAAAAAATCTCCAAAAATGCCAAAGATGCAAAAAAATGCATATGTCATCAAAATTCGGGCCTTAGTTATAACTATAAGCATTTTTTTTTTGTTGATACAAAGCATTAATAAGCAGAAGATTCTTTAAATTTTATGTTTAAAGATCTAATAACAAACACGCAAAAAAAATTATTAAACGAAGAATAATTGAAGATACATAAAAAAAAAAAAAAATAGAAGAAACGCGTGAATAAAATTCAAAGCATTTTGCAACTATGCCAAGAAAAATATTGGCACAACTTTTTAGTGAGTGTTACCATCCATTAAGTAACTCTATTTATGTTTTAAGTGAATGGTGCTTTCGAATGCAAATAAAGAAATGATCAAAATATTTTCAATACACATTAAATTTTGATTGGATTAATTTTTTTTTCTAATGACCTACACGTTAACTGAGAAATTTCAAAAAGAATGTAAGGAATCAAATTTTTCATAAGTATAATAAATAATCAAAAATAAATAATTTTTTTAATCAAACTTTGTATTTCTTTATGATGTTTTAATGAAACATAAAAAGAATACATCTGAAATTAAAAAAATTCTATTTCAAATAGAACAATGCTTATGAAAATTTTGGACAAGGTATCCCGACGTTACAGATTAAGCCTACAATGCGAACCTTTAGATGATCAAATATATAGAACATTTAAGAAATAATAATAATAATTGAAGGAATACGTAATTATTTTCATAGTTAATGATAGTAACATAGTTTTTAATCAACACAAAATAATTAATACCTTTAAACTTTGCAGTAAATACGCACCCCTTCTTGCTATTGCAATCCTAGGGTGAAGTTTCGCCCATTTGTTAAGTTGACGAACGGAGTTAGCTCTCATATGGATGGTTGAAGAATGCAGAGGAATATCGTCAAAAAGATATTGCGTTTACGATATTTATCGTTGTTAACAAATGATTTTTAATCGATATTTAATTTTGTCTCTTTGGCTTTTTCTTCAAAAAGGAATTATTTTGATTTTTTGAACATTTTCCTTGAGTTTTATCGCTAAATTAGCTTCTTATGAAACTAATTAACTAATAAGAATAAATTGATAACTTCTCATGAAATCGCGTCATCGATGGATGTTATACAGTGGAGGGTGTTTCATTACAAGTGACAACAACAACAATCCCGAGCTTTTGACCTGCTCTACTTCCGATTATAAAGTATACAGCTGCTTACTACAACAAAAGATAGTTTTCAGATAGTTTTGTTTTTTGTAAAAGCGATAAATTATATAATTTCTGAACTCAAATCTATTGTATTTCATAAGATATTAATGATATTAAGTAATTCTGGACAGTTTGAAGTCAAAATTTGTTTTAGTTATTTAGAGATGCATTGTTAAAAAAACGTGACATGGTTGCTAGATTTAGAAAGAACTCGCTTTTTTGGCAGTTTTGATTTGGCCTCTTTTAACTTGTTTATTACTACTTGGTCTTGGTGCAAGCAGTACACCATCATACGTTAGTGTTAGCATATTGTTCTAGCAGCAAGATTAAGTTCATTTTACTTATTATTTAGGTTTAAATTTCGAAGTTGGTATATTGTTAACAAGGTAAGAAGTGTTTTATAGCTGTTCCTTTTTCAAATGACAATTCTTAAGTCTTGAAATGACAGATCTTCAAATGACGATTCTTCTTTAAAACACATATAATAAATCAAGGAACAAACACATATATACAAGAAATACTACCCAAGATAGTCTCAAAATACGATGATTACGTTGTGAGTCAAATGACTTCAACTTACACACAGAATAAATTTCTGCAATCGATGGAAAATTTAAGCCAATCAAAAGCCTGTATTTTTACATATCTTAAAATGCGATGTGTTTACAGAAATACTTGCTACTGATTGGCTTAATTAAGTCATCGTAATTGCATAAATTTAGCTGAATTCCGACCTAATGTCAGGAAGGACATGAATTTTTCGCTGCAAGATGACATAATCAGCAATCAGTTATCTCATTGTTGATCGTATTATACATCTTTAATTCAATTAATAGAAATAAATAATAAATTACCTAAAATAACATTGTTTTGCATTTTCATATAAGTCTTTACATTTTTTAATTATAAATTTAAATAGCATTTTTGTCAAATTTTGGCTCTTCAGATGTGCTATATCCTTTTAATGATGGACATGGAATTTTCAGAAAATCAATAAATTGGACAGAATGATATTTCGTCTAACCATTGGAGGGAGGGGCGGACTTAACAGCTCAGTTTATCTTTCGTTCTAATCAATTTTCTTGGTGAAACCTGCCAAGTTGACCGACCTTGTAAGTTGGGCAGCACCTGCATAAGTTGACCTCAATTATCAAGAACGGAATTTTTCCTATATAATATAAAGAAGCAAAACCTTTGTAGCTTGACCACCTGTCTATCTTGTATGTTGACCACTGAAATAAGTCAATTTTGTCTAGGAGTATTATGAAATTCTATTCTAAAACCCTCATAAGTTGACCAGTAAAAAACAATTCAGAAAATTTTCTGTCATTTTTGCAATGTATGTTAAAATTTCACTTGTTTGGTGAAATAGTGTAAAAAACTAATCTAAACCCTTTTGTGAGTTGACCATCAGGGGAAACTGTAAGGGGTCAGCTTTTGACCATTTCTTTCATCCGTTCATTAAAAACAGGTGAGTTAGTTGATAAGTTGAAATAGTGAGCATTTGAATAAATGAATGCTCTGAAATATCTTTGATCCTTTATTTATGGTCTTTGATCTTTAAGTGTAGTAAATAAATTTTAAAGTGTTCAAATAATTTTATTTTGTTAAAGTTTTCAAATTACATGTTTTCGTGTTCTGATATGCTAAGAAATTATGTTTATTAAACACTTCACATGCATAACTAATGAAATAATTTTTAAAAAAAAATTAGTTAAATATTAGAATTATATGTATCAAATTGAAGTTCATTCAGGTTTAAACACATTTCTTAAGATATTCATTTGCATATTTTCTGAATAAAATTTTTAAGTCAAGTAAAAAAAAAAATTTAAATATATAGCAACATGATATAGGAAACAAAAAAGTAAACAATGACCCACCCCCTCTATAAGTTGACCACTTGTCTAAGTTGACCACTAAAACAATGCACCACAACTGGTCAACTTACACAAGTTTTACGTATATGTATAATGAGGTGAAGAATTTAAATACCTCCATAACGTACGGTTCTTCATTACTGAAGTAGTGAAGCAAAGGGGGCCCCAATTAAGCTAAGTCGGGCCCTGCTTACACCAGAAACAGTAACCCGGAAGTATACTAAGTAAAGAGCTTGTGGTGCACCCTAGTGTAGAAAACACCATCCATTTTGTAATTGGTATGACACAGATGCCTTCGATATCCTTCAGCGTATACAATGCCGATCAATATTGATCAATATCTAACAAAACCTCTATGCTGCTTGGGATTTTGCTAATCTCAATGAGATTTTCTATAGTAAGTCGCAAAAATGTGACAACAAATTTCAATGATATTTTCAAATTAGAGTTCCAACAAGACAATATCCTCCATAGTCCCCTGGCAGCTATCCTATTGTAGGATGGAATCCTCTTCAAAATTCTACTGTAAATAATATGTAAATAACCTGTAAAAATTTGTAAATTGTATCTATTAATATTATTTTCATCAAATGCTAAACTTGTATCTCTGCACATAACTTTTCATTCTTTTAAATTTGAATTTTATGCTTATTAAACCTTCCATATTCGACTATTCCAAGCCATGTTTTTATCATCTTCTATTGTTACCATATAATATGAATCGGTGAGAGCCTTCGGACTGGTAGCGAGTAGTAAATCAAGATCCAATGTCCAGCTCTTTCGTGGTAAAGCTTTAAAATTGTTAGAAAATTAACAAAAATTCTGAAAGCTTCAATTTTTAATTGTTTATATATGTCTACCACGCTAAGGATGGTTGACTGAATGTAAACAATAACAAGCTTCCTAAAACCGGAAGAAATTTATCAAACTTCCTGTGTATACATCCGCTTGTGTTGGGCTTACAAAGCGATGTGTTAACATCGTTACTACCCAGGAAGCTTTTTATTGCAATTTGAGTTTTAACTTACCCGTAATTTTACTTTCCATAAGAGTTTTCTGCAATTTATAAGTTCTAGCAGGTCGTTAGCTTAAAACAAATTTAAGAAAATTAATACCACAACATAAATAAAGTGTAAAGTTCGCCATGTTTAGCGTGTTGTCTCTTATACGGCTACATTTGCTTAAAATATAGCTATTTTTTTATTTTTTTGGATCGTATTGAAGCGTGCTTGCGGAGTCTTCCTAGTTTATTTATTAAATTTTAAAAATTATTCGTTGAAATTTAAATTGAAAGAACTCGTAATATTGCAAACAATACAAGTATTAATATTAATTGGATGGCACGCTTTTTCAGACTTAGACGTAAAAATCAATCGGAAGTAGAAACCCGGAAGTCTTACGACGAATAAAAAGTTGCCGGAAAACAAGTTCGAATAGATGAAAGACATCTTTATATCAAGGCTGCATTCCAATTGGTAAGCAATCTCATTTGCTTGCTCCCACCAATAATTCCATACCCTCTTTGGAGGATGGAGATTTCAAGCCGATAGCTTAACGGGGTGATTTATGGTAATTACGGAGCAGGAAAAGGGGGAAAACTGAAGCTGTTCCGTTTCTCTTCTAACTACGCAATCCAAGGTAAAAATCAATCGGAAGTAGCAACCCGTAGGTCTTACCACGAATTTTAACCTAGCGTTACCTGTGCTTAGCTTTACCTTTACACGGTCAACCACCCATGAAATATTTTGCTAAAAGCGTAGTACAGTAGAACCTCGATTAACCGAGCTTCGATTAACCGAGGTTCCTGTTAACCGAGGCAATAACGAAGTCTAAATTTTTTTTCTCCTCTCCAAAATGAGCTTGGAATAAATTATACACATATTAGTCATATTAGTTCGTTGTACAGGCACTTATTTCCCACAAAAGCACTCAACTTCCATGAAATATTACACCCTGAGAAGACAACATCCACGAATGCTTTGTTAACAGTGGTCATGTGACTTGTAAGTTTAAACATGAAAATTTTAAAAATACAATATTTTCTTGAGATTTGTGTTATTTTTGAAACTGCGTCTTTCGATATTTAACTAAGTATAGTTAAAAAAAATTCCATTTTACTTTTTAAAATTTACTACTAGAGTTGATTTCCTTTTTAAGTCTTTTTAGCTGTGAAACATAAGTTCATATATGTTTATTTTTATCCTTTAAAAAACGTTCTATTGTTTTTTACTTTAAAAGTAGTTAAATTCGCAAGCATGGAAGGTTTTTATTCATGGTTCCTATTAATCGAGATTTCCGATATCCGAGTACTAGCGCTCCCAATTAACTCGGATAATCGAGATCTTACTGTAGTTGGCAGTCATGCCAGGGATTTGACTAAATCTCCGTTTTCATTATTTCTCTGTTATATAAGAAATATTTTATTAACAAAAAAGAGTTACCTAACACCATCCTAATCACTCAGTAGGTTACCTATTTACGTAATATAAATATTTTTTTTAATTTAGTCTGTTTCAAGCATGACTTTCCGCCCAGTTGGGTATGATACATTGCCTACATTGAACATTCAAAGAGGTCGACCATTATTGCCGCCTTGTAGTAGGCGGTCTTTTCACTGAGAGAAGGCGGTGTTTGAGGCAGCTCCCATTTGAGTGATGTTGCGAGGGAGCTACTAATACTTCAAAAATAGGCTGTTAATGTTTAGTGGTAGGAAAATAAATATGAAATCTAATTGCCCTCTATTTTTAGTTTTCTAAATGCCCTCTTATTGCTCGCTACTGTAACTGGAACTGTTGATGGTAGACGGCATAAACAATTAGCAGAAGGTACTAACAATTTAATTTTTTCGATGTGTTTACTACATCAGATACTTTCTTTTTCCTTCAACACACTGATTATAAATATAAAGTACTTTTAAGTACACAAGTGGGCGACCTTTGTGCTAAAATACAAACTAAAGTCAAACAACGTTAAAGAGCACAAAAATATTTATAAAATACAGAGAGCTGTTTCGGATGCTCAAAGGGCAACCTTCATCAGTGCAACAGTACTTTTAGTATTTTTAGTTCTAAAAGTACTAAAGTAGATAGTTAAAACAGAACTAAAAGTACAATAGTACTTTTAGTTCTGTTTTAAGCTGCGTCTGAGTGACAAAAGAATGCTAAGGAAAAAGTAGCTTGGCATCAAATTTGCAATAGATAAAAGTGTCGTAGACAAAGCCGAATTGAGCCAGTCATACAATAGTTTTGTAGATGCAATACATTTTTCTAGATTTTTTCCTAAGGAAATAACCAAATTGTATGTAACTATTTTAAAGTCAGATTTGTAATATGTTTAAAGTTAATGGTGCTTGAATATCGTTGCTATAGTCTATATGTTTCGGTTTTCGGCGAAGTCGGTGGTGCTTAATAAAATCAGCGTCTGCATCCATTCCAAAAATTTTAGAAAACTGCTTAGCACTTTGAATTAAATCATTTATACTTTCAGAATTCTTATTTATTTTTGTAAGGTGTCAGTTGTACTTTTTATCAATGTAGCTGCTTCAATAGTGTTCAGATCCTCTCTGTTTTGAAGGTTTCTGTCAGCAATTTAACTTTAACCGTTACATTTTTCAGAAACAAGAATCAAAATGTCGACTATAAAATCAAATACCGTGATTTTTCTTTCTAAAGAATAAGTCCTATTTCTCGTTTTTGGGTCGAATATAACTTTTACTCTTGTGTACTTACTTACTTACTAACACTTCATAAGATTACCAAGTTGCCTGATTGATTCTGCTCGAGCTGTCCATCTGGTCAAACATAGATTTTTTTTTTAGCTTCAAAGCTTTTTCTATTACATTTAATTTTTAAAATTAAGTTCCAAACTGCTGAGTTCTTACAGAAAAAAGACGCATAACTCTTGCATGATTGAAAAAATACCCGATTTTAGAAAACTCACATTGAGCTATGATTAAGAACTGTATAAATACGCTGGGCTTGACATGAGATAGATGGCATTTATCGACCTAGAATTTCTGAAGAAACATTGCGTTGAGTGCTGTTGAATTCACCTGATACTATAGCGTAATACTATATACTGATACTATGTGCACAATCATATCATTGAAACGCAAGCTTGTGATTATTGATTTCATATTTTTCAAAACAGCTGATTATTTCATTTTCTAGACTCAAGCCAGTTTTGTCTTGAACTTCACGAAATAATACCATATTTATTTGTAACAGGGTGTTAGATAACAGATAAAGAGAATGGATTTATTGTCATTATACGTGGAATATTATCCCTTTTACACAGGACTATCATTATCAAATCTATGCTCTTAATTCCCAGTAAGGCTTCGAGTAGAAAGTAGGCGTTACTTTCGCTAGTATACCCGATTTCCGAATTCTTAAATAATCAATGTATGGACATTTAATGTTTTATATTTAATTTCCGAACTTTTCTTATTCTATTTTATTTTACTTTTATAAAATCTCACAGTATGATATCGATTTAAATACATTCATCGTGACTTTTTGTGAAATCCAATGTAAACATCTATTTGGAACCGCCTACTTTTCAAAAACATTGTAGGCGTTACTGTTATGCGTAAACAATCCTTGGCATATACCTAAAGCAGTTCTTCACTAACTCTTAGGTAAACAAATGTTCTTTTAGCAACAAATGTTTAGAAAGATTTTACAAGGAAGAACTGCTGACACAACTTAAAGCTTTTAGAAATTTTGTAATTTTTACCCATACAAAATTTGCATCGATCCAAGTTAAAAGCTTCTTTCCAAAATTAATGCGACTAAACTTAAAAAATCAATTTATTAGACGCATTATGATAAACGGATGATAGTCCTTCATGTCTATGATTAGTTCTCTATTTAGAATATTATTTAAACCGGCTGGTCTAGGTTCTTTTGAGTCACTGTAAAACAGTGTTGCCGATAACCGTTCACCCCCAGATAGCGCTGTAAAATCCCCTAAAAATTTTTAAAAAACGCCAAAATTTTTAACTTAATGAATAAGTATTAAAAAAAGTACAAAAGTTAAATAATGTAAAAAAAACGTTGCTTCAATACTTTTTAATATTTTATTATCGACAAATTAATAATGTGCTGATAATTAAAAAAAAGGATGAACAATTGTACTATTAATTTACCTTTAAACTGCTTTTCGTGTTCCCAATCTTTCTTGTACTTTTGTACGTACTTCTTTTTTTCTTTATCCATTGGCATTATTTTTAAACCATACACATTAAAAATTTTAAATAATTTGAATTCAAATTCACCAAGCGTACAGTTTGATCGAGCTAAGTAATAACTTACTACATTCAACAAAGGGGTTAAGTTCCAAATAAAAACCTTTGTGTCGTCCTTAATCTTTGTGTTTTGGTTTATATATATTGATTTTCATATTACCATCCTACACATTCAGTTATAAAATTTGATATTAGAACGTAACCAAAATGAAACTAAAATTCACAAATAACCCTAAAACAAACCCCTAAAAACAAATTCCCCTAAAATACCCACTAAGGATAAAAAATCCCCCTAAATTTAGGGGGGAAACCCCTAATCTGGCAACACTGCTGTAAAAGGGAGCACGTAATTTATTTATGAAGTTACTTACTGTGTCAGATAGATAATTTAATTTCTTACAGATAATTTCTGATGATAGATAGATAATTTCTGTCAGATAGATAATTTCTGATGGTTCTATTATGCAGGTGATATGGTGCTCCAGGGATTCTTCGAAGAACAGTTTCTAGTTTCTTGATTTGTATCTGATTTATGCATTCCCTGGCTGGGTAATCATATGTAAGTATGGATCTAATGCACGGTATATAAACAGTTTTCTTTAGATTTAAGGGTAGAGTAGATTTGGTCAGAGACAGCCGTAAGCTGCATAAGTATTGTTTTTAACTATTTTAATTCTGTAGTTCCGGTTTAATTTAACATTAATGCTGAGACCCAAGTATAGTTTGCCTATAGTAAGAACCCCCCTTTCTACAAAGCCTACGGCAGTCTGCTGCATTATTTTCATTATTTATTATGAATGTTCATTGATTTTCAGATGGCTTAATTTCTAAATTTATGCATTTTTTTAAAACAGTTAATTTTTTTATTAGTTGAATTATCTGGCAAAAGTGAAAAGCTTGAACTTATTAACTCTAATTTTAAAAGATGATAAAACTTTTGTTCAAGATAGAAATAGTTAATATTATTTTTGTCGGAAAATTTTTTAATGATTCAACCGATCCATTAGAATTTCTTATAACTCTAAGTTCATGCTGATGTTGTGAATTCTTATGTACCGATAACTTAACCAATAATATTTAGTATAAATAACTTATTTTGCTAATATATACGCTAACAATTACATTTTCCTTACTTTTTTTTCTTTCCATTACAGAATTTTTTTGTCAGGGGGGTCACGATTTTAAATAAATCGGTAAGTTGTAACGTGTTTTATTTTTTTACTTATTTATTTTTTTCCACAGCGGAAAGCAAGTTACCGCAATTAGGATAAAATCCAAAACAATCAACGATAATTTTTTAACAACAATAATTTAATAACACTATCAAACCATCTGAAGCTACCAAAGTTTTATTTTAGTTAGATTCTCTTATTTTATTTTTAATGGCCCCTCTATAATTTTTCTCATCATTTATTA
The DNA here is from genome assembly GCF_043381705.1 of Parasteatoda tepidariorum. Taxonomy (NCBI): domain Eukaryota; kingdom Metazoa; phylum Arthropoda; class Arachnida; order Araneae; family Theridiidae; genus Parasteatoda; species Parasteatoda tepidariorum. Next base: position 27,261,024 of record NC_092204.1, read on the forward strand.
AAGAATAATTTGAGCTATTTTTATTTGCAAATTTATTTCAATTTTATCTGTCGTTCTTAAAATTCAATTTACAGTGTATAGAAACTTTGGAGGTGAGTTATTTAGTAATAAAATTTGTACATAGAACTACCTTAAACAATTTTATAAAATTTTATCTTCTATTTATCAACGATTAATCATAGAAACAATAATTTTAATTTGGCAGAGTGCTTAGGCAAATAATAGCGATAAAAAAATAAAATTGAAACACAAAAAAGCACATAAATTTTTTGAATAACTTTTCCGAAATAGAAACTTTTGAGAAAGTGAAAAAATAAAAAAAAAGGAACCAAACGTTCGAAACTAAATGTTTCATTCGCGAATGCTCATTTCGTTTCATTTTAGCGCTAACACAATAGAGCAAAAAAAAAGATTCCCTCTATCTGGCTGATTTGTCTTAAAGTTTTTCTATATATAAATATTTGCCTCCAATACTCTAAAAATTTTAATTAGAAATTCTATTCTAGCCTCAAAAATCCTATTCAATACTTAAATTAAATTAACTAACTCGGATTTCAATTCGGATAATTTTAAACAAATGAATGATTATTGTCTTGAATTTTTTTAAATACAAAAAGAAGTTTTTTTTCTTCACTTCTTAACAATATTGAATTATTTTATTATTGCATTTTTTTTAATGAAATTATTTCCTTTCTTCAGTTTTCTGAAATGCGAAGCTTGGAACCTGAATATAATCATACTTACGGGGAAAAATTCGTCGAATCTAAAAACTTTTTCTCATCTTGTTAGTCTATTTCACTTTGCATAAACTACAAAAAATGTACATTAGGAGATGATCTACTGATTCAAAAAAATCTTAAACTGAACGGAAACCTATGAAACAATTTTAATTCTTACCTACATTCTTAATACATCATGACATGCATATCGAAAGCAAAATGATATAAATTAATACGTATTAAATTCCAGGAATAGTTTATTATTATTTACCGATAAATGCAATTAGGGTAAACCAACCTGTGAAGGAACATTACCCAGTGAAGAAACACTTCATATATTTATTAAAAATAAGAATTTGAAAGTTTTTCTTTAGATTGACTGGTAACAATAGCTTACTGCCAAACAATAAGAAGTCATCTAGCAATATTTTGGATTACCTGGTCAAATAGACTTCTCTGGAAAAATTTTTGAATTTGTTATTATCTCTGCAACACCTTGTTTCTTTAAAAAAAATTATAAGGTGAGCGTTAGTATTTATATGTTTGAAGTGGAATTAATTGCATGCAATACTTTTATTTTTCTCACTGTGAAAAAGAGAATTCAAAATATAGTTATTGAGGTTACGTTTTATTTTTTTAAGCATCATAGCATAAAAAAGTACTGAGATAAGGGGGTGTTTATTCACTGGATCACCAAACGATGAATAACCAGTGAATGAACAAGCGTTCCTTTACTGGATTTTTTTCTAAGTCAATGAAAATAAAAGAAGCACTTTAATTTTCTTGTACCTTTAGTGATGTTTCGCATCAAAAGTATGTTAAAAATACGAAAAACAACTTCTAACCAGTGAGGAAACAGGCATGTTCCTTTACTGTGCATAGATTTCCCAATGAATGAACAGTATGTGTTAATATGCTGACACTTTAATTTTCAATTCATGATTACAAAAAAAAGTTAACATTTTCCAAGTATTTATATGTTATAATTTCAAGAACAGGCTTGTTTTTAAATGTTTGTATGGCTTATAAATTCATAAAGAGCATTAAAAAATAACCAAAATTAAGTGTTCCTTTACTGGGTGTTCATTCACTGGTAAGAGCTGTTCCTTCATTTGGTCTTCTTACCACTTGTTATTTGAACCTCCAAAAATTTAAAACAATATTATGTAAGTTCTCTACAATTTTTTTACATAATTTGCAATTAGTAACAAATGCTGACACTGTCATTTAACTAAAATTACGAATTTTGAAATTAATATGATTTTTTAAAAGGCAAGCGAAGCTTAAGTGTTCCTTCACTGGTCAGTTTACCCTATTAAGTGCTAATAATTACATTAGGAACTATGCTTTATAATTGTTAGCATTATTTAATTGAATTTATTACATAAATAAAAAAACTTGGTGACATTACACAAATTGATAAATAAATGCAATTAGTCTAGTCGCTTTTTGTTTTCGCGAATGGTATGCATTCCAAATAAATTCCATTTTGATCCATTAGAATGCACGTTCTTTTATTTCAGACCGGACAATGAAAAAAAAAAACTTTTTACCGATTGTTAAATAAGTGAAACATAAAACTCTCAGCTTAAATCAGCAAATATTGGTGAGATCGAAAATCGAATTCATTTCATGAGGCACTCACATCAGTACGCTGCATTTCCTCCTCGAAGTAAGTTTGTATTTTAACTTAGAAAAAGTATTCATTATTGAACCGTTAAAAATAACTTGAAATTATTTTCCGTTTATGCCGTATTTAAAATAAAGTGTTTTAATGACTTAAATTTTATCATTTGACAAGTCTAAAATGACGAGTTTTAGCTGAAATAAATTTAAAATAATTAATAATTGTACAGTAGCAGTCCCAATAAAAAGGTATAGTCCTGAAGTTCCGTATAAAGATCACGAGAGTCAGGATTTCTTTTAATCAGTAATGATTTTTAAAATCTGAAATCATACTTATATCCAGCCAATAATACATTGCTTATTTAATAATTCGGTTATTTATGTTAAATTAAAGTAAAATGCCGTTGGAGAAAAAAAAGCAAAATTCGAAAAAAAAAAAAAAAAAACGCATGGTGAATAAATTACGAAAAGAATAACCGTGCATAAAAATTTCCATCGGTATTTCTCAACAAAATGTTCAATTCAAAATTCCTAGACGACATTTGGCGCATCAGAACTACTTAAAATAAGTACAGTCTCCTTGTAACAAAGTATCCCTGTTATCCCTGTAATATGCTCCATAGTTGGGCATAAACGCACTTGGTGCGTTAACATAAATCCGGTTATCATATTTATTATCAAAATTTATATCAACATAATTAAAAACAATAATTAGCTGCAATTGCATGTAATGTCATGTTGTGTCATAAATGTATCTCCTGTTGTGTCAGACTTCATCACATCTTCATAAAAAATAAAAAAATAAAAAAAAGGCTTCAACTTCTATAGTTTGAATAGGAATACATATTTCATCTTATGATTAAAATTGGTTTTACTATTTCATTTTATTATACGATTGAAATTTATTATTAGAGGTATTGTATCATTTATTCCTACTACATTTATGACACAATTAAAATAAATGTTATTCTTAAACTTCTTTAATTTTTTTTTCTCTCCATACATAGCTTAAACAACTTTAAAATGCACATAAAGCAATGGGCGTTCTTTTTTGTCTTCCTCTTGAGCACGGAATATATAGCTACGACTGCAGGTAAGACCTTCTTCTTTCTCTATATTTTTCTTAAAAAAACTAATAAAATAATAACATCTCAGGATATCTTTTAATGGTAACCTTTAATAAATATGTTACATATTAAGTCAGAAATATGGCATTGCATACATTGCCTGAATTCGACCGGCAAAGTATCAAACGATTAACATGGTGCTTATTGCCTCATACTTATAAATATGAAACGACTATGTAATTTAAAACTTATTTCTCGGTACAAGTAGGTTCACATTACCTTTCTATTTTTCAAGAAAGGTGTTAATTTTTATTAATTAGCACGCATTTTTATTAATAATCTGATGAACTGGGAGAATGACATTGCGCAATTAAGTGTAATTGCCATTTCCTGGTATTCCTTACACGGACGCTTTTTCTTAACTATCATACGTTGCTCCATACTAATTAATTATTGCTTCATACTTATAAATATGAAATAACTATGTAATTTAAAAATTATTTCTTGGTACAAGTAGGTTCACATTACCTTTCTATTTTTCAAGAAATGTATTAATTTTTATTAATTAGCACTCATTTTTATTAATAATCTGATGAACTGGGAGAATGACATTGCGCAATTAAGTTTAATTGCCATTTCCTGGTATTCCTTACACGGACGCTTTTTCTTAACTATCATACGTTGCTTCATACTAATTCATAATTGCTTCATACTTATAAATATGAAACGACAATGTAATTTAAAAATTATTTCTCGGTACAAGTAGGTTCACATTACCTTTCTATTTTTCAAGAAATGTATTAATTTTTATTAATTAGCACGCATTTTTATTAATAATCTGATGAACTGGGAGAATGATATTGCGCAATTAAGTTTAACTGCCATTTCCTGGTATTCCTTACACGGACGCTTTTTCTTAACTATCATACGTTGCTTCATACTAATTCATAATTGCTCCATACTTATAAATATGAAACGACAATGTAATTTGAAAATTATTTCTCGGTACAAGTAGGTTCACATTACCTTTCTGTTTTTCAAGAAAGGTATTAATTTTTATTAATTAGCACGCATTTTTATTAATAATCCGATGAACTGGGAGAATGACATTGCGCAATTAAGTTTAACTGCCATTTCCTGGTATTGCTTTCACGGACGTTTTTTCTTAACTATCATACGTATCTTTAAGAGCATTTGTCGGTGTATATGTTACGGTCAATATGAATAGTCGGTTATTATTAATACTAACCTATCAGTAATTATAGTAACGAAATTAGTCGGCTAAAGTTAATAATTTAAGCGAATTTATCACTTTAACCGGTTATTATTAGTAATAACCAATGACACTTGGTCAACGTCATTCTTTCGCACTTTTATTGGGGATATTTCCGTATTGTGATCTGCCACGCCAACTACAATCGCCAAGGCGGCAAGTTGATTTTAAACTGGAAAAAAAAAGAAGCATTTAGATATTTGCTCGGGGGTGGCTACGAGTTGTTCCCTTTCTGTGATGTTTTTTTAGTTTTTCGTGGGCTGCTGCCTGAAGTTGCCAAGACTTGGCGGTTATTTTGCCACAGATCACAATACGGAAATATTCCTTTTTATTTTTCACTTTGTCCAAAAGAAGCAGTTATTATTAATTTTTACCGGTGAGTATTAATATTAACCGGATTTATCATTTTAACCGTAACACATATACAAACAGGTATATCTATGTTAGAATGCTATATAAACCGTTTAATCACATTGACTAAACGTCATTGGTTGTTATTAATAATAACTGGTTGAAGTGAATAATTTGAGATATTTCTCATTTTGACCAAAAGAAGCGGTTATTATTAACAATGACAGGTTAGTATTAATAATAACCGGATTAATTATTTTAACCGTAACATATACAATGTCTTCGCATACAATGCCAAGATATTATCATCTTACATACTTGCCTACCCAAAACCACCAATGCAAAAAAAAAAAAAAAAAAAAAAAAAAAAAAAAAAAAAAAAAAAAAAAAAAAAAACAATTTTTTTTGCATTTTCGAATTTAGGATCGGACATATATTAATTTTCCGCTATTGAAAAAAAAATTCTTTTTTGAGTCGGAATTTCGAAAAAAAAAATCCAATAGGGAAGGGGTTAAAAAAGTTAAATCTAGTCGCCACCTGATCGCTACATTTTTCGTCAAAGATGCACCCCGTAAGCATTTTATTATTATTATAATTATTATTTTTCGAAAATATCGAATTATTATGAATATTTTATAAAATTCTGAAAATTACTTTAGTTCTCGCTTGTTTAAAATGTTAGTTCACTTTAAAAATGAACATTGTAGTGTTTACCATATTTTGAGAACAGTTTCAAAAGAAATACCTTACATTAATATCAACAGTTTCTTTAATCGTTTAAATTTTTGAAAAAGTTACCACATATTTTAAAATGTAGCCGCTATTAAAATGCTACAACTGGTCGTAGCAAATTTTTCTTATTTTCCACTATATTGTAAAGTATACGTGAAAATACAGTAAAAATGAAATGATTTTTTTTGTTTATTACCCTTGAATATTACGTATTATTAACCCCCTCTAGCTTCTCCATCTCCAGATAGCGTTTACGACCCCCCCCATGAGATTTTTTTTGTATATTTGCTTGTGCTACAAGTACACCTTGTAATATATGACTCATTGTTTACCTTTAGCTCATTTGGCCCGTGTTAAACGACAGACTTCATGTACACTTCAACCACAGGTAACGAGCATGTTCGACAAGTGTTTTAACGATGTCCGTAACCAGATGCCCAATTCCATGTCGATGCCCGACACAACCACCAGCAGCGTTCAGTTGGCACAGGGTTCCATTTCAAATCTCAAAAACTTCAAACGGACTTCAGAACTCAGCTGTATGTGCATGGGCGACAGGGTGAAGATTTTTGTTCAAGTCAGCTTCATCGACATCACAGTCACTTTTCTGGTCACCCTCCTTGACAGTAAGTAAACACATTACTTTTTAATCAAACCTCCGTTATCTCTAAGATAGAGTTACGAAATTCTTTAACTTTAAGAGGCCTCTATTGGCGATCAAAATGGGCTATAGGTGGCATATAGCAGAACTCTCTCCTTATGGCAACACCATTCACCATATGCTTTCACCAGTAGCGCGTGGAGAGTCATGGGAAAAGGAAGTACGTTAGCTTCTGTCTTTATTTTAAAATAGATTAAAAACTTTTAAGTTAGGAAACTGTATGGAATTGAAAACTACATTGAACATAGTTCTAAAAGAAAACTTCATGAAAATTTGAAAAAAAATATTTTTGACAAGTAAATGCGAAAAATATTAAGAAAGGAAAAAATATCGTAGTTTATTCCTAAATTGGTCTTTTCTACAGGTGGCGTATTCGAGCGTTGCTATTACGAATTCTCGCCATCTGGGATCTTAGGTTAAATTTTTCATTTTCGTTCTCTTGATATTTTTGTGTACTTAATAAACTTTTCATGATACAATACTATTCAGCAGCATAATATTTTTTTAAAGATAAAAAAAGGGTCGCTATATTGGACGGGGGGAAAAAGTGTTTGATAATTTTTACAACCTCTTCGGAATTTTCATCAAAACTTCAAAGTGCTAAAAATATGAGATTTGGGGCATTCAGCAATCAATTTCAGATACACATTTGCCAGTTTTCCTAAATTTAGTTTTATAACAATTTAAACTGATGATAGCCAAATTGATTATAATGATGCTAAAAAAAATTTATAACCTAAATTGCTCAAAAACGAAGATCATCTCAAAATCTAAAAACAGACACTTATATATTATTTAACTATCTTTCAGAAACTACTGGTTGTAGAATTGTATTAGTTTAACTTCGTCAGAAAAAGGGAAAAGAGAATCTGATATACCGCATACTTCATATTTATGATTGAGTGACGACCTGGTATTTTACATGGAAAGATACTTCGGAATGGAATAAATATTCATCATCACTTTTCGTGTAAAAATTAAACAAAAAAAAAGAATAATAGTATATTTAAAAGTATCCTTCTCTGTGTCCACTCCTTTGACGTTCAGTGTTGAATGAGAGAAGAAAACTTGGAAATGCAGAGGAAAACTTACAAACAAAATAGAACAATTTGTTTTAAATTTCAATTAACCACTTTTTTTCTCCTTGTCGCAAGTTGTAATAAACAACTTTTTTTTCTTGCCAGAAGTTGCAACAAATATATTTTTTATCCTTGATGCGGCTTGCTTGTAATTTCCCTCCCGCATTTCCACGCTCCCTCCCTCATGCTGAGAAAGGCTCTTTATTACAGAATTAAAACTATAGCTGGTTGACTGAATGTAAACAGAAACAAGCTTCCGAAAACTGGAAGAAATTTCGAAAACTTCCAGTGTATCCCTCCGACGAACAGGCGGTGGAACAAGCTTAATTGGCGATCGCAACACTCGAATACGCCATCTGGGGAGAGATTGGTTTCATGCTTTTAGCCCTTCTCTCTTCCCTCTCCTCCTCTTTTCAGTTGTATAGGAATGTACTACGACATTTTCCCTTTTCTTAATATTTTTCCTTTTTATTTAATAAAAATATTTTTTAAAATTTCCGTGATACTTTTCTTTAGAACTATGTTTTATGTAGTTTTCAGTTCCATACAGTTTTCCAACTTAAAAGATTTTAATCTATATGAAATGCAAGAGAGCAACTATCGTACCTCCTTCCTGTGTGACTTTCCACACGCTAATGGGGAAAGCATGCGCCATGCGAAGTGTTGCTATTGGTAGAGAGTTCTGCTCTACGCCACCTGCAGCCCATTTCGATCGCCAATATTCTAGGTGGAAGTGTGAACAGGGTTAATATTCTAGGTTTAAGTTTTGTAATTGTGATTTAAATTTATATTTGCGGGTAATTTTGCCATTCATAAGACTTTTTTATAATTTATAAATTCTAACTGGTCGTAAACCTAAAGCAAATTTAAGAAAATTAATATCGCTATATAAATAAAGTTTAAGGTTTACCATGTTTTGAATTATATGGGTATATTTGTGTAAAATTGCACTGTTTGTCATTTTTTGAGGTAGCAATATAGCAAGCTTGTGTAGTCTTCTAAATTCATTTGTTGTTTGTTTCGTTGAAAGTTAAATTAAAAGAACGCGTTACATTGAAAATACTGCAAGTATAATATTATTGGATGGCTCGCTTTTTCAAGCTTAGGCGAAAAAACGTAGCGAAAGCAGTAACCCGGAAGTCTTGTGGCGAATTTTAACCCCTAGCTCCATCTGTGCTTAGCTTTACGCACTATCAACAGTATGTATCAATAGTATGTTTGCTTTTGTGGCTTTGCTCACATTATATTTTGTCATAATGACTTTATCATTCAAATTATCTAACGTCAAGTAAAATTAATTATTGCGAAAAATAAAAAGCGGAACACCTAGAGTAACTTCTGATTTAATGATCCGATTTCTACATATACTAGGACTCAATCTTAATGATTTACGGGAATGACTTCAAACATGCTAATTATTTAGTGTAGGCGATAATTTAGTTACCAAATCAAAGATAAAACTTTTTTCTCTGAATAAACAGTCCTTTTTTGTTGTTGACAGATTTGCACTTCTGACTCTCATATTATCATTGCAACATTACCTCTGAAACTGCCATATAACTCTGCAACTCATATAACAAAACGTACTTACTTTCCGGACGCTCCTTGTACATGTTAGTATTTAATATATGCATTATAAATGTATTTTCAACGAAGAAATATTTTTATTTCAGGTCTTCTGGGAGGTCTCTTAGGAAATCTTGGGACCACTCTTGCTCGTCTAGTGGGACAAGTGGTCAACTTACTTCTCAATATACTGGTGTTGGAAATAAACGTCCTCATCGCTGTAGATCAACCACTTTCAGGTGGAAACTGCCAATTATCCGAATTTCAAGTACAGAAAATCACTGCCATTCGGATATTGAACATTGACCTCACGCAACTACTAGTAGGACTGCTGGGGGACATCCTCACCCCTGTACTCAACACACTGGTCACCCAGTTGCTCAGCAATCAGGTCAGGGCCATCATTGCCTCGGAAGTGTCAAAAATGAAGATACCACCAGAGATGATCAACTGCTCTCCTTATTAATTAAAAAGTACTTTATTAAAAATGTGAACATTGTTTTCAGAAACAAATCATTATTTATAACAGTTGTGTGATAAAGTAAACAGCGAATCAATGTTGACACCTTTTTATGTAATAAAAATTGAATTGTCATACTATGTTTTGCAGATAGTTTTTTTCTACCCATCTGATTTTTCTCTGAGGAAAAAGGAATTAAACAATTAACAGGTCGATGTACCGTTGAAATATTTTATGGAAGGTCTTTATGACTTGCCTAAGTAATTTAAATTATAGAAAAAATCAGTTCAAGTAATTAATCAAGTATATTAAAATCCAGTATTTAAATTTAGAGAAAAAAAAATTTCCTTCAAAATATTAAAATGCAAATAAATTATGGGATGAATATAAGGGTTAAAATGATATTCAGCTCCTTTCTACAACAGTAAATTACTGAGATTATTAGACAAACAGAGGATGATTCATTACATACTGTAGACAATGCCAGATTAATCATAAGGCAGAAGAGTCCCTAGCCTAAAGACTCCAAGTTTCTAGGGGCCCCCCTTAGTTTTTTTATATGTTCTTTAACTCCAAAATTTTATATTAAAATTAAAAGTTAAAAAATTTGAGATACATATAATCTTAATTTTATTTTATAAATAAAATTCTCTTAAGTTATAAATGAATCAAAAGTATTTTGTACAAAAACAAGTTGTGAAATACGCAAAAGAGTCATTCAATTTTTCCAAAAAAAAAAATTCTATATTTGAAATTTATGTATGACTACACTAGACACTAGAGGAGCAATTCAAAGAGTATAGTAATTTTATATATAGTAATAAAATATAGTAATTTTATTCATACTATTTGCGATATCTTTATTATAGTAATCTTATTTATTTATTATCAATCTATTTATTATCTATTATTTATTATCAACTATTTATTTATTATCTATTTATTTATTATCAACTCGTCTATTTTTTGTTTTAAATACTAGATTTTGTTAAGAAAAATCCAGGGAAGATTTGTTCTTGTTGCAGTTAATTTACGTCGCAGTAGAGCTGAACAATGGGCAATTGGTGACTGTCTGAAAGACATCCCTGAGGATGATCCGAAGACATGCCATCACAATTTTGATCCTCTGCAGAGGGGGTAGCACCCCGCTTCGGTAGCCAAACGACCTGCACGTGAAAGCGAGCACTTTATGGTAGAACAGTTTAACGAGGACCAATGCCGCACATCCCCGGTCCCTACACAGACTAATCCAGGCGGTCCCTTATGAAAAAATCGAGGTATAAACGAGGTACATTTTAAAGGTATAAAGGAGGTTGTTATTTAAATACGTCGTTGAGGTTAAAAAGGGTGCAAATGAATACCTCAAAACCAACCTCAAATATACCTCCAGAGGTATATATGTTTCAACTTGAGNCAGTGATGATTGACTTCGGAGATCTTAACAATCAGTCCACTGCGGGACGGAAGATTTATCTGTGAACCACTTTTTTTCAATAATTATATAAAAATATTCTCAGGTACTTAAAATAAAATTTAATGAAAATAAGGCGAAAATCCGTAGAATATATGAAAATTTTGACAAACTATAGATTTATGAGGGAAAATATTACGTCTGTGAAATGTATTCGTAAAGCAGTTGGAAAAATGCTCAAACATTGCTTTCAAATTCAGAAATCTAATTCAATCTCAGCTTTAAAGACATCTTATTCAAGCGGTCGAAACGTTTTCACGTGCAAATTTTTCGTTAGAAATCGCATGAAACATCGCAACACTATGAAAATCGCAATCCGCCGATCGTAGGAACATTCACACGAATGCTGTCTCTGCATTTGTGATGATTTTCTAGAGAAGAATGGAACCTGATTGGTAAATTTATCAAGCGAAAATATATTTAACCAATCAAATTTGTAGGTATTTTTTCCCCTCGTTCGATGATTGCGTGAGTTAAAACAGTGAGATTATCTCTTTAACAAACGTCACAGGGTGGTCTCGGCTGAAGAAGAAAAGGAAAAAAAAAATGATTAAGTTAATCACTGTAACCGTGCTGTTTCGGGTGCACTGATTGGATTTGTTTTTGTTTTGGTTTGAATAGACTCTAAACTTTCCTGATTCTAATAATTTATCTGTATTATTTCCCGATCTATTATAAAATGGCATGCTATAATTCACTGTACCGTTTACTCTTTAAATTGCTAACTTCATTGATAGTCTTTTCATCAGTCATATCTACTGTTGTGCCACCTGATGATCTTGTAATTGAGCTTACTGATGATAAGTGGGACCAAATTCAAAAAGGTCAATGGTTGATTGGATTGTGAGTTCAATTTTCTGATTTATAATCAATCTTATCTGAGTGAGAATATATTGGGTTGTAATTAAATTTCAATCAATGACTTATGATAAACTGTAGATTTAAGGAAAGATTTTCGTATCATGATCTGCGGCAGAATAATCTTGGTAACTTCCGGGTAGCGGAGCGACAGAAATAATATCTATATCTATCTGTATATGTATATTACAATATATAATTAAAAAAGCATGGCAGAGGGATATAACTCGTAGTCCTCTCCATGTTTTTTTTAAAATTTAAATTTGTAAGTGTAAAGTCTCCCATTTGGCGTTTTGGAGATTGTAGTTTGCGCTAAAAATCTCGAAACGGAAGGAAGGAAATATCTCTGACACACAATATAAATAAATACTGGTTGTTATTTGATAAAGAAACTTCATTCGTTTCACAAATTTACAAATGATATATAACAATGGACTGATGTTTCAAATCTATTTCTTAAGCGAATGAAGTTGTTTAATCAACTATTATCTTATCGCTTTAGTTTTCTGGGATTATTCATGTAATAATACTGGTCGTACTTTACTTCAAGTTCTGAGAACCATTTTGTATTATTTGCCAAGATAATCACGTTTTTGTGGCTGTTGAACAGTACTTAACAGTACGAAAAACAAGGAATATATAGGGAAACCAACTTATAGGCTGACCATCACCAGTAAAGCTCTACATATTTTATTATTAAAATCTTTTTGGCGCCTTGGTAATTGTAATTGGTGCACGGTTATTGAAACATCCCCTAAGTTCTTCTAAACTATTTTGCAGGTTCACGAGTGATTGAATAATATATTTTATCCGGACGTCCATCTACCAGAAGTCTTGTTTCTGGACACTTTTTAAAAATCAAAAAAAAAAAAAAAGAAATTAAGACAAATTCTTTTTCCTTCATCCAAAAAAAATTTTTTTCTTTTTTTTTTTTNTTTTTTTTTTTTTTTTTTTTTTTTTACATTTGTGGCATGTTGAAAAAAGTATGCAAGAATAAAAATCCTCTGTTTTTCCATTTGTTTCTGCTTATTGTTTTTTTACCACACTTCCAATTTTTGTTCAATTTTAATCTGATTTCTGCTACAATATGAAAAGAAATTGGATGTCAGTAATAAAATTGGGTACCTAATATTGGGAAAGAAAATTCGGCATTTCACTACAGCATGAAAAAATTGTGTATTTTGTTTTCAATTCACTCATAAAAGAATTATTACTACAAAAAATCACACACTTAATTTCAGATTGTGCAAAAATGTAACATTTTGAAAAAATTGATTTGAGATGAAATTGTCAAGACTTGAACAATTCTCGTTAAGACTAAAACAGGTCATTAATTGATTATTCAAAAGCGCGATTCTGAATTTGCTGATCATAATAATATTCTATTTTTATTTAAAATGAAATTGACCTTTTAAAAACTATGTAGAAATCCCAAGCCATTGAAATAACAATCAACAAAGCCATATGGACAGTAAAATTGTCACAAATCGAGTCATCAAAAAGTAATTCTACAAATGCACAATTCAAAATTTCCCAGGTATGATAATGTAGCATTAAAAAACTATTATAATCGTTAGAAATAATTGACAAAAATGCAATCATAAATTCACGTAAGATTGCCGGTGAATTGCCAGTACTTGAGTGTGAAATGCGTGATTCGAAGTTTGCCAATTAAAATAATATATTAAAAAATTGAGTGAAAATCCATTGTAATAGCTACTGTTAAAACGACTGGCTAAACCAATCACATTCACTGTGGAATCGTCGCTAATCAAGTAGATTGAGAAATAAATACTAACTGTAATGTGTGATTCGAAATTTGCATCAAGTTTTAAAAAATCGTATAAAATCTGTTACAAAATCTTTCAAAATAGCACAACCATGCAAACCACTTAGATTTATTCATCAATTGACATTAATTATCGTCTGTTATTTTTTTATTGAATTAGAAAGTTTTAATTTATGTTTACCTTCAAGAGCTATTATCCAGAAAAATATATTTTCTAGACTTGCTGAAGTCCTGGCAATTTGAATATGGGACTTTCCACTGTAATTTATTATGTAGCCATGGTTTTCATATCTTTGTCATGTTTTTAGATATAGTTAAAAAAGATGCTTCATAAAGCAAAATATAACACTTGCTTGAATGTCTCAGAAGGAAATAAACTGGAGACTCTATTTGGAAGATTTACATATCGGAACCTGCAAAAAAATAATTGTCAATTTTGGTAACTTCTGGCAATAAAGTGAAAAACTTAAAATAAAATAGAAAAAAAATCACAGAGGACTAATTGGAAGTGTTTAACTTGTAGACTTTCCCAGGCAAAAATCTCTGTTTTTATTTTTTGGAAGTTTAAAAATTCTCTGATGCCTTGCCAATATTTAAACGAAATTGCAAATTATTTCGTTTTGAAAATAAAAGCAGTTACTTCTGATGCTAATAATGAAGAAGACCTTGTGTAAACTTGTTATAGTTTGGAGAAAACTTCTCAAACATCATGTATAATGTTTTTATTATTTTTTTAATCAGTTGATGAAAACGTTGAAACTTGTGGTGTGATTGATGTTGGTTAAAAATTTGCTGTAGAAACTGAGGAAGTGCAAAGTGATTACGCACATTTATATATATATATATATATAAAACCTATTATAAAACTATAATCAGTAAAAACTGAAATAAATATTTAATGGTGTTCCATATTTTTATAATAAGATTAATAGAAAGCGAAATTAAAATTACTTATAATTATAAAAACTATCAGTTACTTCTGCATTTTTTTTAAATAATTAATCGTAGGAAAATGATTTCATTTTTAGATAAATAATTTTAAGAAATTCTCATATAAAAAGTTTTATCTTATTTCTTTAAAGCCAGAAAATAAAACTGTTTAAATTTGTTATTGTATCACTTAGTTAAAAAAAAAAAGAAAAAAAAATTGTTTCTTTTCAATTTTTTTAAACATATGAATCAGGGTTGGCAAGTTTTTGACACATGACGGTTTTTACCGTCATGTCAGAAACCCCTCTGGCAAAAATGTCGAAAACTGTCAAAAACCCATAGTTTTGTTAAAACTGTATTTTTATTTGAGTTTAACTGCTTATAGTTTAAAATTAATTCATTTTTGGGCAATAAAATTAGAAAAAAAGTTGTTAAAAGATATTTAAGAACAGATTCTTACATTTTCCCAACATGATTAAATCAAAACATACTATTTGAAGTAAAATATTAGGATACTAAACAAAATTTTCAACATTTCCAAGCATCATTTTGTTCGGCATATTACATTACTGAAGAATGTCAAGACTTAAGAGTTTGTTAGTTGTTACAAGTTTTGAAAGTTTTGTTTAGCTTATTTCTAATATTTAAGAAATGCTAAATTTTAAATTCTTCTTTTTTATTTCTTGAATTTATTAATAGTTTCAAGCTTTTTTGTTTGTTTGTTTATTTCTAACAACTAAGAAGTGCAAAATTTTGAATCCTTTGCAAATCAAGCTATAATGATAAAAGTATCACTATTTTCAATAAGCATATAACAATATTTCTGTATGAATGTATATCCTTCTATAAGAATACGTGTATATAGTTGCAAAATCAATAGCAATCATTTACATTTTATAAAGGCAATTATGTGAAAATAATACATTGTCCGCTATATGCCATAAATGAAAGAAAACAGTAGGTTTTTGACGGTGTTTAACGGTAAAAACACGGTTTTTACCACTGTCATGTCAAAAACCAGTTTTTGACGGCAAAAACCCAACCCTGATATGAATTAATAATAATAACTTGTTTATTTATATATAAAGCATGTAACCATATTTGATCTTTTGAATTAATTTAAAAAATTGATCTTTTCGAACTATATTATTTAAATTTCTATTTAATTTAATTTAATTTAATTAAAATATTACTTTTGAAAAAACTTACTAAAGTTTTCAATAGTACTATAAAATTATACATTCGAGTTTCTTTTACTTTACAAATATTAAAAACTGAATCATATAAATCATGCAACTCTATTTTAAAAAATTTATGCTGCACAATAAATTACATAAAATTAAATGTGCAACAATAAATTTTAATAAAAAAATTTTTTTGTTGTTGAAAAAACCCACTTATTGTTCCAAGTAGGTTTTTTCAAGGTGGGCCCACCCAATAAATCTCGGGCGGGTTTTTTCAAAGTGGGCCTACTTGGCAAACCCTGCCTCAAAGCCTTTGAAACAGTGAGAAACTTTCTATATTGACCCTAATTTATACAAAAAGAACAACAATCTGTTACAAATATGGAAAATTTATTGTTTGTATTGAGAAGAATAAGTATGCTTAGCTTAAATTTTAATATATTTCAAGTTAATAAATGTATTTACTCTTCTATGTTATGCATTGCATTAATATTAAATATTGAGTGACAACTTTTGAAATTTTTTCAATTTTTAAGTATGTATTTTTACTATTCTCCATTAGTTTCTCAATTTCATTATCTTTTCTTTATTTAGTTTTGATAGAGAAACTGAATCTAGCTTACAGTTAGAAAAGGATTGGAAAACATTTGCCATGAAATGCAAGACTGAGAATATTAATGTGGGCAAGATTTTTGCTCCTAAAACTCCAGGTATGCTTCTTAATTTATCATTATTTTAGCATAATTTTTGGTTATTGTTATGTTTGTAATCTTTCACTTTAGCTTAATTCATTTGTTCCCAGTATTTTAATTTTAAATTAGTGAATAATTTTTGATAAAAAAATAACTAAAATTTTTTTTATGCCTATATTAGTAATAATTTCATCACTTTTTTTATTAAATTTATGAATGTAGAAAATGAGACCTTATAGATTCTGAATAAACTAAAATTAATTCTTAAAGCTCATATATTCATAAATATTATGCATTTTGATTATTATATTATTCAATTGTTATATTATATATTAGTATTATGCAATTGAACTTTGCTGATTTATTTAATTTTGTATGCATATGCTGATTGTTTTTTTTCCATTTTTCTATCAGTTTAATTTTTCTCTTTCGAATTCAACTGTCCTTATTAAACAGTGCTGTAATAAGATCTCGAAGATTGTTTGTATATTTTAAATTTTGTATAATGTAAGTTTTTAAATATTTTATTGTAATAAATTATAAATGAAAAAGGTTAATATTTTGTCATCTTTTTCAAAAATCATAATTTAAACACTATTTAGTGTGAGATAAAATATTGCAACTTTTTGTAATTATTATGTTTTGTTGAATTTTATTATAACAGAATAGTTGCGTATTTATATAGTTTTGTAAAATAGTTCTTAAACTAGTTACAAACTACTTTGTTTGTTACAAATGTTGTCGACTACAACTTCTGTTGAGAACCAATTATGCAGAATGATCGGGACCATTGCTATCCTGGATGTCTCAATTTCCTGTTTTTTTAAACCGCTAAAAAATGATTCAATATAGCTTAACTATATTTCTACTTTAATATTGAATTTTAAAAGTAGCCGTACTATAGCCTTTTTAATATTCTAATTAAAAATTTGTATTTTTATTTTATTATATTTATATAATAAAGCAAAGCAATGTATTTCTCTTATAATTTCCCTACCACCCTCTGTTTTCATTCTCACTACATCAGCTAAAGCCAAAATGGAAATAATTCGTAACCTGATTTAATTTGCGAGATGCTGATTTCGTTTTCAAAAATAAAAAAATTCATAAATGAAGCAAATATTAAGAAACATACAAACTTTTTTCTTCTCTCTTTATTCTTGGGTTCATGTTCCACATTAAAAGAACGTTGATGGCAGCAATGGTTCTTTGTATTTCTAATCATTTAGTTCCTAGATTAATTAATAAACAGTTGTTTCAGTCACTTTTAAAAGAATCATTCCAGCTTTTGTCACAAACTGGCTTAATTCAAACAAGAACAACATAGTGGTTGATGATTCTCAATCTGCTTTCTTCTTCATCAGAAAGTTTTGTTCCTTGCAATAAGAGAGCAAAACACTGAACAGTCACCTTTTAACCTTAACCTAATTTACATAAAATCGATACTAACAACTAGCCCAGAAGTTTGACTATTGAGTATGAGTAGTGCTTACATAAGACATATGTCTTATGTTAGCACTACTTATTACTATTAATAGCTCATAATTTTCAAAATTTTCTTGTAAAGCAATATAATATAAGAAAATCATACAAGCAAGTTTGGAATAAAAGTTTAATTAGGAAATGGAAAAAGTTGGAAAATTTTTTTCTAAGGGTTTCAGAGGTAAAGAGGTTTGGCTCACACAGAAGGTAAACACAAAGTATTCTTCACGAAAATTCTGCTCAAAATGTTATAAAATGACTTAAATCATAAATTTTGTTTTATGCAAAGGTATATCTTTTTATTTGAATTTAATCTTAATTAAAAATCAAATTTAAAGAAAAATGCGGGAGGGGTATTTGAACTTTCTCACTCAAGGTAGCTTCTAAAGTATACAAATCTCATATCATCTCAGCCATTTGGCACTTTTAATTTTGTTGATCAATGCGGCATTACACAGAACAAATAAAAAACTTCTCAAAGAATATAAATTTTCGATTCATTAATACAAAATATTTGTTCTGATGAGTTGAAATATATTTAGGCACCATTGCCACTGGACCTGATTCAACCGCCCTGTCTCTAGACCAGATTTCAATCTTCCACTGTATATTTCATATGAATTTTTATTTCAATAAAAAAGTTAATATAATTAAAAAAAGGCCTTAGCTAATTTATATTTTCCTTTACAAATAAAAGTTTATCATGAAAAAGCATTGCAGGCTTAGGGAAATTTTTGCTGGACAACATTTTAACAGATTAAAATTTTTCAACTCTTTAGGAATGACAGCTGTTTTTAATAATTTGGGGGTGATCCACTCAATTAAATTTTTTTGAATTGAGTGGAAATTCAATTGAAATTGAAATCTATGCTTTTCTGAAAAGTAGATACACTAATGTATTAATATATCTTGTGTTTTGTTCTGATAAAAATGATTTTTGCCCATAGGTCTTGATGTTCGTTTTCTAGTAACTACATATCCAAAAGTATTTTAGTAAGTTTTTCTTTTACTTTCTAAAATTTTATATATTTAATCAATTACCTTGAATAAGTTTGCATGAATAATGATGGAATATTTATGTACATTACTTTAAGGAAATTATTACAATGGGCTCTTATCTTTTTGTAAGAAAAATGAAGAAAAAAAAACTTATATGCCATGTTTCATTAACATTCAGCAGATAAAAATTATTGAAAAAGAACATTAATTTTTTTGTAGTGAGTAGAGTCTAATAATTACTCATGAGTCAAGTTATTTTTTATGAAACAAATCATTTATAGAAAATACTTTGCTTAGCTCAAAATACCTATAATCTTTTAAAATTTTTTTTAAAGTATCTAAGGTTGTCTGATCAGTTAATGTTTCCACAGTTAAAATATTTGATTAGATAATGTGACAGTAAATTAGGATGAGATGAACAAAGAGATCACTGGAGTTTTTTTTTTTTCTTTTTTTGTGCTGCAGTAATCCCCACTTAATTCCATATTGGATAATTTGCTTATATGTGCAAATAAAATTTAATGAAATCAAATAATTTTGTATGAAACCAATGTTAAATTTCCTTGTTTAAAGTTTTGACTTGACTACTTGAGTATAATTAGTATATATATATATATTTGTAATTATAATTCGTGCTTATAAAATAAATATTAGTTTAACTGTTTGTAAAGTTGCTATGTTTTGATGTTCCAGTGTTAAGAACGGAGTAGCTCATGAAATTCCCAAAGTGAGCAGAGAGATCCTGATGAGCACAATTAGAGATAAAAAATGGGGTCAATTAAAACCTGTTGGCTTCCTGACTAATCCCTTCTCTGTACAGTTAAGTACTAGTTTGTTTGATTTTTAAATAATGCTAATGTAATTAATTTGCATTTTTTGATAAAATATTATTGCTTCTAACTTGAAATGGGCAACAGAGCTCCAAAAATATTGTTTTACTTGACACAATTTTGTATATTTGTATACTTTAAAGTAGCTCATTTTTATTTGTTCACTTAAATCTTATTGAATTTGATAATTAATATGCAATGGCACTACCAGAAAATTAGGTAGAAATTGACTGGTGTTAAACTTCTTATTGTAAGTTTGTTCATCAGGTAACAACATAACCTTAAAGTATAAGTGATTCCGTATTAGCATTATGTAATAGTTTTCATGCAAAAATGTCAAGTCTTATGCCAAATATGCGCCATTTGCGGTAACTTTTGATTTACTTCTTTAATTTGAAGAAATCTGCAGTGAAAAAATAGTGTCTAGTAATGGAGAATACGTTGAATAAAAGCCTTTTTTCACAATAAACTGCTAATTTTTGATAGAAAACAGCAGAAACTTATTTGTATTCCCAAAATATATGTACTAAAAGTGACTATATTTTAATTGGTGCTGTTAAATCTTGGTTTTTCAATTTAATCTCTGAATAAAAATTCCATTTTAAATCAATATTATATAGACCAAGAATCATTCTCCTTACCTTAAATTTTTTTAAATAAAGTTTCATGGTTTTTATATGTATTGTTTTTTTAAATTAAGTAAATAACTATTTTCAGCAGTTAAAAGGAATTTCAGGTTAGCTATTGTATGTATCTGCTGTAAACAAACATACAATAGCTGATAGATTAATTCCTATTTAAATTTTCCAAATACTTCTATGTTACTGCATTTATTGATGTCTATAGAGCAGGGTCGGAAAAAAGCATGATTTTTTTCTAAATAAATATTAAAAAAAATCTTATTATTACTTTTTAAAACTTAAATCAGATTTTTAAAAAATTTTCTTTTGCTTACATCAATTAAAGCTTTGATAAAATACATTATTAATTTTTTATACTATTAAAAAACAATATTATAACTATATTGAACATTTTGAATTAAAATTGTTAAAATAATTATATAAATATTCTAAACTAATTACTGAGAAATTTAAAGTTTTTATTGGAGCTCGAAACTTTTATTAATTCTCAAGGACAGAGGTGTAATTTGTCAGTAAAATATCAATTGAAAAGTAAATTAAATAAAAACAGATAGATAAAAAAAAAATCAATTTTTCTGAATTACTCTTGGCAGAACACGTCTTTCTTCATTATTTATATACTCTACTAACTGCATTTTTAAAGTGTTTGTATTTGCATAAACATAAAACTGAATTGGTATAGTTGAAATATGTAAATTAAATAGCAAATTATTTCATACACAGTTAGCTAATGGAAAGTCTTGTTTAAACATCTAATAATAATTTGCATACATTACCCTCTCATTATTTTTCTACTTAAAGCCTTCAATATCAATGAAATCAGACATAAAGAAAATTTCATCTTCAATAATATATTTATAAATTTTATCCTAAATAAAAAACATTTTTTACTAAAATCATTGTTTTTTTTTTAATAAATAATATCAAGTGAAATAAAATCATGTGAATTAAATCCAGTGATACTGTAGCCTCTAAGTGTGCGTATGTGACCTCTCAGGAAAAGAAAAAGAGGATTCCAAAAAGGTACGCTTGGTGGCAATCCATGGCAACACCAGAAGGCCTCAAAGAATTTAGTTTTTATACTAAATCTTAAAGTTAACCATTGTAGTTACTCAGAAAATAGAATTTAGGAGTTTGAGTGTTCAAACATAATAGACGAGGCATCAATTTAAAAAAAACATTGAAAAAAGGTAACAAACATATTGTGATGATGAAAAGTACCAGAATTTGTCCAAAACCCCTGAAAACAGATACAATTTCAAAAAGAAGAATTACGGTGAGAACAACAATATTATGTTAGATTTTTATTATTTTCTAATTGCCTATGTTTGAAGAAATAAACCAAGAAAAACATTTTGAAATCTTGTTTTTGTTAATCTTGCTTTTAACTATAAATTTTTTTCTGATGAATTGNAAAAAAAATCTCATCTTCAATAATATATTTATAAATTTTATCCTAAATAAAAAACATTTTTTACTAAAATCATTGTTTTTTTTAAAATAAATAATATCAAGTGAAATAAAATCATGTGAATTAAATCCAGTGATACTGTAACCTATAAGTGTGCGTACGTGACCTCTCAGGAAAAGAAAAAGAGGATTCCAAAAAGGTACTCTTGGTGGCGATCCATGGCAACACCAGGAGGCCTCAAAGAATTTAGTTTTTATTCTAAATTTTAAAGTTAACCATAGTAGTTACTCAGAAAATAGAATTTAGGAGTTTGAGTGTTCAAACATAATAGGCGAGGCATCAATTAAGAAAAAAACATTGAAAAAAGGTAACAAACATATTGTAATGATGAAAAGTACCAGAATTTGTCCAAAACCCATGAAAACTGATACAATTTCAAAAAGAAGAGTTTCGGCGAGAACAACAATATTATGTTAGATTTTTATTATTTTCTAATTGCCTATGTTTGAAGAAATAAACCAAGAAAAACATTTTGAAATCTTGTTCTTGTTAATCTTGCTTTTAACTATCAATTTTTTTCCTGATTGATTGTCAGTAACTATTTGAAGTTTGAGATAAGAAGGTTCAATATAATATATAGCTTTATAATATACTTATCATAATCTATGGCTTTAGCTTTTTAGATTTTCTTTGGATAATTTAAAAAAGAAATTTCTAATTAATAATATCACAAAATGGGGTAATAACACTGCCTCATAAGGACCTGGCTGTAAATGAGAGAGAATTACTAAAATCAGCTTTCATAAGAAATTAGTTTGTATATTACTCACATAGCATAAAATAAGTGGATATAATATTTTACTAAATAAGTTTAACAGTAACTCTTTAGTAGTACGTTTTTGATATTTAGTTATAGTTCTATTTTTTATTCAGGTTCTTAAAATTAGAAATGAGCATAAATTCAAGTATTGCAATCACAATAAACAAGTGTTTTATAGGGAAAACTAATGTTTACACTTACATTGAACTCTATCTGGGGTGAACATATTCATATCTTTAGAAGAATTCAATATTCAAAATTTGATCTCTACATGTACAAATATAATTAAAAAAATCTATTGTTTTCACTTGTATTGTATTTAATATGTTACATGATACTGATTTTAGTTTTTATAGTGTACAGTATGCATTGACAAAAATGTTTATTTTTTCTCCAAATAATTCAGAATGTCTTTGTTATCACATCTCTTCATTCATGCTGTAAATCTTTATGTAAGTAATGCATTCACTTTTTGTATATTTCATTTAGATAAAGCATCAATAGTTTATGTAAAATGTTTGATTTAAATCACAATTTTGATCTCACTATTTAAAAAAAAAAGAAAATCATTGATATGATGTGATGTATTGATCGTGGTTAATGCTATCAGTCGTTTATTGTTTAAATCACATGGTCTGGTTTTTTCTCTGTTTATTTGTTTGTTAAAATTATCCCTTTTTGCGATTATTACATCCTTTAATGTTATTAGTGTATTTATTTATTTTTTTGAAAATATAAATTAAGGAAATATTAACGGCCCAAGAATTATTTACTGTGTATTCAGAAGAAACCTGTTTTTTTCTTTTTAAGAAAATCTAAATTAATGAAATATTAACGGCCCAAGAATTATTTACTGTGTATTCAGAAGAAACCTGTTTTTTTATTTCTCTGGATTATCGCTTGAGAATTTTCGTATCTTCCACATTATCAGAAGTTTGCCAGATTGTTATGGGAAAAAAAATTAGTGATGAAATGTACAAGTCAGATGAAAATGATGAGATACAACTGCTGAAATGAGGAATGCAATGAAAGTAGAGTACAATACTGCTCCGAAGACTTTAAAATACATTATGATTAGGAACTTCTGTAAATATAAATGAGCTTCTTAGGAAAAAATATAGACAATCAACGATTGATATAATATTGATAAATTCAATTGATAATTAAATTGATCCTTTAAAATATAAAAATTATGTATAATTTTCAAAGGAAATGCACAATTATAAGTTGAGAGATTTAATTTTATTTTCAATTTCAGTATGTGCAGCTTAATTTCGTAAATTTATATAATTTCATGATTCAATTATTGTTATCAACAGCCTAATGTTATGAAAATCATCGTATCTCAAAATGATTACATTAAGTGTATACTACTGTCTCTTCATCAACGGTTTATGTAAATCGGTTGATTTAAATCGCTATTTTAATTTCGCTATTAATAATTGATTTTTATTTCCAATGAGCTGCACAATCGGTCTTGCTGATGAGCAGACCTAGTGCGTTCTCCAGAGGTGGTATCCACTCTTTCAGAACCACCATAATGGGTGAGATACCGTTGGTCATGCTAATTTGGACGTCTAGTTTCTGCCACACTAGATGGCAGCACCGAGACTCTATTTGGATGCTAAAGTGCACTAGGAATTTAATTTTGCCGGAAATGCCAAGAGCCAATAAGGCACTCCAGGGATCTTTTACATGCCACATAATCATACGACATGACCGCTGAGGATTTTCTGCATCCCAAAAATTCGGTGTCTGGGCCGGGGATTGAACCCGCAGACTTGGGCACAGAAGGCCGACGACAAACCAACTGCGCCACCCACCCACTTTTTATAATTGATATGTAACGTTACATTTTAAAAAAAACATTAGGAAAAATTGTTTTTCTAGAGATTCAGAATAATAAAAATAAAAAATCTTCATTTATTTATTTATTATCTTATCTTAATCTTAAAAATTAGTACCAGCAAAATTAAATATCTTCTAAAATGTATGTGTTAAGATTTAAATCACTTCAGAAGAAACAGTTCTTTTTTTCTGTATAAAACAATTGAATGCTTCAACTTAATTTTTATGTAATGCATTTTTAAAAAAAAATTTTTTTGTTGATATTTTGTTTTATTATATACTCACTGTATTCATAACTTTTTTCATATCTTCAATGTATTCATAAAATCATTTATTTGCTAAGCATGATTGTTTTATTTTAGAATTATGAAGATGCTATTGTTCAGAAATTTGTTCCTTTTGCTAGTGCTACAGACATTGCTTTTGGTTTAACTTTCATCATTGTTGGAACATCTCTTGGATTGGTAAAAGTGTTTCTCAATCAAATATTTATTTTTGTATTAATTTCTGCTTTTTTGTTTTATTGTATTTTAATGAGCAAAGTTCGCCTAATTATTTCTATAAATTTTTTTCTGCAGTTTGTTATTGATATTGTCATTCATTTTTAAAACAAATACAGTTAAACTCTTGGAATCTGAAATTACAGATAATCTAAATCGAAATTTCGTCTCAAAAATTATAAGGGGGGAAAAAAATCTTTTTTTAGGAATATTCATTAAATAACTATGTAATAGACAGCCACTTGCCGACCAACAGGTAAACGAAATATGGATTAAAACTGAGCTGAGTACTATCTCTATATAAAAATAATTCTTGCAATTTCTTTGAGTATAGAACTTTTCAGGTATATTATTCAAAAATTGTATAAATTGTTATGTAAATTAACTTGAAAAATAACATTTATTGGTGCTGGTGATACAAAATTAATTATTGGAATAGGTTCTACAGATATTGTGGTAAATTTCTAATATACTAATGTATGTGCAACAGATATAGATAAAATGAAATGCTTTCTTTTAAATTNTTCCACAATCAAGCCAATGATTTACAGAGGTTTCTGCACAGAAATCTGAAAGAGACTTTCCATTTAGGTAGATGTTCATAATTGCGGTTGATGCTTGTTGTTTAAGACCAGTACGTAATGTGTTTTTTTTTGTAAGTTCATTTCTGAAAAGCCCCTTTCAACCGCTGCAGTACTCCCAGACAGAGAAAACATCCATTTTACCATGAGCAGTATGTTGCTGTATTTTGAGATTAGAGGGTCATTTTAGAAGTGAGGAGCTAGACTCTTGTAAGATAACAAAAATTGAAAATATATCATGAACATTAACGGGAAAATGGCCGTCCGCGCGGACGTTAGATTCGAGAAATTTGTTGTCCCCGGGGTAATTTTGACCGCCGAGGACGGGCGGACGGGTGGTTTTTCGAGCCCTGATTCATTAAATAACTATGTAATAGACAGCCACTCACCGACCAACAGGTAAACAAAATATGGATTAAAACTGAGCTGAGTACTCTCTCTATATAAAAATAATTCTTGCAATTTCTTTGAGTATAGAACTTTTCAAGTATATTATTCAAAAATTGTATAAATTGTTATGTAGTTTAACTTGAAAAATAGCATTTATTGGTGCTGGTGATGCAAAATTAATTATGGTAATAGGTTCTACAGATATTGTGGTAAATTTCTAATATACTAATGTATGTGCAACAGATTTGGATAAAATGAAATGCTTTCTTTTAAATTACATAAAATCTAATTTAAAAGAATTTCTACGCACATTGATTAATTGTCATTTATTAACCCTTTCAAAGACTAAATTTGGCTAAATTTGTTTGAAAAACACAGATTTTTTAAATTTTTTTTTAAATTTTTATAGAATGCTATATATTTTCATACCACAGAGATGAGTTAGGTAAAAACCAAAAAAGCTTAAAATAGAAATTCAAAACTATTATATGTAAAAACACTTTTTAAATAATTTAAGAAATACCTGAAATTTAAACAAGTAAAAAGTGAATGTAGGAAGCATTTACCCACAAAATATTATCAAGATTTTAAGGAAAATATGGTTGCGAAATTTTATTTAGATTGTGTGAATATGAATTTCAATGTGTGATTTTTAAATCACGAGAATACTAATCTCGACATTTAATTTTAAAATCGCGTCAATACGAATCTCGATGCTTGATTTTAAAATCGCATAAATACGAATCTTGATATTTGATTTTAAAATCGCATGAGTATGAATCTCAATGTTTAATTTTAACATCGTGTCAATACGAATCTCGAATTTCATTTTACAATCTTGTCAATGCGAATTCTGATATATACTTTTTAAGTCACTTGAACATGAATCATAATAGTGGCTTTTAAATCATGTGAATCCGAAATGCGATATTTGATTTAAAAAAAGTGGGAAAATAAGAAAAACGATGCGCTGTATAAAATCCCGTAAATAGGAATCGCGATGTCTGATTTCAAATCATGTGTATGTAATCCCGTTTACATTCGTAAGAAAATGAATTTTTTTCTTCGAAGTTCTAAAAAGACAAACGTTCTTTAAAGAAGTGTATTTTTTCCATTTTAGTAATAAAAAATTTTTTTTGCCGAGATGGTGAAAATTTTCCACGGAAGGTGTTCGTGTATGTTATATCGGTCTGATGTACCATGGTTATAGCTTTTTACAGCCTGTGGAAATATAATCGTACGTAAAGGAATATAAATCAAAGGTTTCACAGAATACTTATGTTTCATATTTTTAGAACTTCATTTGGAAAAAAAAAGCATCAACATATATACAAAGCTAAACTAAAATACACAGGTATTCAATGAGCCAGCAAAGCTGGCTTGAATTACAAAGCACTTCAAAAGGAAATATAAAAGCAAGCTCCAAGCTTCAATTCTTTAAATTAAAATGAATGGAAAGTGCACGAGTGTCAAATAAAATTAAGCTAATTACTTTTCTTTTCAAAAAATTTCAGTTTATAATTGCTGCTGTCAGTGTGATACAAATACTATTCTTCAGCTCTAAAGATAGTGAGGATTCATCTTATGATGAGAAGGAAGAAAGTGATCAAGAAAAGGAAAAGGAAGAGGTATGTTTATGTTTTTACTACTTGTCACAATTTAAACATCACATTGTTACTCACAGTTTAAACCCTTTTCATTCACTAAAAAATCAATTACTCATGAACTGTATGATTCCTTTCATTAAATGTATTATGCCATATATAATTACATTCTTTAAATTAAATGATATAAGAAATTATGTTCCTTGCAATTCAAATATTTTTTGATTATTATTAAATGAAATAATAAAAAATTATAAAAAATTAAATTGTGTAATTGTGTGCAATAATTGTATAATTGTAATATAAAAAAATTGTATAATTGTGTGCAAAATTTTTTAAATTTGCTAAAAAAATTCTCAAGATATGATGAAATCTGTAAAATGCGAAATTAACAATAATGGGTCCAAACTTTTGATCCCTCTGACCAAACTATTGGGACACCATTTCCCAGTTCACAGCTATGCCCTATATTTTGAGGGTCAAGAATTCGAATCTGTCGAAAAAAGGTTTGTTCATTCAGAGAAAATATGTTTTTGTGTCTGATTTTGTAACTTAAAATATCCTCTACACTATTCAATTAGCATATTTGAGGTCAACTCTTTAAACCATTATGATTGAGTTCTAGTATGTGAAGATACAATCACTAGATCAAAAATTATTCAGGATATTTTGTTTGCACACAGTGCAATTTAAATGTAATTACGAGGCGTGAGCTCCAATGGCTCAGTGGTTGGAGACACTGTGCTGTCATTGTGAAGGATTGTTGTTTGATTTTCAGTGACTGTTTTAAGTATGCCCAGCTTCAGATAGATTTGCAGGATATTTTGTTTGCACACTGTACGATTTAAATGTAATTACGAGGCGTGAGCTCCAATGGCTCAGTGGTTGGAGACACTGTGCTGTCATTGTGAAGGATTGTAGTTTGATTTTCAGTGACTGTTTTAAGCATACCCAGCTTCAGATAGATTTGCAGGGTATTTTGTTTGCACACTGTACAATTTAAATGTAATTATGAGGCGTGAGCTCCAATGGCTCAGTGTTTGGAGACACTGTGCTGTCATTGTGAAGGATTGTTGTTTGATTTTCAGTGATTGTTTTAAGCATGCCCAGCTTCAGATAGATTTGCAGGGTATTTTGTTTGCACACTGTACAATTTAAATGTAATTACAAGGCGTGAGCTCCAATGGCTCAGTGTTTAAAGACATTGTGCTGCCATTGTGAAGAATTGTTGTTTTATCATCAGTTGCTGTTTTAAGCACGCCCAGCTTCAGATTGATTTGCAGGAGCACGAAAATTAGTTAAACAAACTTTCATCAAAAGAACTCATTCTTGTTGAAGAATTCAAAAATCAAATTATGAAGAGAGAGGAAAATAAAATTATAAGTTGATTTTTGTTGTGTAAAGAAATGGATGACTTATGTTACTGTTCTTATTTCATATTGATAAAACTCAAAGATATCCAATAGATGGTTGGAAAAAAATGGTGAGATAAATTATGTACTTAAAGTACATCTTTATTTTACTGGAAAGGAAAGGACTCAAAGTAAAAGGCAATTTGTATGCATAAGAGAAATATATATAAATATAGATTAAATCTAATTTTTAAATTTTTTTACTAGATATGAAAAATTATTTTGAAGACATAATGCCCACATTTTTTCATTAAATTAATCAGTAAAATTTAAATAGTATGTAACTTAGGGGTAAAACAAACTAATAATAAAATAATTTTTAAAAACTAAACAAAAGAAACTGTTTTGCTCCAAAAAAGTAAAAAATAAAATTTTTGGTGTTACTTATGAGAATCACATTGATAGTCTCAGTTAATTTTCCTGTTAATTATGTTCATTTTATACAAAGTTTATTTTAAAATGTTTTGCAACAATTTATTATGCGATTTAAAGAAAGCAGGTGAAAAGACAGTGGTTTTTGATTAACAATATTTACATCAAATAAACCAGGAAATTTTTATCTCCTTTCTTTAAGAATTTTATAAGGAATTCTTGTCACGCATTTTAAGATAAAATTTGTATAAAATGATTCCAATATCTTGAAAATTAACTAATACTATATTAACTTGATTCTAATGTATTACATTCAATATTTTATTTCTCACTTTTTTTTCTGGGAAACCATGGAAAAATTGTTTGTTTCTTAAATTTTTAAAATTATTTTGTTTTATACGTTTTCATCTTAGGATTGGTAGTCTTAAAAAAATGTTTAAGACTTGCAATTTTTACACTTTTCTCATCTTTGTAAATTTGGTTCTGACAGTAAAACTAAATATCAGGTCAGGTGTATTATAACTAGAGAAAAATGCTTATCTAAATCTACATATCTGCTGGGTAATTAATATATGCTTTAATATATGGAATTTTTTTTAGCATTAGAATACTAAATATTAATCAGATTATCAGTTAAATTAGTAGTATTAAGTTACACTGCAAAAAATATCACACAGTAAAAATCAAAACTTTCATGGAATATGGTAAAAATTTTAACTGATAATTTGGACTCAGAGTCAAGCTCTAAGGAATGTCAATTCTAGGAATTGGATTTGAACATTTCAACTACTGATTCCACAGCTCTAAACAACACTACTAAATCATGCATAAAACTAAATTTTCATTTTTTCCCCTTGATAGTAGATTAAGCATAATACTACTTTTTTTTAGAAGTTCATTTCTTGAAAATGAAGTTTAACTGTATTCAGTAACATTTGGCATGATGCTGTTACCTGAGATTATACTAAAATTTTTTGCATATCAGGAGGCCATCTCAAAACTTACCTCAATCAAACAGTTTTCTCTCTGGTAACTATCTCTTTCAGTGAACCGTGGTAAACTATTTACCACAATACAGAGTTATCTATATTAGAGTATTTTGTATTTTTGCCGTTGATTTTAAGTTATTTAGCTCTATGGAAACACGTTTTAAAAACAAAACTATGAACAAAATAAATATGTGGTTTCGAATAGCATTAGAAATTCTAATTCAGTAATATTGCACCAATCCACATGCAATAGAATCTGAAACAGAACCGTCTGCAGTTTTATTTAAAACACTGGTTGATGTTAAATCAATGAAAAAAAAATCATATTTCAAACATCTCTCTTGATTGAACTAATGAAAATTTTAAACAATTTTATTATGGAACTAAATTTGTTCTTTGTAGTCATTGTCCAGATTTCAGAACCCTAGCTCAAGTGGTTCAAGAGTTATAAGAGATTTGACATAGCGTTTTAATGACAAGGACTGACGAAAATACTGAGTATTGCCTAAGTGCCTGAAGTGAACTCTAAAATTGTATAGCTTTGAAACTTATTGAGTTTAAAATTTTATATTCTGATTTTATTTTACCAGATTTTTTGTTGTTTATTTTAGCAAATAAACCTTAAATAATATTTATAAATGATGAAAGAAAGCTAAGTAAACTGCATGTTTTGCTTTTAACTACTAATATAAAAAAAAGTACAAAAATAATTCTTTTTTTGTTTTAGGAAACCGAAGATAACTCTGAAGAATCCAAATCGGTTCGAAAAAGAAAAAAATAATTCCTTAAAAATATTTAGGAGTTAATCTTTTTTTAAAAAAATATTATATGTTTAAACTTTTCTCTTAATTAGTTTAAATCTTACAAATTATTTTAAAATCCTTTAAAGGTGCCTTATTGTAAATTTGGACTTGGCTCAAAATGATTTAACGTGTTACTTCTTACTTTTTTTTAAAACTATGTTATCCAAAAGAAGAATAGTTGAAGTTTTTGTATGTACCAATAAAATATTAGTAAGTAATAAAACATTGCCAGATACTGAAAAATTTAAATAAGAATATATAACATTTTCTGATAAAATTATTATTAAACGTCCAAATTTTTGTAAATTATATTTGTTTCAAATACAACTGAAGTGCATACAATGCTCACCATTATTCCCATGCACAACAATAATAACTGCTAATTTTTTTAGCATATATTTTAAGTACTTTTTTGAAATACTCCTAAATTTTCAAAAATTAAACGTAACATTACATTAATAACATTTATATTCCAATGTTTGATGTATTTTGTCATTGATTTATATTGGCAGTTTCTTATTGCATTTAAAGGTTTTCTCTAAAATTGCCAACTAACTTCCCCATAAAGTGTAATATTGAATTCTGTTAATTGAACATGTCTCGTTTTGTATTTAGTATGAATTCATTGCTTGATTTTTAACACTAGATTGCCCGAGGAAGTCATTTTGACTGCTTTTAATTTCAATTAGAAAAACAATGATGACACAATTTCTTAGAATTTTGTGACTTTTAGTACAACATATAATTTTTTTTATTGTTAATATTTAATAATAGCTTGTTATATAACTGTAAATAATATAAAAAATTTATTTAAAAAAAATTTCTTTACACATTAGTTATTCTTTCAAAACCCAGACATTTTGACTGCTTTTTGGCAATATAGGTATGTCAGTCTTTCTAGTGTTAAATAATGTATTCATTACCTAAAACTATGATTGTATTTGTAAGAAAAATATATTTTTGGTGTATAGATTCTGATTTTTAAAAAATATATGTTACTTTAAAGAATTATCTTAAATGTTTAGAAGATAGATTTGTGCTGTTATAACTTGCACATTATTGTTTGAAATGTATACATTTTTTTACTTAATTTTGATACAGAACAGATATTTTTTTTTGTATTTAGCTTGTTTGTTCATGAAATATTTTATTTAATTTCTTTACATATCAATATGAAATTATGTAAATATTGTATATATGTGTACATATGTAGTGGTACACTTTATTTTTTGGAATAAATGGTCTCATTCTAAACTCATTTCATACATTATAGCATTCATTTTTCTATGTAAGTATTTTTAATACTTGGCTGTTACAAGTTAAAAATAACTGTTATATTAATATTTTTAAAAATGTAGTATCAATATGCAATACTTGAATATTTTAATGCTGACAGTTATATTAAATATTTGCTTTGGATCCAACTGCACAAGAAATTTTTTATCTCAAAATTAATTATTTTCAGTAAAATCATAAAAAAATCCAACAATGGTTTCAGAAATAAGCTTAATTACATAAAAAAAAAAATGCAGTTATACTTAAAATTATTTTTTTTATTGCTCTATTTCAGAAAAATCATAAAAAATAATCACAAACCAGTAATGGGCTTTAAAATACTCAGTGGTGCAACAGCTCATAGACTGGTCTACTGTTATCACTTCAGTTTCCTTGACATTAGGCTTTTGGAGCAGTTGGAGTGGTCCGGAGCAGTTGGGTGGTCAGCTGACTGCGGAACCCCTTGTGTTTAGTCCCCAAGCATGCTTGGTATTTATTTTATCCACCCACTGTGCGGACAAGGATTGGCTTAAATAAAATAATTTTAAAAACTATTATAAAAATGAATTAATTCCATTGCTCCGAAGACAGCAGCACTAAAAGCAATTTTATATTAAATGTATTTATTTTTAGTTATGCTTTTTCTAAATGTTTTTGGATGCAGTAAGTCCAGAATTATTGGAAATTCAGAATTAGTAGCACAGTTGCTAATTTTATCCACGAAATTGATTTTAATCTCATTTTACCAAACTTAACACACCTTTCATAACCTAAGGAATACCAGAAGTTTGCTAGTTGTTGTAATAACTTTGTCTTCAAACACTCTAAATTCTATATTTAACCAAGAAAAAACTATCTGGTATTATTAGGAAAAGTTGAAGATATTTACGAAATTTTTATCAGTTACCAGCATTGAAATGGAACATGACAAAATGCTCCTTAAACACCGCAGTATCCTCTGTGAATATGGTGTTGATGAAGATGGTATTTCAAACTACTCTTAATAGCATTACAGAAATACACTGACTCATTATTAATTTTTTACTTTTTATAGAAACTATTCATGAAGTCTTGTTTACATCATTTTTATTAAATAAAAAATAATGCATTTTAATATATGGTCTGTTTAATTGTTTTATAACTTTTTGATGCATGTAAATATCGCAAGTTAAATTTGATATTAAAATATAGTGAAGCGTTTTAAATATGTAATATTTTAAATTATTGAAGTCTTGTAGTTTCCTTGCTCTGACAAAAAAGAATTGATCCAGTACTAGGATTACTGTTCTTGCAACATTCGTTTTGTTAAAATACATTTTTTCTTCAGTACGAAAAAAAAAATATGATTAACTCTAAATTTTTAGACCTTATATTCTTTGTTCTAAAGTTTTATCACTTCTACAATGAAAAAAAATCCACTTTAAGAAAATCATTATAGAAAAATAAAAAGTTGGTAAATTTGATTTGCATTAAAGTGTAAATATTTTAGTTTATAACTTTTCGGGTTTACAACTACTAATGTTCAACTCTGTAGCCTTGTAATTTTAAACCCACTCCAGAAGACAAGAGAACTCCTGGATCAAGTATTGGGGAAAATTTGCCTTTGTGGAGGACTTTTTGATGGAACAAACTCGCATTTGCATTATACATGAGAGGAAGACCATGAAAAATCTCACACACTTTTGCCTGACTGTAAGGAGACTCTAACCCATGATCTGTCTACCACTGAGGATATTTTACGTTTGCACTGTTGTCGGTGTGAGCCAGGTGTGGAATTCATATTAACTAGGGATTCGAACACAGGTCGTCTCTTTGGAAGGAGATAGTTCTATTTCCTGAACTAACATGGCTCTCGGATATAACAATTACAAATAAAACAAAAAAATTTTAAAAGTTGTGTAGGGTGGCCAGCTGTGACTTGGTTACTGATTTGAAGCGTCACTGCTTTCCTGCTCATATTTGATGTAAGCCTCAAGAGGGCTCTCTCCTCCGACGAATCTTAACTGTCAAAGGGGTGAAGACGTAAAGGGAAAATTCTAATCCTTTTTATTAGATTTTCACAAATGAACTGAAGGTTGATATTTACTTTATTTAGCAGCTTCTTGTAAAATACAAGGCCACTATTTGAGATAAAAGGTGTGCAATATTTAGTTAATTTTTTCCGATAAAATTCTGCATTCAGTATTTTTTGAAAAGTAATTTAGCATTATATATTTGTCTGTTTTTACAGTTTTGATAAATCTCCTTATTTTGGGGTAATTTAGGCCTACTAAAATTTTTTAGCACCATCCAAATTGTTATGAACTGTATCAGACTATTGAAATCAAATTTTAAAAGGAGTAGTTTCAAGTTACGTACTCCAAATTACTAAACTTATAATGTTATTGCTCATAATAGTTAGAGGGAAAAAAAATCTATGGAAGTTTTAAAAATATCAAGCACACAATTCCTTCTAATGTATGAAGCCTTTACTGAAAGGTCTGTCAAATGACATTTTAGCATCAAAAGTAAATTCTTGAGTACAATAATATAAAAGAAAACGAAAAGGTTTTTAAATAGTGACTACCTTTAATGTTATTCTGACACAAATTTAAACAAATAAAGTCACAGTCTACATTTCAATAAAACATTTATTTTTGGAATAAAAATGTATGTACATAAATAGATTGCAAATTATAAACAGCCAAGAGCAAAAACTATTATTCAAAAAAGAAATATATCCTTTGTTATAAATAATCACATTGAAATAGTAAAATAAAAATTTATCAGCCAGAATGACACTATTTTCATGCAGCCCTTCTTTTTTTTTTTGGCACTCTTAGACTTGAAACACAATCGTTTACCAAAATTATATTTGAAAGCAAAACCTGTGATCTTCTTCCAATTCTAAAAAATTTCATTAATATTTTTGGAAGGTTGCTTTGATGCTGTTGTTGAAGCTTCAATACTAATTTATTAGATTTGGTGACATTTTACAAAGATTTCATAACTTTGTTTTAAATTACGTTTAGTCAGTTTTTTCAATACATATGTTCAGACAATGCTTAGTATTTTGCATAAGCATGCACTGCTCTTCTAAATGATCGAGAGTTCTATCGAATTCAGACTATTAATTGTGTTAAGCCTAATTCTTTACTAAAGATGAATGTATGGTTAACAGAAAGAAAAGTAAATGGAATACAGTAGAGTTTTTGTTTAAAGACATAAGTTAAGACTTGAATATGATCATATATAAATATACCTGATAACACGATTCTCACATCACGACTCACTGTATCTTATGTGAAACGAAGTTTTCTAGCTCTGGCGGTTAGAGATCAAAAGGAGGTTATCTCAATTCGGCACTCTCATATTAGTATGTATAAGTACTCTATAATGCATATACTTTTTGAGTGTGAGGATCTGGAGAATTGGTTTTCTCTTCATTTGCTGGTTCTGAACAGGTTAAAAATGCTTGTCACTGCATAATTCTCCTCCTTTTCCCGAAAAGACAAAACAGCAAATAGAAGTATGAATATAATCAGAAATAAATTTGGTGTCGCTCTTGTGTTTGCTTTCACATTGCACTGCTATTAAGACAATTTTCTATTTATAAAAATTAACATGACTAGAGGGATAAAAAAGTATAGTTTTATAAATTCTTCTCAGTAACATTTAGATCTGATAGAATATTATCAAGTTTCTCTCCACTTTCTTTTAGTACTATTTATTTGTCCTATTAAGCATGTAGGCTATTAACTGAATTTAAGGAGTCAGTTCATCAGTATTTCTAATTAAATACTTACATATCTGGCCGTAGAGGACAAAATTAACAGTTGTCACCTGCCACAAGGCAACTAAATATAACTAATGGTGATTAAAAAAGTCAATCAATTGCCACTTTAAGAAAAAAAAGCACTTCAAGGGCATTCTATTAATATTTTTTTTCTTCACAAATATGAAATATTGTGAATGTTTCATAATATTCTAAAAATTACTTAATTTCATTCTCAGTAACATTTAGATCTTATAGAATAGTATCAAGTTTCTCTCCACTACCTTTTAGTACTATTTATTTGTCCTATTAGGTATGTAGGCTATTTTTAACTGAATTTAAGGAGTCAGTTCATCAGTATTTCTAAAAAAAAATAAATAAAAAAGCACTTCAAGGGCATTCTATTAATATTTTTTTCTCACAAATATTAAATATTGTGAATATTACTTAATTTCACTATTGTTTCTTAAAATTTTTCTTCATTTTTGAAATGAAACTTGTAATGTTAACCCTATTTTGAGAAACGGTTCTACAGAAATGCCTTACATTATTAATATCAAAACTATTTAAAATCGTTTTAAACTTTTGAAAAAGAAGCTATATGTTAAAAATACTGCAACTGGCCACTGACAAGTAGCAAAAATTTCTTAATTTTGTCCTATACCTGACCAGGCATGTTAATATTAAACAGATGGCCTGTGTTTGGCAGGCAATATAATTTGCGAGCCCTGTGGTGATAGTAGTTACCATTGTTAGTAGTGAAATTACAAAAACAGCATCTAATTAACTATAATCATTCCTTCAAAATAGAATACAATATGAAATTCAGTGCCATTATTTTGTATCACATATTTTTTTTTGGGCAGCAGGTATAACGTCACTCGGTCAGTCTAGAGATTTTTGTACAATTATTTTAAAGGTATAAATAATTAATCAGTAATAGTGAACACATTGGGTGTTAAGCTTTCATTAATATTTACCATTAGTACATAATTTTATTTAGAAAGAGAAATAAAAACATTTGTTCTAATTCATGAGCAGTAAATAAATAAGAAACAAAACTCATTCCACACATTTTTTTTAAACATTAAAGATTGTCAAACATTTTCAAAACAATTTCAGATAAATAATAAATGCAGTTCAATATAAGGGGAAAAAAACAAAGGTAAATTTTTCTTTCAAAAATTATTATTTTTCTTCAGCAAAACGATTACAAAGAAGTATTGTTCTTTCAGTTTTAAAATTGATTTTTCCGAATTTATAGTTCAGAAGTTGCTTTTCTTCCTTTTTTGTTTGTTTGTTTTCTAAAACTCCAGAATAACAGAAAATAGACAATGCATAATATAAGTGAATTCATTTCCAATGCCCTTTCACTTTCAACATAAATACTTTTTTCAATCTTCGTAGCTAGGAAAGAGGTTCAATTGCCAGAGGTACCAACTATCCATCAATAACACCACATAGGTGTAAAATATTAATAAAATTATGTATGAATTCACGATTCAATAAAAAAAAAACACTTAGTTAAAGATGCTAAATTAAAAATTATACAAGACTGAAATTTTATTCTTCATTATAAAATGAAAAAATTAAATTGAGTACTTGACATTAATATTCTAGATTATGGTTAAATTAGAATTAGCCTTACTGCCTTTTACTTCTCATTTTGCAGTTTGAATCAACAAAAATTTTTACCCACAGCAATTCAGATTTGAATCTAGGTTCTTTTACTTTTCAATACGGTGGGAAAATTAAATTTTAGAATAGCTTGTTGGAAGAGGGAAAGATTGTAGTACCAATAAAATTCAATTGTAGGACCAATAAAAATTTTTGTCCACAGCAATTCAGATTCGAGTCTAGGTTCTTTTACTTCTCAATAAGAAGGGAAAATTAAATTTTAGAATAGCTTGTTGGAAGAGGGAAAGATGAAATTCTTTTTATCAAGTAATTTTTGTTATTTATTGTTTTTAGAATTGTTTAAGAAGTGGGGGAAAAAAACTGTTGTTGATTAGATACAAACAACAAAATTTAATAATGCTTGGCAATTTAGGGAAAATAACATACTTTAGATTATTACAGACATTCTCAATAAACCACACTTTTTGTAACTCAACCCTGAAGTTGTAATCTTGGCAATGAAATTGTAACAAGTACCGATAAATCATAATAGTTGGCATCTTTGCATCACATAACAATTTCTACTAGTTATTGCGTGAGAAAGAAAATCTCAACCCCTATCCAGGAAAGATAAGCAGTTACTTTTGATGTTAAACAAAATGAGGTAAATATTTACGATATAAATTTAAAGTCCATACACAGTTAACTTTGCTAAGTCGCAAAATGAAAAAATCATGCATGTTCAATTGTAGGACCAAAAAGTTGTATTTGTTCAAGATACTTCAAACTCAGATCATATAATGTTTTTCTAAAAAAAAGTTACAATATTAAATTAGATAGAATTAGTGAAACATAGGATTTAAAATATCAATTCTTCCCTAAACTACAAAACATTAACACTATATATAATCATAAATTAGAGACGTGAACTATAAAAAAGTCACAAATATCTAAAAATATATTTTTCAGCTAACTATATTTTAAATTAACTGCACATACAACTATCAATTAGTTAAAAGTCAATATCTCAAGATGACTAATCCTTCAACTTTACATTTTTTCCCCTATAGTTCATAGAAAAGGATGAATCCTTTGGTAGTGATAAAAAATATCTTAAAACAGCAAATATCAAATCACTTATTCGACAAATATTTTTTATTATCTAACTAAAAGTTAAAAATGATTACTGACTCGCAGAAAAATGTAAAAACAGTTAACGCACAGACTGATCACAATTAATATCACCAGGTAAAAACACCGAGAAAAAAAAAGTTATTGCAGATTAAAGAAATACTAAAGTATAACACAAAAAATACATTTACACAAA
Organism: Parasteatoda tepidariorum; assembly: GCF_043381705.1. Classification (NCBI taxonomy): domain Eukaryota; kingdom Metazoa; phylum Arthropoda; class Arachnida; order Araneae; family Theridiidae; genus Parasteatoda; species Parasteatoda tepidariorum. The sequence continues at coordinate 27,300,137 of NC_092204.1, forward strand.
ACCAGGTTCACTAAGAGTATAATTATTTGCAAATGCAAATTCTGACTTCTAATTCTTACCTATTAACAAACATCTACAACATATAACACAAAATATCTAGGAAACATAGGTACTCAAAAGAGCCAACCATAAACAAGATCACAATGTATACAGATATATATAAACACCTATAGTACAAAATTTACTAACTTACAATCAAAAGTTTATGTTTTTAAAAAATTTCAACAAGACTACTCGTACAAATAAAAATCATAATTTACAAATATTTACAAAACATATATGTTTAATACTACAATAAATTTTACATGAATACTTAACTTTTAATTGACTACAAAGATTTTAAAAAAACAGAATAAAAAAAACTAACTTTTTTGCAATACTCAATATATTACAATAAATTAAATTTATGCACAATTAAAGTCAATTCAGAAATAAATTATAACTCAATGTTTGGTTATCAATCAATCACGATGAAAATAATTTCGAGCTGCAATACACAACTTACATACTTACTTTCCTAACTAAAATTGTCATAGATTAAGATATTTGTTAATAAAATAATTAAAAAATTATTTGACCAACTTTGACATATACATAACAGACAATATCATTTTTCATTTATTAATATAGAAATTCATAATTCTTTTATCTATTGATGGAGAAAACAAAGGATATTAAAACAAGAGTTTATAACACAAATAAATATATATAATATACTCCCGATTTATCAAAATTGAAAGGACATTAAAAAATTTTGAGACAGCGAGTTTTTGAGATTTTAAGTTCAGAACTAAATATACAATAAATTCGACATAGTAAGGTTTTGAGAAAAAACCCTATGACATAGGAATTCAAATTAACATTAGGTGGATATATATTGCTAAGGGGAAAAATATTTTTTTGACATATTAAGGATTTTGAGATATTGAAATTCGAGGGTATACTGTATATATGTATATATATATATGCACACATTATATGTACATATATATCATATAAAGATTGGTTGAAATTTTGCCTATATAAAAATGTTGGTGTGTGATTTTTTTTACTTTTAGAGTTAATACATATCACGGTTGGTAAAATAATTTTCATTCAATGAAAGATTAAAATAAATAAAAGACTTATTTTCTACCTGTCTCAGTAGAACATGAAAAACATATATAGAACTTGAAATATTCTTTTATATGCTAAGAATTTGGAATATTCTTCTACTCACACGTAAATTCTAACAAGGGTTTACTAAATTAGCTCATATAACTGTTATAAAATTTGTTAACAATTACCTTTAAATGAAAAATGACTTTTACACACAATGTAAAAACATCCTGCTCAGACATTCTTGCATGTTTTGAAAGAATATAAATCTCAGAACATTCGCATAAAATATTCCAGTCAAATACACTGATATTCCTAAATTATAGTGCACATCGTTACAAATGCACAACTTACAAAGAATTAGAGGTTTACCTTAAAGTTTTACTGAACTAATTGTAAACTTTATAAATTAATTTTTTTTACTAATTGATAGTTTAATTTTGTCAGAGTTGCATTGGTTGCAGCGTTTTGATTTCTTAGAAGATCTAAAACTAACGAAGTATCTTATGAATCATAAATTCACATTTTTACGATTACTCAGATAAATGAACTCATATAATATAGAAGTTCTTGAAATGAAAAATACTTTTGAAAATATACCATTTGCATAATTCGGAAAGAAAAGAAAATTATCAAATTATTTATTTCTATGTAATGAGTTGCTCTGGTGTAATTATGTAGCACTTATCATAATTTACGTATAAGAATTAGCACTAAAGTAAATTAAATATATAAATTTAAAAAAGCTGAATGGTTTAGTAAGCCTATTCAACTAGGTATATGTATTTCTAATCAAATTAAGTAACAGTTTTGATTTAAGCAGTCTATTCAATTAAGGTAATCATTCCAAATAGTTTTTTTTTGTTGATATGTTTTATATATAGAGTAACGTAATGATTATTAAATTAACGTTAAAGATTCAATAGATACAAGTTTACAATTAGTCCTAGAATTACAGAATATTAAATATTTAAGAGTTAATTATAATAATGAGTGATATGTATACTTTTACTATTTTAATTCTTTTTTTTACATAAAAAGAAATATTTTTAACAGAAAACAAAGTAACAATTCACTTCTCTCTTAAATTTAGTTTATAATGAATAAAAAATATATAAATGTATTATTGTTAATGGTAGAATTGCTGACCCTCAAAACACTTTAGAGATTTTTTTGTCAAAAAGCATCAGTACTGAACTGATTGTTTACTTCAGAAATCTTATTTTTATCTACAATTCACAAACATATATTGTCTGTTGTATATTTATTTTTACATAGCAAAGGATTTGAAAATTTAAAAAGTCTGAATAAAATTTAAAAAAAAATAAATGTTATATTATTAATAGTGAAACCTGTAAGAATTTTAAAAGCAATGATAACAAGTCAAAAGAAAAATGATAAATTTAAAATCAAGAAATAGACAACGTAGAATCATTTGATTAGTTTAAGTTCAGTCATTGCTAAAGAAAAGGATGGTATAAGTGAAGATATAAGGCAGAGAATAATGATAGCAATGAATAAATTTTGGAGAGCACCAAATCTAAGAATAAGAACAAAAATAGTAGTTTACAAAACAACTGTCAGAGCAGTCCCACTTTATGGTTCTACTTTATTCTACAGACAAAAATAGAGAAACAAAATTAGAAAACTTTCAGAAGAAATGTTTGAGATTCATTTTTAAGATTTTCTGGCCATACAAGACAACAATCAAAAATACTTTAGACCAATAAAAGACAATACAAATGGGAATTCCTTACACAGAGGAAAAAAATAACATTGGTTGCTCTCACATGGGGAAGAATTGAATACTCAGTTAACAGAAAATTTTATGAAATATTAAATTTCTTTTTAAAGGAGGATATAATGTGCAATCCACTCACTTCGATTCAAATTGAAACATTTTAAACCTGTTTCTAAAATACTACGTCAAATGAGTGACGAATTGAAGCAGTTAAAAATAACATATTTTGTCTTGCATAGAATTGCAGAATTTAAAAATTACCATAAATGCTATCCTGTTGGTGCAGCCAAGGCAAACTTTTAATGAAATCAAATACAATGCTCACTTTTTCTTCATTATTATTTTTTATGACATGAGAATGCATCTACACAAAATTATCACACACTATTCTAAAAATGGTAGCAACAAACGGGTAAACTCGAAAATAACATGCTGCTGAATAGAGATAAGCCAGGGTTCCCTCTCGATGAACTGAGCTTGAAGATTTTTAATATAAGCCCACCTTAGCTGGACATCGATAAGATTTTTCTAAACACGAGTTTTGATGCCAGATAAAGGTGCACATTTTTAGAAGATATGTGGTCAATATTTCTAGAAATGAAATAACTTTATTTGAAATTACAGCACTTTTAGTTCCTTTTAAAATATCAAACTCTTTTCTGACGTATATTGAAAACATATTTAACTTGTTGAATGAGTGATGATCAATAGTCATTCCATAACTCTTTTTAATTTATAAACATTTTTTGTTTAGATTCTGTTACACACTCTGTTTTATAATTTTAACTGATTTCTCTAAGATATGTAATCCACAACTGAAATTTTATCCTTTTTGCTCGTGAGAGGAAGGGAGTAGAATGAAATTTGTTATGCATATGTGCTTTCATAACTCTAGAAAATTCTAATTACTCAAATAAGAAAAAGCATAGTATTTCATTTTTTAAAAACATATTAGTATGTGAGTATCTCAATATATAGTTGATTAAAAGATCATAAATTGATGATCAATTGACATATTCTAATGAACCCAGTAACATCTTCGATCTTAAGAGTCTCTCTCATTTCTACTGTTAAATTAATTGATGGGTACAATTTTGAGCCGAATTAAATAACTTTAAAAACATTATGTTTGCTATGAATAGGTGTTAAGATTAGAATAAATCTCAGCAGAATACTAAATTCAATTTTGAAATCAAGAGATCATTAGTATACATTTGTAGCAACGGTTTTTAAAGTCAGAGAAGAGTAAAAATTAAGACAGGAGTAAAAGCAAGAAAAGTTGAATAATCAAATTTACCAAGTTGTTCAAGGAAAGCTTCATTCAAAAAAGGACAGGTCTTTTGTCCTAGCAGTCATTACTCACTCATAATGGGATCATCACAAATTTCAAACTCACAACATCAACAGCATTTTGGCCTTTATTGTTGCTGCAATTTCTTATTCAAACGTTAGCAGACAAGAAACACTACTATATAGATAATGAGTATTAAGAAAAATAACATTCTTTTCCAGGAATTTTACTAGTTTTATATCAAATTAACTACAAAATTTGAAAAATAATTTGAAACTAGAAAAAATACTTGCAGTAACAAAACACAAATTTCAGTCATTTCTTTTTTTAGTTACTAAAAGCATTTTTAGTAGGGTAAACTAAAACATCCAAAACTACCTTTGGATGTTAGGTAAACATCCAAATTTACAACACTAAAGAAAATTAATGGATAATTCAGCCATTTTGGATCAAGAAACCTAATACCACAAATGGTAGTCTAACATTAGAAGCGAAACTAATCAGTGGAAGCATTTAATTTTCAAATGTTCATTACATATTTTTTATGAAGCATAAAAAAGATGTGAAAATACTATTTACACATTGATATTGTATTTTATACAAATATACATCTCACATATTGAAATTGAGGTTCAATTACTGCTGAAAGAGCACATGCCAATTTTTTAAAATAAAGTCATGTTTTGATTGCTCTTCACATTATACTTCTTGGCACTGTATCCATGGTAAGCAAGTTAAAGAACATACATTAAATGAGTATGAATTTAAATATTATATAATATTATCTTCAAATTAAATTAAAATGATTTGTTTAAGTAATTAGTCTACTGCAGTAACATTTAAAAACTTATAACTCTTGAGAATAGCCATTTAATTGATAGTAGCAATATCTTCTCATTTAAACACAACCAAAAAATAACGAAAAACAATGACTTCAACTGGTTAATGCTTGTAAATTATTTTCATTAAAGGTTTAGATTTATAAATTATATTTATATGTGTCTCTTTCAACAATAAATGATTCAATTAATTATTAGTTTATGTAAGCTATATTCTATATAAATTGTGCTTCTGTTTTCACCCTTTAAAGTCTAATAATTATTTACAATATAATATTATTTTTCAAACATTAAAATGTTTTTTATTTCATATCTTATTATTTCAAATCAATAAATTTTGGATTAAATGGATAAAAAAGAAGAAAACAAATGATAATCAAGATACAAATGTCTTTAGAAAATATGTAAATTTAAAAAGATTAAAAACAAAGTAAAGTTTTGATTAGTAAAAAGTAACTACAATTAGCAGCTACTGATAACAGATAATAAAGAGAAATGACACAATAAGAATATTGAGTATTATTATTAACAATTATTTCTTAATGTAGAGCGCATGCAGAAAATATTTTATTTAAAACACATAATTATGAAAATTATAAAAAACTTTGTCTCTTAGAGAGTCACATAGTTCAAAAATATAAAGTAGAGCTAAAAACTTCTTCCAGTTCTATTCGAAATTAAAACTCTCAATTAAATATAAATTGTTTTTGTGCATAAACTAAGTGATAAATTGGCATTAGTCTAGCAAATTTAATCTTAAAATAGTACTATAATAATACAATGTATACAAAAAAAAGTAAAAAAATAAATAAATAAATAGAATTTTGAATAAATAAAAATTTAACATAAATATATTAAAAAGAGCTGTTTCAAGTTAAACATTTTAATATTTGGAAGTAAAACTAAAAAAAATAAATAATGCTACATTTAACCATTTAAAATAAATACATTTTCAAGTTACACTTATATATTATTTGATCAAGTAATAAAATTGATGAAAGAAATAATTTTTTATAAAATAAATATTTTCATGTTATTAAAATTACAATTCTCTTATAGTAAAATTAGTTTTTTTAGTAATTAAATAACTATACTTTGAAATTCATAAATATTTATATACATATGTCAGGATTCCTTAAGTTATTGCTCGCAGCATTAAACACTTACATTAATAATAATGAAAAATTCACTAATATGGTTACATTTTATCTGACTAGTTTCAGATATAAGACAGTTTTCTTAAGAAATAATAATAATGACACTATAAATTTTTTTTAAACTAATCATCCAGGAAAAATAAAACAGGAAAAATAAAACAGAGTCCTTCAAATTAAATAGTAATCACAATGTTCAGCCTAAAAAAAAAAAAAATTTTCAAACATTCACAAAATTTTTCCGACTTTTAAACTACATAATAAATAATACTAAGCAGATCACTTTTAGCTTTGCCAACTAAACAGCTCTCACAATACACTATGAAACATGCAACAAATGTTTTGCAAAAACTTCATTGCTTAATGATTTAAACAGTGGCTAAGGAGAAAAAACAGCAAAACAAAGTGAAAATTGCTAAGACACAGAACTCCATTTAATAGAGTGGTGGGAATGCAGTTCAGTTTGAATGTCTAAGCCAGCAATGGTGAACCTGCGACTTGCAAACTCTTCAACTGAAAATACAGTTACATAGTCCGAGAGCCAGAATTCGCTAGACTGTGTCAAACACAAACAGCATCATAAATTACTATAGATAAGTGTCAAAGGTATATTAAAGTGTAGTGAACTAAGTCAGACACCAGAAAAAATTAATGAAGGAAAAGTCATTCATATACTTCAGGGAACCCATATTTACATTTAAGATAAACCTATCCTTTAAAGAGATATTAAGATTTCTTTTTTGTTGATATTTTAAGAAGATGAGCATCTTTTTCTTAAAATGGATTTTAAAATAAAAATTGATTAATCAAATGTTTCAATCAATAATATTATGGAATCATTATATCAATACATGAATTTTAATTTTAAAATATATTAAAAATTTTCAAGTAAAACAATTTTGATAAAATATTAAATTATTCATGACAGTTAAAATTTTAAAAAATTACAAAAAAAAAAAACCAAATTTTTTCTACACTATAACCTTATGGTAGTACTATAACTTAGCAAGCTTTAAAACTGATCTCCTTAAAAACACACACCAGAAGAAAAAGGTTCGCCATCACTGGTCTAAGCCAAACTAAAATAAATAGAGATTCTAAGCACCTATGTATTAAAAAATGAGAGTAGATTCTATTAAAATTGATTGATGGGTAGAGGAAAAACAAAGAAAGAAAAAAATTCTGAGAATTATTATTAAGAGTAATTAGTTGTGCCATTAACAGCTTGCATGTGTCCTTCATTAGAATAGTTTGAATCTGACTTAGAATGAGAGTAGCACTTTGCAGATCTTTTGGGCATAGACTGAGATTCAGTAGCTTTGAAATTACCAAAAGGAACAACATCAGGTGGAGGCTGCCCTGACAACAATTTGCTGCTCCCAACCGACGGCTGTCCATAAATGCTGGAGGGTCGAAACCCATTGCCAGGAAGCCCTAAAGATTGCTGTTGCTGCAACAGTTGGTGCGGTTTGTTCTTTGATTCACCTGGACGGTTGTGTTTTAATCGCAGCGAAGACACAGCAACAGGAGAGTCTGGATGTACAAAGGAAAACTCCGAAGTTGCTGAGGTAGCCGACGAAGACTTTGTGCGTCTAGTTTCAGGAGGCTGAGAGATTTCTGGAGATGACAAGATGTGTTGGGCATACAGAGATCTTTGGGTCAAAGCAGGCGACACTTGAAGAGAGCGGGGTGATGGCTTGTACAGCTGGCCGTTTTCGGAGCGACGACCCAGAGAGACTAAGGAACTATGCGATCCTGAAGAACATTGCGGTGCAAGCCTAGGACCGAACGTATGTCGAGTCACAGGATAATATTCACAGGATGATGCAGCATCACAGTCAGTATCTCCATTTGAATCCCCTTCAGATAAAACTTGAATATAAATATGACCACATGGATATTAAAACAAAGGTAAAAATACTGTACATTCCTGTGTATAAGTCTATGTTTCAATTATCTAAAATTTTACAAAAATCACTGCACTAATTTATACATCTCTAATTTAGTTGAACAGTTGATTCTGTAATATTGATGCAACATAAACAATGAGATAGATATGAATAACTTTGTATCAATCTACTCCTTTCAAAAATTATTTTTAATATGCTATTAATTTTGATTATTAATTAATTATTGACAATTACATACAATTAATTTTGAAAATTTCCTCACATTTTCTATACATATAAAGGTTTTTTAATTTTAATATCTAAATACTGTTCAGAAAAAAATTAAGTATAATAAAAGACAAGATAATTTACATCAAAAAGCTTTTGAAGGAAAGCTTTTAAAATGTCTCATAAAGATACAAATTTAAAGAGCATCATCCGTGTTTGATTCAATAAGGTCAGCAGTGTCGCCATTCAGCAAGGGATTCTACTTCACCCTTATCTGCTCAGTCCCACAAAAAATAGCCCGTTCAAAAAATTTGAATTCTACACTTTTTAAAGGATTTCACAATACCATTTGAATTCATACTTTGCCACATGTCTAACATCATTTGACCCCTGATGTCCACGAGAGCAGCATGGAATTTTATAGATGAAGTAGAATGTTTTGATGTGAAACAATATTTATTTGAAACAATTTTGTACACTTGAATTTTGTTTATATTTTTTAATTTTAGAAATTTTTATATTTATTTTCTTTTCTTTCAGGGTTCGACTTATACACTTGACGTTTCATTGTAATCAAAATAAGGGGGTCAACCTACACAATGGAATGACTTACACACTGAGATATATGGTAACTATAAAACAAGTATACAGCAAAATAAAGTGAGAAGTTGCTTACATCAAAAATCTAAAAATACAAATCAAAAATATTTTTAATCCACACATACCACAATACCAAATTCAACTGCATGAAATCAATTATTGTGAATTGCGTGAGGGCAACTTCAAAATATCAATTCTTTATTGCAGATTTAGATTCTCTACAAAAAAGCACTTTAACAAGTCCTTGAATTTTGGTGCTGCTATTACAAAAAGAAAATGGGGTAAAAAAAGGTTAAAAATGAAATCTCAGGAAATGCATGACAGATTGAAAAAATAGAAACACACATTTTTGAAAAACCTAACTAATGATGACATAACTACTAACTAATTATTAACTAATGAAAATAATTCCATTCCCATCCTCTGGTGGTGAGATTCAAAAGAGTATTGTACCATTGAATGCATCTTTAAAAACTATTTTACGCATATATTTTTAGATTTTTGATTCAATGTATATTATTTTAGATGATTATTTCAGCATATCAAAAGTCAAGAAAAAAGATTTGAAAAATATTACCTGACATTCTATTAGAATATTCATTGATAGAAGGCATAAAATGCTTATCTACAAGAGATCGCATGAATGGCCCAGCATTACTACAAAGTTCCAAATTAGAACCAGAATGAACAATGCCAGGTGGACCTGGACTAGCTGATAATGAATGATGAGAATTGACACGATGCCTAAAAAATAAACAATGCATTAATTTCCTTAGGTGAACATGCACAATTGATATAATCAGGGGTAATTGTGACAAAGTGAAAAATCTTGAAAATTTTATGATATCAATTTATATGCTATACATGCTTAATATAATTTTTTGAACCAAGATTTATGATTAAATTAGCTACTAATGAAGAATATCACACCTTTATAGTAACAAACGTAAGAAAAAACTTAATTCTTACAAGAATTGCAATATCGGATTTTAAAAATATGAATCGTTATTTTGGATTTTAAAAACGAGTGAATACGAATCGCCATATTGACTTTAAAAACTTTCACAAATTGTATAATATGATTTCTCAGTTCAATATTTACAATTTTTGCAAACACAGAATTGTTAAATTTGTCATGGAAATCAAGTAAAAAAGTGGAATTCGGTGGATCTACAGAAAAGTAGCATATCTGAATTTACTCCCCATCGGCCAATGCTTTTCTTGCGCCATCAGAGGGGAAAGAAATCACATAGTTTTTAAATATCCCTATACATTTCGGCCAATATAGGAAATTCAAATTGCTCATTTGAATATTTAATTTTTAACGCAATAATTCTATCAATTTCTACATTGTTTTTAAAATCTGATATTATTTATTATAACAACGGAATCTTGAAACACACATTTAGTAATCTTTTTATGAAAAGTTCAATTTGAGTTATTTCACTATCGATCTTTTTTATGTTAGTTACTGTTACGGACTTCAAGATTTTTAAATAATTTTTTTTATGTGATGATGACTTACAAAATGCGAAGAAAAAAAATTGTGTAATAATTTCTTCTATTGCTTCTATTAATAGAAAAATATTCTTTCTATTGCTTTAAATTAGTAACATGAAAATTTATTATAATTATTAGAAGTATCTTGTAGAAAGATATTAATGCTAGATGAAAGGTCTGTTGCAGAAAGCCCTTAAAAATTCTACCACAGAGTTGGTAATGAATTAAATAAAAATTTCCTGATTTAAAACAGGATGCAATTTAATTTCGTTAGGATAATAATTGCTACCTTCCAATAAGTCCTCCATCCGGAAGTTGAGGCATCAAGGTCTGAGATCTACGTAGCGCTTCACGACGTCCTTTGCTGAGATTCACAGCATCTCTAAGAGCAAACATCCAATTGTCCAATCCTTTAGAAGACCACAGCAATAACTGATCTTCTGTACCAACACGAACTGCTATTACACCGTCTTGTTTCTTGTCTATCCATTGCAGATCATCAACATCAGCAAGGTTCACCTAAAAGATATTTTTATCCTTAACACAATTGCTTATCAAAAAATGTCTGTAGTTGGTCATCGACAGGGCAAGTAATGATGAACAAATAAGAATATGTGCAGGGATAAAAAGGTCAGGGGCCTCACAATTAATATTTTTTTAAATGAAAAGGGAAAGAATACCAAGTAAATAAATGTGAATCTTTATACACAGAAAATGAAAAAAAAATTTTTTTTTTAAGGAAATTGACAAACAAGGCCAGGTAAAAATATAAATTATTAAACTGATCATTGTTTGTGAAAGAAAATTATAACAAATCATCTCACTTTAAGAATCTAACCTTTTATCAGTACAACATAAGAAAGATTAAATTTCTCCTTAATATTGCAAATTAAATGTAACCTAATTAATCTGAGCTCTGTCCAGATTTAAGTTTTTTTTTCAATCCTTAAAATAAAATTATGACTAAATACTTGAAGAAAAAAAAATGTTTTGCTAAGGAGAATAACTAATTTTTCCAGTTATACATTTAATATAATAGAAAAAATCTATTTATTCTTTTAGTAATTAATGCACATTGCAAAACATGGCTCAGCCCAAGCTCAATTTATGAGCTTTCTTTATTGTAATTTAAAATTTTTCTTATTCTCTTAATAGTCTCTCCTAAAGTTTTCTTCAAGAAAGTCCATGGCAAAAATTCTGTGCCTCCTAAAAGTGGTCATAAAAAGATGTGGTCTTTCCTGGATGTTTCACTGTACAATGATCAATGTAAAAATTATTGATTTTCGAACAAATTTCATCAGAATTAGGTGGTCACGAAAGAGCTGAAACTAACTGTAAGAGTAAAATAATAAAATACTTGCCTCAGATGAAAAATAATGATCAAGAACACATATCATTTTTGTGATAATGAGAAGAAATCAAGAAATACTTGTGGAAAAAACCAATTCTGTCTGAAATAGTTTGCATTAATTGACTAAATTTCAATGTAGCCATGGAAAATGGAAAGAAATTTTGCGGCAAATGTAACTTCTTATTTACACGAGTCTTGCTGACATCAGTTGCGTGACAATATAAGAGGAATGGAAACCAGATTTTTTACTACTGATTATTTTAACCAGCTTTCAGGCAAGCATTGTTAGTCGTGAAATCGATAATTGGCTCTGCCTTATGTAGTCATTTTTTGCCTATCATTGCAAAGCACTGTTCTTAACTTCAGGAATGGTGTAAATTTGACAAGTCTTTTTCCAGGTCCCTGTTTTCATGTAAGGGAAGAAAAAAAATTTTTTTTTTCAGCTAGGAAGTTATGAAATTTGAAAGTGTCAGGTATTTGTAGCGAATTATTTTTTGAAGAGCTAAAACATTTTCCCACTCATCAGATCAAGGAAGAAATTTTTTTAATTAAAAATTGTACCAGTTTCATTAATGTAAATTAATTATAATAATAGTTTTAATTATATAACTAGTTAATAGTTAAAAATACCTTTCTCAAAATATTTAGGTTACATTTACTAAGATTTGAAAAAAAAAAAAAATAATTATTTACTCCTTAACAGAATTAAATACATTAAAAACAGAAAAGTTTTTGAAACAATTATGAGTTTTATAGTAGCTTGGAGATTAAGGTTGAAATTAAATAACAACTTTCAACAAAACAAGAGAATAGGCATACCTTATATAAAAAACCTCCCATTTCTGAGATTCCAATCTTGGAAGCTTTCTTGAAACATGCCAGGTAGTCGCTAGTTAGGATGAAGAACCTCTCTTTCCACCTGCTGAAGAACTTATCACGTTGCTGCCATAAAGTCCCCTTTTTTAAAGTTACAGATTCCGGACGAGATTCTTTAGGATTTGAATCAACTTGTTCAGTGTTCATAATGGACTACAGCATAAAAAATGTATCTATAAAGGAAAAAAATCATTGCTTAATCAAGAAATATAGAACTATATGGATTGGTATATCACTATTGAATTTTTTTTAGAATTTTTATGCACCATATTCATTTCCCACAAAACATCAAAATTTTTCAAAAAAAAAAAAAAAAAAAAAAAAAAANAAAAAATTCATTAATTTTTCAAAACTTGTCATATAAAAACAAATCATCACTCAAAAGTTATGTATTGAATGAAATATTACTTTGAATTTTTTCAGAATATGTCAGCAATATTTTCACTCCTTGGGATAGCTGTAAATATTATAAATTTTACAAAAAGTACAAAATTATATAAAATCCCTGAATTTTTAAAGTTGCAGAAGAAAATAAAAATTTCGTAAATGTTATGTATTTGCTACAATATAATTCATAAAATGTTTTAAAATTTCTCTGCTTCATTTTCCTCTTTATTCAGCAGTGGACACTTGTTTTGTTTTTTTTTAAATTTTCTTTTAAGCTTTTTTCATTCTAAATATACTATAGTGAGGCTTATAAAATTACAACCAAAAGTAAACAAGAGAGAGAAAACTAAAAAGTACACCATAGCTTCTCAAAAGCAGCATTGTTGGCTGATTTACACTAGATATAAATTTACATTACAGCATATACGTTCATATTAAAAGAAGTTGGCTGATGGATAAGTGTGTGGGTAGAATATTATTGACCATATCAACCTTCCTCAATGATTCTTCATCATATTACAGAAAAATGGAGCTCTAAAGTAAAAAATGATTCATTTTTGTGTTCAGATAAATTAATAAATTTAGAGAATGGCTTGGAGAGAGTAGTTGAAGGGATAAGCCCCACAGGAGAACTCTGTGTACTAAAAAAAAAATGCAAGTGTCATTTGCATGTTAGAAAAACAATCTTGGTTTTATGGATTAAAATGTGTTGAGAGTACAGAAAGTGAGAAATAATATCATATTTTAATGAATTTAAAACATTAGCAATCATATAACTGTTTTCAAGTTCCATGCTAATGTGTTAGGCAGATGTAGAGGGAATCTCTAAAAATAGATTTCATTCTGTACTCAATTCTAGGTTGTGATATTAAAAGATTACTGATTATATTAGTGATTTTACTGAGAAAATGACTAAATAAGATAAAAGATTTGGCTTTTAAATGTCAGGCAATATATTATACAGATTTCAGCACAATAGTAAGACAGATAACTAGGAACATAGACAACTTTGAGTCTTAACATTAAAGTTATATTTCAGAACTAAAAAAAAAAAAAAAAAANATTTTTTTATTATTGACTTTTCTTTTTATCAAAGTTTTAATTTAGACAGCATTTTTTAAAGAGTATTTAGGATTAAAATTATTCTGCTAAAATTTAAATATTTAGCTTTAAACTTTTCTTTCAAAAATTAAAATCCATTTTTAATTCTTTGTTTGGCTTTTGCATATAATCTTTATTTTTTATAGGCGTTCTTATGATAGCTTCACATTTTTAAAAGCATTTATAATTTTAAGATACACAATATCTCTTTTAATGTTTTTTTAACATTAAAGTTGTTTGTTTTTACAACTTGAATTTTTCTTCTTTTTAATAGAAGAAAGATATTTTTTATCTTAAATATTTCGAATTATCGAAATATCTAACTATGTTTATTATCCTAAACATTTCTATTAAAGTTTTTTACTCCTTAGCCTGTAAAAACAACACAGCTAAGTTTTGATTTTTTTTCAATAATGACTAAACTTATTTCTATATAAAAAATTGCAATGATTTTTTAAAAAATAAACCTGTTGATACTCAGCCGATTTTTTTTGGCTGAATATTATCATATTCATTACATCCTTAGCTACATATAAAGTTTTTAATAATTGTTAATGTTAGCTATAGCATAGAAATAATAATTCCTAACAATAATTGTAACTAACAAATCACTACCAGTCCAGAAACTTGGGTAAATAATATTTACAAGATTTTTACCAGTATAAACTGGTTTTCACAGTGTAAAAACTAAACCCTGATTTTATCTATTGTAATCATTCATTTAAATTCATTTTATAAATTTTTTTTGAAAAAAAAAAGTCAAACAGAGCCATTTTTTGTGTAATAATTTTTTTATTAAATCCTATTTACTAACTTTAAAAAAAAAAAAAAATAACGGGAGACATTCTTGGTGTTGTAATTTAGCATAAAAATTCATATAATTTCATTGAGAAAATAAAAATTAATAGACATTTAAATTGCATTAAATCTTAAAATGGAATTTAAATCTTAATTTGTACTCCTGTAAATATATTGCTAAGTCTTTTGTATGGTGAAACAAACCCTAGATTGGAACAAATATTTTAGGATTAACACTTATTTCAGTTTGACTCTCTAAGAAATGTCTCTCTCTTTTCTTCAAACGGATCTTCACTGACCAATGGAAGAATTGAGCTTTTTAAAATAACTTTTTTAAATAAATTATGAATCTTAAGAGAATAAAAAAAATTTAAAATCCTGCTTATAATTTAAACATTGATATTATTTCAGCATTAAGCATTTATTTTGCAAATTCATTGGTCTATCTAGGTTTTTTTTCAGAGGATTTTGTGAAAATTTAGACATAATTTGTGAAAATGTAAACATTTTATTAAAACATCAACACAAAAATATGGATTTATCGTTTCTTACGGGATACAATAATAAAATTTTAAGAAAAAGTATTTCGTGAAACTGTTTTTCCTGAAGTTGAATTTGTGAAGGTACAGCTAAACGGTAGTAAATTTGACCTGGACAGACCCCTGGAATTAATCTAATAAGTGAATTTTTTCCATGGGGCACAAACAATAATAAATTAACTATATAGCGCTTATTCCGGAAAAACCACTATGCCTTTTTTTAAAATTTTTTGAAAGCTTAATAGTCCTTTGGCATCTAAACAAGGGTAAGGGACAAACAGATACCATAACAGAAATATCCCTTTTCAAAGTTAGTTACACGGGAATTTAAAATAAAAAAATTTAATTGCAGCACTCATTATATGGATATTCATAGAAGCACAACTTTCTAAATAGTCCAGATTCATTGTAATTTATATTTTTCAGACACACATAGTTTAGTGATTATTATTTTTATACATTTTAAGCTCTGTTGACTTTTATGAGTCAAAATTTAAAGGACAGTAACTAAACTAATTAATAATAATAAATGGCAAATTTATTACAAGTGTTTTTTTTTTCTTTTATAATTCCATGTCATGATTTTTGTAAAAAATATTTTACATTGGTTGACGAGATTTTCCTGTTCTGGAAACTCATGCTTTCAATTTAGGTAAAATGTATATAACCTATATGTAAAATTTAGTTATGAATTGGTAAAAATTACTTTAAAATACAATCGTACATTTACGTAATTATAAAAACATTTCTTCAGGAAATCAGATTTTATTATAAGATAAGAAATTAAATCTCCCAATTATTATGCAATAATAACAGGTCTACATGCTTAAAGTAAACTCATTGTTGTGAAAAAAATTAATACTACATTTGACAGACTAAAGATGGCTTCATTTAAATTACTATTCCTTAAATATCTTTTTTTACAATTTATAGTTAAAAAATGTACAGACGGATTAAACAGCTTACTGATTAAAGATGAACAGTTGCTTAAAAATAATACTAAATAAATACTACAAGCAATGTTGGTAAGAAACACAACAGTTTCTAATATTAGCTTCTTCCCACCCGCAAAGGATTCCTAAATGATTAAGTAATACAAATTAAAATAAAGATCAGGCGCTTACTATTGGTTTTATATCACATATTATTTTGAAATTCATACTCTGTCTAAATTACATAGAAGTAACAGATTATTCGTAATTCTTTAAGCTCGATACAAAGCTAATATTATTGATTGACTTGACATAACAAGAACAAGAAATACGGAAATACACCGGACGACCTCCAAACATTAATTGATGCCACGCCAATAACGCGAACATTTTAAAATGATATTTAATTAATGATGGATAGTTTTAAAATAACTTTAAAACTTTCTGTAATATATATAAATCGCTGAAATATATGTCTATATCATTTTTAAAGAGGAAAAAAATTAATTTATGTTTGAAATCTTAACTATAACTTTCTTCATCTCGCAGGTTTGTTTGTTTTCAAGTTTCAGCAGAATTTCGGTGTGTTAGATTTGTGCATATTCCGTGAATATACATTTCTAACTATTTTCTTCAGATAAAGAACGATATATTAATACTCCCTTCAAAAAAGGTGAATATATCTACTTAAGAATTCTTTATTACATAATTATGATAATTGTATTTGTATTCTAAAACTCTTCTTCTAAAACAAAAGTATCAGGGTTATACAAATTGTTCTTCAATTTTCATGTCATAATTTAATATTATTTAAAGACATATATTGGTTTTCAGGCTTCTTAAATTTAATATTAAAGTGTTTTTTCCAATGACCTTTCTTTTTAATTTCAATTTCATCTGCATTGAAATATAAATCATATTTCCATATAATTTAAAGCTCTTAATATTCTTAAGTCTTTTAAAATATGTGTGTAATTCTGTGAATATTCTTTTGTAATGAAGGTAAATGTTTCAGACGGACCCTAAATAAGCAGTTTAATAATAAAATTTGCAAGTAAGTTGCGATCTTTTAGTGTAATTTAGAGAAGAAATAGCAGCTAAAGCATTTCTTGTGGAAGACTCTGTTTGGCAATACTTGGCGACAATATGATAGTTTTGGAACATTTTACTTTCGAGGCAATAGGACTAATACGTAGTAGAGTCAAAAAATTATGAGAATAGGTCAAGTACAAATTATTAAAAATTAAATATATAATTTTTTTTTATTTACCCTTAAAGTACTTTCCTCCTGCATACACATATTTCTTCCTTCGTTGGTATAACTGTATAATCCTGGAATCCATTTTTTGAGAGGTCCTTGAGCTGCTTCGTCGCATTTTTTGATCACCTCATCTGAATCTACAAAACGGTGCCCATTGAATTTCATTTACAGCCGTAGATACAGGTAAAACTCTGCTGGTGCTAGGTTGGGAGAATAAAGTGGGTGTTCCTGATTGATTACATTGTGCGCGATGAGGAAAACTATTGTCATGTAAAAGAAACTAATCGTTTGTAACCCATTTATCAGTTTTTTGTCTGATTGCATCCTGTAATCATTTAAGGATCTCTAAATAAAGTTCTTTATTGATAATTTGGCCTTTATGAGTAAATTTGTAGTGAATAACGCCCTCGTAATCGAAAAACGCCTCAAATGTTTCCCTCGGATTTTGTCCAAACAAATTTTTTTCTTCCTCTGTGATGCGTTTGCTTTCCATTCACTTGACTGACATTTTGTTTGAGGGTCGTAGAGAAAGCACCATGTCTCACCACCTGTTAAGATTTTCTTCAAGAAGCTGTCATCTTCATCAGCCATGTCAATCAAATCCCTGCCCTCACTTCCTTTTGTTCAGGTCATAACATTTTTGGAACCATGTGTGAACAAACATGATGCTTGTTCAAATCATCATAAGGAATGCTGTAAACCCTCTCATGTCAAATTCCAAGGTAAGAGAAAAGCTCAGAAAAGTCGGGGAATTCGGAAATTGTCTAAAATAATCATGGAATTTGGTTTGGTGACTGCCAAACTTGCGACCTTTGCATTTACCGTAAAACACATTTTCTGCTTAAGAGTTTTGTTTTTGCCCCATTTCGTATGGAGCCAAATTTCACAGAACCATAGCATGTTCTGGTTTTGTGACTTATAAAACTTTCAATTTCAAAAGGGTTTATGGTTGCTAGAATCCATAACAAATAGAAGCATGAATGTACTTCAGATTGTCTATTCTTATTTTGTATTAAGAAATTTAGTAAGATAGATGGTATTTTATTATCTCTTATAAATTGTTAATGTTTTTTATTGTTATTTTTGTTCTTAATGTTTTATTGTTATCTTTGTTTTTTATTGTTCTTAATTCTCTAGTTTGTCAAGGTTTGATAAATTAATGCAATTAAACTCGTTATTAAGAATTCATGAAAAGCATGGGGATTGCTGTTCCATTTGGAAATTATAACACTATACTATAATATTCTGGGGTCGAGCCAGGTTTTAATATAAGGGCTTATTTTTGTGAAAAATTGAAATTATTGTTATTTTTTGTTGAAAATTTCTTAACTGATGAAAAACATTTAGTTTTATCGATAACTATTTCGTATCGATTTTTTTAAATCAATGTTTTTTTCCGATCGTTTTTCAGCCGCTTCATTATGCTGTTTTAAAATCGATTCCTATTTATTTTACACGTTGCTACGGTATAAGAAATTCGAATTTGAAGCATTTGACTTCGATGATTCCATCATATTTTTACGTTGTTAGTTGATAGTTCATCAGCTATTATTCACACAGGTTATCATGAAATAGGACCTTTTATCTTTCTTTTCTTAACCTGTAATGATTTTTGAAACCTGTATGTATTCAGCCAAAATGGAAAAAAAAATTCAAAAGATTTTTAAAAAATATGGGAGAGCTAGTGTAGTACTATTAAACAATCACTGAAGGCAACAAAAATATCAAACTGCTCTACAAAACACTAATACAGTAGGGAACCGATTATCCGGGACCATCGCTATTCAGGATAACTGATTTTTCCGGTTTTCTGAATCGCTACAAAAAGCCATTTTTTTATTGTTAAACCCAACTAAAAAAAAAATTGGAAATCTTAAAAAGAAGAAAAAACAATGGAGTAATGCACTAATGATTATTTCCAAAATGATGGTAAGGTAAACATCTTTCATAAAAGAAAGAAAAATCCTAAAATCTTATGAGGAAAAAAAATTTTTTTTTTAAAAAATGGGGAGAAAATTTATCGAATTTCGTTCCGGTTTTTTGGTTTTCCGGTTTTCTGAATTCCGGATAACGGGTTCTGTACTGTATAACTGAAGCTAGAGTTGCACAAAATATGATAACTGCTGGCATAACAATTAATAAGAAACTAGAAGTATAAAGCTCAGAACTTCTGATGTTGTAAATAAAAGAAGAAAGATACAAATTTTTTAAAAGTTTAAATTAGGTTATTCCTTAAAAAATTCTGCTAATATTTTTTCAAAATAAATGAAAAAAAATTTTAAAAAAAAGAAGAAAGAAAAAAATTTTTATTAACCAAAATGTTGTTTTATTTATTACAAATATTTGTGTGTGTGTTTATAGGTCCCTAAAATGTGCCTAGTTTTATAGTTTAAAAATTATTTCAAGTGTTTATTTCGTGTTTCCAGAAAAAAATGGCCAAGAAGAAGCAGCCTGATTTTCAGCCAACAAAATTGAGAGTAGGAAAACATCTTCCGAAGGGTAGAAATGTTACGAATACATCTTTCAAGTCTAAAAAGATAGTTACCAAAGATCAGAAACTGAAAACTCCTATAAATACGGCTTCCTTAACTGTAAGTATTATGTGTACATTTAATTATACTCGAGAAACTACCAAAACTATCTAAAATTCAAATATATCAGGTTTTTCGATAATTAATGTCGTTTTTTTTCTCATAGATGACTTGAATTGCATATTTACTGTAGTAGTGATTGCATAGCTTATAATATTGTATACTATTTTAAAGACTAGACTTTAGACTTTCTTTAGTCAAAACCAGAGCGTCATTAGTAAACAACAAGTTGGTTAAAAATTAAGTTAAGAATGGACACTCAAAGAGAGCATTATCGTCATATTTTATTGTTTTACTTCCGAAAGGGCAAAAATGCGGTGCAAGCTCGGAAGAAATTGTGTGAAGTTTATGGTGAGGACTGCCTTACTGAACGCCAGTGTCAGCGCTGGTTTGCTCGCTTTCGTGCTGGAAATTTTAATGTGCAAGATACACCACATACTGGTTGTCCAACCACTACTGATGAAGACAAAATAAAGGTGTTAATTGAAGCTAACCGGTGTATGACAATTCGAGAGATAGCAGGGAAGCTTGACACATCGAATTCAACCGTTTACTTGCATTTACAACAACTTGGTTACGTAAACAAACTGGATGTTTGGGTTCTTCACGAATTAAAGGAAATCCACCTCACCAAACGCATTAACATATGCGAATCTTTGCTGAATCGTTACAGAAACGACCCATTTCTGAAAAGAATCATAACGGGTGAAGAAAAATGGATTGTTTACAATAACGTAGTCTGAAAACGATCATGGCCCAAGCAAGATGAACCCCCACAATCGACATCCAGAGCCAATATACACCAAAAGAAGATTATGCTTTCTGCGTGGTGGGATTGCAAGGGTATAGTCTACTTTGAGCTGCTTCCAAGGAATCAAACTATTGATTCAAATGTCTACTGTCGTCAACTATCAAAATTGAACGAAGAAATCAAGAAAAAACGCCCTGAACTGGCCAATCGCAAAAGAGTTATGTTTCATCATGATAACGCCAGCCCCACACACATTTGATAACCCGTCAAAAATTAATGGAGCTGAATTGGGAACTGATGCCACATCCACCCTAAATCCCTGACTTAGCACCATCGGATTACCGTTTGTTTCGATCCCTTCAAAACCATTTGAATGGTAAAACTTTCGATTCCGATCAGGCTATTAAAAATGAGTTGGACCAGTTCTTCGCTTCTAAAAACCAAAGATTCTTCGAACGTGGAATTTTTCTAAAGGTAATCCAACAGAATGGTCAATATATCATTGATTAATGCTTGTTGTTAATATAAAAAAATTCACTTTGAAAAACATGAAAAAAACGACATTAATTATCGAACAACCCAATACAATATCACTGAAGCGAAATAAGCTAAGGTTGACGATTAAAATTATTAATGTTATAAAAAGTTTTCTTATTTAACAGTTCAGAACACAGAGATGTAATATAAATTAATGTAATGCAGTTAATTTAGAATTAATTTAATTCCTAATGCTTAATGGGGGGAAATTTCTTTAATTAACCAGATCTCTGTGGCCATCACATCCCCTGTTTTGGTAGAAATAAGTTTTTTATGTAAGTTCATCCAAGTTTGAATTTAAATGACTTTAATTAAATATCTATCCATCTATATAGTAAGCCTTTAAATTTTTTTAGTGCTACAACTCCCCCTAAAAATGTAGTTACTGGGTCGTTATAATTTTTAGAAATATTTTTTTCTGTAGCTGTTATATTTTTGATCGTAAATCTATTCAGGTAAATTAAAGGTTACTTTTTGAACTACAATCAACACAATTATGTTACTTTTTGAACTATAATCAACACAAATCACGATTATATGCTTTCAAAAATTTCTGAAAGCTTAAACTACTCTGATTTTGGTTATTAACCAAAATTTCCAATGCACTTTGTATGTACTCTACGAACTTCTCACAAAACAAATTTCTTCACTGTTTTTTTCTTCTTTTTTTTAATAAGAAAATATTTAAAAATGAAATTTCAATTTCAAACTGTTTAAGGTAATATGTTAAATTCATGATATTTTGACACACTATTTTTTCATTACAGGACCTGATTCGTCTCACCCGCCATAACAATGTGGCAACGAAAACTGATGCACTTAAGAGAATTGTAAAATACATTGAAATGCATGATTCATTGTTGCCGACATATTTTACAGAAATATTAAATACAATAGGCAAACTATTTCTCGATTTTAATCCCAAAGTGAGAGAAGAAGCTCTGAATATCATCAAGACTTCTGCCGATCTTTTAACAGGCGTGCAGATGTGTTCTTTTAAGACTATTTTGATCTCACACATGAACTGCATGATGACCCACATCAATTTATCAATTAAGAAAGACTCTATAAATTTACTCAGTTTTTTATTGAAGTCTCATCCCAATTTAATTTGTCATTCAACGCAGTTACTAAACAACCTTCTGAACATGATATCGAGTGAGAAGTTTCAGAGAGGGGATTCTGTGAATAAAAAGAGGAAGTTAGATGACAATATAAGCACTACCATGACATCTGTGGAGTGGAGGGACCAGGTTTTGAAAATAATTGCAGAGTTTTTAGAAAAGCTGGTTGGCACTTATGCTAAACAGGAAGAACCCTGTGAAGATGAACAGAAAGTTTACTATGATAGGAAAAGGCCACTTTTTATTCAGTTGTATGCTGGCGGGGGACTGACTCCTGCAAAGATGGAGGCTCCTTCTGATCTGTTGAGGTCAAAGAGTGATGTGACAAAGGAACTAAATGCATTCTTCAGCAATGTCGTGAGCGTTGTATCCGATGTTGTCACTGAGGCAATTGCAGGTTTAAAAGTGTCACCTGACAGTGAGTATTTTCATTTTAAATTCTTGTTCCTTCTTATTTTTTTTTTGAAGAAATATATTTTAATATATATCTTAATTGTAATAATTAATTTGATTGTAGGTATGAAAAATTTTAGGAAATACTTATATCTTTTTACTTTTTTTCAAAATTTTAATCTCTAATAAGTCTCTTTTTTTTAAAATCTGACGCTATTAAAAATAATAATCTAATAAGAAAATGAAAGCTGTAGTGACTTGTGACTATTCTGCCTGGTGAAAAAGGAGGAATGCTAAAGCAGCCATCCTCGTCATTTGTGTAGTTTATTAATAAATTAATTATATAAGACTGAAAGTGGTACTTTGTGATATCTGGCCAACTCTTTTGGACATTGAGTTAGGAACCTACTTTTATTCTATTAGCTTCTAGTAAAAATACCCGAGGTTGCAGCAGGCAACTTAAATATGACTGTTTTGACTTTTGAGCCAATGGAGACTTTTTTTTTTTTGCCTAAAGAGGTTTATTATCCAATTTTTTTTCACTCTTATCCATTTTTTTCCCCCTTTTGTAAAGTTACTTGAATAATATTTAAAAAATGTGTCTAGGAAAAATATTTCCCTTTTTTCCTTCACCAGCATGTGCTTACCATATGTCACTGTCACCAAAAAGCCAAAAATTTAGTTTTCAATCCGATTAATGAAATGTTTTTAATTTTTTCTCCCTGAAGTTCATTTTTTTTTTTTGCCATTTTTTTCTGTTAACAGCAGTAGATTCAGATTATATGTTGTTTTTCTACACGCATCTAGTTATGTATTTTCTGTTTTATATGTGGATTCTTTTTTCGTAATTATAGACATACAAATATTACCTATAAAATATTTAAAATGAATGGTAAGTAAATGCGTATATCCTCTCCCCATATTTTTATTCAGTATATATGCCATTTATACTACAAATACAGTTATTTGACTACTATTTTGATAGTTTTAGGCAACTATTTTTATATTTTTGGGTTGCTTTTAACTACCAACTGTTTATAGGTTGCTATTAAATACCAACTATTTAAATGTTTCAGGCTGCTAAAGTCAGCTATTTCTGATCTTCTTTAATGACATCCCTGATTTATCTTAAACTTCGTTCTTATATTTTGACAGTAAACTTAAATTCATGTTTTAAATTGATATTTATTTGGTTCTTGGTTTTCATTTATTAATTTTTAGATGACACCTTGCGTCCTGATAGTGTTGAACATCTGAATACTGTTACTCAAGTATTGTGTAACATTGCAGACTGGCACAATATGGACTCTAAAATCGAGGTGAAAACAATATTTAGATTATCATTTTTAATGTTTATTTGTGTAAATGCTCATTTTATTCTATGGTTATTTATCAATTGTTTTAATAATTGATTATACATTGTTTTAATAGTTGATTATACAGCAAAACCTGTCAAGTTGACTACCTGTCTAAAGTGACCTTTATTATTGAGAATTTTCAACAAAGCCTATGTAACCTGCGCTAACTCGTATGTTGACCTCCAAAATAATGTAAAAAATTTTGTATTATGGCTCCTCAAAAATTCGACAAAATATGAAAATAGGTCCTTTGTGCTTTGAGGAAGAGGCCCATAATTTACTTTGTCCTTGGCCCTATAAAACCATTGTTAGCCTCGAATTTCCTCTGCTGCACTGCAACTTTTGTTGACCAAGCATAAACGTATGCCAAAGGAGGGGGACAAGACAGGATGGCACTAATACCTCCTAGAAGGAAGAAGGCCTCAACACGGGTTACCATGAACAATCATTTTTATCCTGTAGTCTAAATGTAATGATATCTTTTTTATTTTCCCCCACTGCACAGCTTAGTAACCCGAATGTAAGGACATTTTTCTTATTTTTCCTCCACTATACAGTTTATGTTCATTACATCGAACTACTAATTTGATCCATGCTCAGCCCTTCTCTCTTCTAGGACGTGTTGATAGTACCCGATCTTAACCCGAGAGCACAGATTATTAGAACCAAACAGAACAATGTCACTAAGTCTTTATTGTTTGTTATAGTTTGCAAATCTTAAATAAACACTTAATAAACTGGACAAAAAAAAAAACAATTTTTATAACTGTAATAACCAATAAAGACTAGTTTAAAAACAAAAGAACACATGAGAGTTTACATAGTAAAACAGACTTATCTAAAAATGCCAATATGGATGATCCTTTTTCTTGACTAGTAAAGTGTTATTTGGAGTCTGTCTGCTTTAAAACAGATCTAATTTTAAATTTTTTGCTGTTTTAAACCGAACTTGTTTAACATCGATTAAATTATGAACAAAATTTTTAAGTGTGATTAAAATTTTAAAAATTAAAACCATGTATTTTTTAAAAAAAATCTTAATCTGTATTTATAGGATGAAAATTTTACACCATTGATGAATAGCATATTGCGTCAGAAATTGTTGAAAGGTTTTCCCTACAGAATACATGAAAATAAAAAAGGTGCAAAAGTAAAGAGTGGACAGGTATGAAAAAATGGAAAGATAAGAAGGTTATGTTATTCAATTAGCAATACATATGACATAACTAATCAAATAATTTTCATGAAGCTTGTGCATGAAGTATTTTTGTGCATTTTGTGAAGGAGTTTGAATTACATTTCTGAGTATAATACACATAATTTTTATGTATATTTTTCATGAATTACATAAAGAGTTTGAAAATTTTCTTTAACTGGTTTACTTGTTAAATGATGTACAGTGTGAAAAGGAAATGGACTACCCAGAATAACTTTATAATCTAATTAAACTACATTATACTAGAGTTAGACTATATATAAATACACATTTATATAACTCATAACTCAATAAATCTCCAGTCTGATACATAGATGACAATCTTGTTGACCAACTCATAAGAAATCTATGATACATGTCAATATTTCATGACATTCTGATGATTAGTTTTTAGGTTAGTGTGGTTTTAGTGCTATCATTGAAGCTTGACATAATATTGATGCTATTTTACTTCAGAAATTGATAAGTGGTATGCAACATCACATATTTTAAGTCATGCAAAAATAGTGGGGATATTTTGGCTATAATCAGAAGTAGCTTTATTTCGAGGAGAGTCCTTTTCTCCTCCTTTTTTACCTTTTCTGTATTTTTTCCTGTTCATCTAGAGCAGGAAATAAGTTACTCCTTGCAAAGTGTGTTTAGATGCAGATATAGACTTTCTTAATACATATATATATATAGCACAATAAGGACAAAAAAGGATTAAAAGAAAAAGAAGAAAAAAATTAAAATCAATAAGTATTATTTACTGAGCATAAGTTGCAAATATATAGAACATAAAAAAATTTATTAAAAATACATAATAAAGATTAATGAAAAAGAAAAGTAATTGAAATAAAATATTTAAAATTTTTATTTTTATTTTTTTTAAAGTAAAAAGCCGGAAAACAGAATAATGAAAAGATATAATCTCTTGAACAGCTCACACGATTTTATTGGCAAAAAAGATTGCTGTCTAATATTGTATCAATATAACGAAAGCAAAATATATCAATTAGAGTGGGAGCACTGAAAAAATTTTAAACTAACATTGAACACATTAAATAAAATAATAAATACAAAATAAAACATGTCAAGCAAAAAAAAAAATGCAGAACAAAAGCGAGTAGCGGATTCAAGTGAACTTACGCGTAACAGAATCTTTCAAGAATAATTTAAGATATTTTCGTAATAAGATTGCCAGATTGCAAAATATGAAAACAGTAGCGCAAATAAAGTTAGAAGTGTAAATCGAGGGATCTTTCATGGCCAATTCTAACTGAAGTGCATTTGATTTGTTAGTTACCTTGGATTGCCCCAAAAATGGAAGAGTGTGAGGTAATAATATTATACTGGGTAATTTAAAATTTATAATTAATAAAATTGATATTTAATTATTTAAAAAAATGAAAATTTAAAAAAATAAAGCATGATTTACCTGTTTTGGACAGATTTTTAGCCACACATATATATATATATATATATATGGCATTTATGGCTGTAACCTTCATAAACACAAAAGTGAATAAACATACCCTTTATTCAACGGATTCAGATTTTTGACCCCCAAAATATAGGGGATAGCCAAGATGTAGGAAATATGGTACACATAGCTTGGTCAAGAGAGTGGTCCAAAGTTTGGACCCCTTAATGTTAATTTTACTTTTTTCATATTTCGCCATATCTNTGTTTTTGGGTAAACATAATACAGTGAATTTGCGATAACTCGAATCTGATAGGACTGACGAAAAACTTCGACATATCGGAAGTTCGACTTACCGTTAGTTTCGGTTTTGGACTTTCAAAATATTGTCGGATTATTTAATTAATGCTTATTAATTACAAATCTTCTAAATGCTTACAATATTTAAGATAATTTTTCTGACAAGCCATTTACGATAAGACTGTTTGCAGCACTTTATGATACCCTGGTCCATCGGCTGCAACTTTGCTGATGTGTTTGGCGTTTTCTTTTCTTAGCGAAGAATTTCCGATCCAATTTTCTTACATAGTCTTCAAATAATACTATGGGGGAAGGCAAGGAGCATCAGAACTACGTTAAGTAACATTTATTCACATAAAGGACATAACACAGGACAATATACAAAATACAAGACACTTAACTTATTAGAAGAGGCCGTCTGCCTCGTCGGCTACCATCACATACGATGTGTGGGGAGATGCGCCATGATATGCGTGGGGAAGGGGCGCAATGATACATGTATGTGTGCATGACGTATGGAATACGCTTCCCACATCGGCCATCATGACCAGGAAGGCGACCTCGCCTGGTGTTACAAGCAATAAGATTAAATCTGAAAACTATCTACCAATACAATTAAAAAAAAAAATCTGCAAATTAAGCTGACTAATATTTTAAAATACAATCAAATAATTTGAAAATTAATGTGAAAAATTTTAGCAAAACAATTTTCTGTTTACATTACAATCTTCTGAAATACTAGAATATAAGAAAATTTCATACATTACCGATAGCTAAAAAAATATCAGTAACAGATTTTTCACATTTCAATGAAACATTAATCTGCAACTGTAAATATTCTCTAAAACAAGATAAAAATAAATCATTAAATATAAAATTTAGAGTCAATGATATTAAAGGAAGGAAAAAAAAGTTTAGTTTCTTGATAAAGTCAATGAGTCTTTCATGAAAATAAAAGTAATTATTTTCAAATAAAAAATTAAGTTTTCTCATTATCGTGAGGCCATGGTTTCATATACTCTGCACAAGTAGAGGTTTTGAAAGGTCCATCGACGAAGTCACATTTCTCTACGTCATAGGTGTCATTATTTTTGATTTTTGTCACTTTATAGGGTCCTAGAAATTTTTGCTTTATCTTTAAACCTGGACCAAACTGTGTTCGCTTAATTGCAACTAAATCATGAAGTTTGAATTTTTGTGCTTGCTTACGGCGGAGATTATAATAACGGCGATTTTCATTTTGAACTTTGCAAATTTGGTTCCTTTCGTTTTTGCGTAGTTCATCTCGTTGCTGTTGAAAATTAGCTGTTGTCTCATCGTTTAGCAGTTTTATGATCTTGATATCATTTCTCAACTTCATTTTCGTACCAAAGAGGAGTTCGAAGGGCGTCATCGTAATACTTCGCTGAAACGTTGAGTTCAGTATCTGTTGCAGTTTGGGAACATGGGTATACCATTTCTCTGGATTGTCTGCTGAGAGTTTAGAAAGGACGGCAATAATGGTGGAATTTTGTTTCTCAACTTGGCCATTAGATCTTGGTAAGCCTGCTGCTATGGCAACATGAGCAATTTTTTCTTTATTGCAGTAATCTTGAAATGCAGCAGAGGTAAATGCAGATCCTCTGTCAATTATTATTCTGGCTGGATTTCCAAAGATATGACTTTGCTTTTCTAGTCTATCGATGACTTCTGCAGCGTCTGTGGATTTAGTGGGATAGAGCCAACTGAATTTAGTAAAAGCATCTATAACTGTGAAAATGTGATTATATTTCTTCGAGGTGGTTGCCAGCGGACCTAGATGATCTAAATGAAAAGTGTGAAGAGGTGAGTCATTTTTTTCGATTGGATGTAGCATACCGTCTTGTTTGCCACGTTTTCGATTTGCTAGGATACATGTAACACAATTTTTAATGCATTTCTCAACTTTGTCTTTAAGATGTGGTATCTAAAAGTCTTTGCTGACCAATTCTTGTGTACGTAATACGGCAAAATGACCACGTTCGTGAGCAGTTTTGATGATGTTGGTCTGCATTTCGTCAGGTACTACAATTAAATCGATTCCATTAACAGTTTTGTATAATAATTTGTTCTTTATGTAATCATCGTGAGGTGTACTTTGAAGAAGAGTTTTTATGGCAGTTATTTGGTCATCAGTTTGTTGCGCTTTTAGTAGCTGAAGAAAATGTAAACTATCTTGAATGACCATGCACTGTGGAGAGCGACTAAGAGCATCTACGTGACACATCTTTGTACCAGTTCTGTGTTCTACAGTATAATCAAATTCTTGAAGATATAGTGCCCATCTAGCAATACGGGAATTAAGTTCTTTTTTGTTCAAAGTTTTCACTAAGGCGTCGCAATCAGTTACTATTTTAAATTTGGTACCAAGCACATAAATACGAAATTTTTTTAGTGCTTCTACAACTGCAAGTACTTCTAGTTCAAAACTTGTANTAAAGGGAGTAAAATTCGAGTAATCGAGAATAATTAACATGAAGTTGAAGATAAAAGGGTCGGGACCTCATAAAAAAATCGAGTTATAATAATATTCGAGTTATCGTACTTCGAGTTATAGCGAATTGACTGTAGTAAGTGAAATTTGTATATTTTTTTTAATTCTTCATTACTGTTAATCAGAAAATCCAGTCTGATTTTTATGATTCTGAAGTCTGATTTTTACTTTTTCAGCAATTTTAGTTTCTGTAAATTATATGAAAAATGCCACATTGTTTATTAAATTTAAACATAATAATGCTAAGCAATGTTTGTGATATATTTTACTTTTAACCCCTTAACACATAGATTTTTTTGAAAAAAACTGGCCAAAAAAATCAATTTTTTTTTTTTAATGTAAAAAAATTGATTCTGCTCCTGGTTCAACTTTTCTTTTGGTGGAAAATTTTGATAAACTGCGCTTTTGTTCCATGGAAAAAGGCTATATTTTACTCTTGAATAAATAGTTGTTATAGCTTACAATCCTATGTAAATGATAAATATCAATGAAAAGATTTTTTTTTCTCTTAGCTTTCACATTGTTATTTTCACTTCTCGATTATATTCGAGTGTGAAAAATTATAGCAGCATAACATACAACGCCTCTCGAATTATCTCGAGTGTGCACAGTTTGGCCTGTTTCCCTCTCGAATTAACTCGAGCGCACAAGTTAAGGGGTTAATCTGAAATAAATAAAATTCTGTATAAAAATATGGAAAAAAGAGAACCTTGGCTTATCTAAAACATTTGGTTTGAGTAATAGTTTTAAATTTTAATGTTCTACCACACTATAGAATCTTTTACAAAAAGCAGTTGATTTTTTGGAAATAGCATTATTTAATATTTTTGTCCTACTAGTGAAGCAGCATGTTTAAATTAAGTTTTTTAAGTGTGCCCTCTGATTTATATTGCAATTCTGAAAACATTTGAATATTTCTTCTTGAAATTAGGACTCTCCTTAAATAAATATTTTCTTCCTCTCCTTTAGCTGTCTTGTGCGGAATTGAATTTTGGAATAGGTTACCTTTATTGTTCCTTCATTGTCGGAACAGAATTCGAAAATTCTGTGTTGAATGAACGTCTTTTTTTCATATTGAACACCTTAAATGAAAAACCATTTCAAGTTGAAAAGATTGTTTCTCTTACTTTAAAAATCATTCGTCGCTTCCTTAAAGTGTTTTCTCTCAATTATGGTAAGTTTTCTTATTTCACATATGAAGTAGATTGAACCTTATTAAATTTTAGTGTTAGATTTTCTAAAATATATTTTTGCACTATTACAAGTCTGGTTGTTCAAATATGTAATTGTGTGATTTAAAATGTGAGGCGTTTTTGATGTCTGGCAAAAAAATATTCTTTATATTATGGAATTTAGTAGCTTGTAGGCTAAGATGTTTGTTACTAAGATTTCCAAAAATACATATCATTAAGGGATATTTTATTTAGCAGGGACTAATCCAGGATTTGTAACTTAATACTCATTTTTGTGAATAATTTTACTCTGATGGTATTTGTAAAGGTACCGTTTTTGTCAAGTTTTTTTTTTTGTGGAAGTATCAATAAACAGTTGTAAAATCCACCCATATTAAGCTCTGTATGTATTATAAGAATTAAAAAGAATTATTATTTTTCTCTATGAATTAAAAAAAAGAATAGGATGTCTAAAAAAGTCATATTTTTTTAAAAATATAATTTACCAATTTTCAATATGTAAAATAACGGCAAAACAATTATGTATTTAAAAAAAATCCATTTTATAATAAATCTACGAGGCGTATCCATAAAGTAAGTTTACCGATGTTTTCCCCTTTAAAGTAAACGTAACCAATCGGAGAGATCCTGCCTCGTGCCAGTACCAGTGGTTCGAAATGGATCTCTTATTCCTTGTCCTGCCACCTTCGAGGTTCGGTTGGTGGTAAAGCTCTTGGATGCACAAAACATTGCACTAATTGAAATTCATCGTCAGCTTAATGTCAGGTCTATGAGCCGAACATCATGAGTAAGCAGATGGTGTGTCGCTGGTGTAGGCAGTTTTCTGAAAGTTGTCAAAGTGTCCATTATGAAGAGCGCAGTGGGCGACAGTCCCTCATCAATGATGAGCTTGTGCGGCAACGTGTGATGGAGAACCGTTGCTTCACGATTACATAGGTAAAACTCACCGATGGTTTCCTAGTTTTTGCAGAGTTTAAAATTATATAACTTAAAAAATTTCCACTGTAAATTTCCTGTGAAAAATATCTTTCTTTATTTTTTCAGACTTTATTGTTTGTTTGAAATAATTTAAAATTAAATAGACAGAAAATAATCGAGTGGAGTTTAAGTTGAAAGTAAATACAAAAAGTATTTTATTTCATTTTCCCTTTTTTAAGAATTTTATTTTTGAAATTGTTTTAAATTTTATGTAACATCAATCGCTGTGAAAAGTTTTTATAAAAATTTGTAGTTTTTAGTAAAATATAGTTTTTTTTTTATATATAATCTTCTATTGATTGTTAAAAATCGTTACATTTCCCATCATGTTTATTATTTTTAATCTTGTATTTTATTTTTGTTGGACTTGTTATTTTGACTGTTTTTTATTCTTATGAATGTTTCTTACATTTAGGTGAAAAAATGGATGTTCGGTTTATTGATATGTTTTCTGAGGTTTTTACCCATTTGTGTAATATGGCCGAGCGTTTAAAAGATGAGACTATGACTAAAGTAATACACTCGTTCTTCATTGAAGTTTCCTTGGATTATGATTACAAGTTTCTGTTGGAGTAAGAATTACCTGATATTTATTCTGATATTTAGTGAAAAGTAAATTAAAATTTTTTATAGGAACATTGATGTAATAAAAATTATAAAATTAAACTGAATTCGATTTTCAGGGCTCACTCGCCATTTATATCTTACGGCTAACCCAACACATAAGATATTTAAATACAAACCAATTGGCAGGAGATCTAAATGGTATCCACAGGGTATCCGCGCACCTGGAAAGTCATGAATTTTGGTATTGAACAAAATTTGTCATGAAATGTCATGATTTGAACTATTTTTTTAAATAAAAAATCATGAAAAGTCATGGATTTAGGTCGCCGAAAAATCTAATTTTTAAAATGGAATTTACTCCCCTCCCCCCAATTTCATAGTGTTCCAAATATCTAAATTTGTAACAAAATCTCACAATTTGTTGGTCAATTTGTAACCCACTCACCATCATATTTGATTAAAATATAGTGTTTTTATCCTGTTCTTTAAAAATTATGGTGTTCTTTAAAAGAATGAAGGAAAAAACATCATTTCTAGAACGAATTAGATTCAGAATTTTGTTTTGTGATTTCAGAATTTTTGTTATTATTTGTTATTTTTATTTTATCAATTTAAAATTTTAGCTGAGGGCAAGCCAGTCATTGGTGAATTTTTTTTATTCCGAAATGAGAACAGAAAAATCAGGAGTATTTTTTCCTTTCTGATGAACAAGAAAAGTATCTTGGGAATGTAATTCTGCAGAAAAAAAGGGGAAAAAATTATTTGCTTTTGTATTTTTTTCAGCTATTTTATTGCTTTAACTCCTTCTTTACTCTTGTTTTTTAAATTTAAAATCTATAAATATGAAGATGTAGAGTATAACAGTTTTGGTTATACCTATTATTTCAATGAATGTTTTTTAAATTTATTGTTGAAAGAAAAAATTATTGTTTTTGTCGAAAAAAGAAGAAAAAATTATTGTGTTTGTCGAAAAAAATAGTTACTTTGTTAAGTCATGAAAAATTCTTGGAATTAGTCATGAATTTGAAAATCTAAAATGGTGCAGATAGCCTGTATCCAAAACTTTGATAGTTGGGCCCCATTAACATGGATTTTTAATTAATCGGAGTACTTAACTGGCAACAAGGTGAACAGTGACATGGAGAAATGTTGTAGAGAAGGCAAATACCTATGCTGGGATGATGATAATTTAGTAAAAAATACAAGGAACCCCAAAAATTAAAGTTTTACCTTTTTGTTACTTCATTTATTTGAATTTTTTCTAAACACTGAGATACCAAACAAAACATATAAATATCTCATTAACCACTTACCTTAAGAATTTTTTTGAGGAAAAAATGCAAAAATATCAGCATATTTTTTTATTTCATTAATAAATACAAGAAAAAAAAATTGAAATTTTAATTTTTTTATGTATAAAAAACATTTAATTTGCAATCAGTTTATTATCCCGAGTAGTTATCTAGAACAAATAAAAAAAGTTAAATATTAGTCTTTGTATGATAGTTTTTAAAACAAGGTATGACGCGAAGTGATACTTTCTTAACACCAGTGAATTAATTCCCCATTTTTTTACTATTTTTCTTCTTCTATGTAACAGGATGCATAGCGTTTTTAGAAAGTGCTTATTTTCAATTTTCGTTTTTTAAAAGCCCTTAAAGGTGCTTTTTTCATTGGGTGTTTTTAAAAAGTGCTTAATTATCCCTTTTTCAAAATGAGATTTTTCCTTTACTATGTTGATTTTCGCTTCGAATTATGCAAAAAGACGCAGTCAACATTGTTCTTTCTATTCAACGTTTTCATAATTAATTCAACCCCAATCTATTTCGGTTTATAGTTAGTCCGTAGCGTTTGAAAACGCCATTTGTTTTACATAATTCAAAATTTCATGATTTTTGACAATTGTCAAAAACAATGCCAAAAGTTTTTTTTTTTTGACATGACGGTTAAAACAAGATAAAAACCTTCGATTGTCAAAATCTTTCCAACCCTGCCTAATTTTGATATTTTTTTAAAGTGCTTTAAAATATTTTTAAGTGCTTGAAAAGTGCTTAAAAGGTGCTTATTTTTTGTTGAATTATTTGGCTACACACCCTGTGTAAATTTAGCAATCATCGTATATACAGTCACTGGAAACAAGTGTGCCGTCCCATAATCCAACAGCATAACTCCCAAACAAAACTTTGCAAACTTCCAATCACAGCAGATTATTATTATTATTATTTTGCTTCTGACTGAGTAAAAACATGATAAAACTAAAGTTAATGACAAATTCTGATAGACCCGAGTTTTCTCCAGGGTTGGCTTTTTACCGGCAGAAACTAGTTTTTTGCCATGCCAGTGGCAGAAACTGGTTATAACAGCCAAAAACTGGCAGAAACTAAAAAATGTCTATATTAGTTCTGGTAAATGCTTAATGGCATTTTGTTTAAGTAAACTAAAGAATGAATTAAGTAAAGAGAATCTTATGGCTGTTTATAAAAAATAAGTGACATGCAGATTTAAACAGACAGTTACTGATTATCATTTGCTAGCTTATATGCTGCATCCAAAGTATTTGGGATTGAAATTACCATGTGCTCAAGAAAAAAGTGCCAGAATTTTACTCGCCAATATTAACCCAGATTTTGTACCTTATGTCATACCTTTGCAAAACAAATTGGCCCCATTTCCTGAAATTTATTTTTCCAGTCAGGTTTTGACAGCTACCCCGGCTGCTACATGGTGGTTCAGTTTTAAAAAATATGCAATAGATGAAAGTTTCACAAATCTTGCTTGTTCCTTGATGGCAATGCCTGCTAGTTCTGCTGGACTTGAGAGAATCTTCTCAAATTTCTCGTTTGTGCATAGCAAATTGAGAAATTGTTTAGGTTTAGAAACTGCATCAAAACTTGTCTTTTGTTATAGATTACTACAGAGTGCAAACAATGTAATATTTGATTTTGAATGGGGATAATTTTGTAAATAAATTGTACTTTGTTTAACATTTAATTGTTTTTTCTGTGAATTATCCATTGTATGTCAATCTCAGTACTTCTTTTCTAAGAAGAGATTTTTTTATCTTTTGCCATGTTGATTGTCTCCTTGAATTACGTATTATGGTTTCCAGTACAAGGTCATTTGACCCCAATTGGCTGCTGATTTTTAAGCATTGCAGTTCTGTATGGTTTTTAATACTTAATTATTTCTTACATTACATACGTAAATGTATATTTAATTAATTTTTAAACCTTTCATATATAGTTACTTGATTTCATATTTTTTTTTTTGCAAAAGCATATTTTATTTCAAGTTCTTCCGTTTTCTTTTCAGCCGAAAGATTCTTGATAATTGGGCCAAACATGCTTTCACTGAGGTGATGCAGATGAAAGCTGATAAAGAATTACTCAAATGTGTAAACTTAATGTGTTGTAGAGAATATCCTCCTTTCATTGAAACACTACAGTCATCCAAACCATCTGAAGTTATTGGTAATTGATCTAAATATGAATAAACTTTTCAATTTTGATATGGCAGTGTAGGCAACTGTTTTTTATTTTATAACCGTCATTGAACAGCCGACCAAATTTTGAGTTTACGACCAGCAATGTTGGACTCCGTACCCTTGTAATTTTGAACCCAATCCAGAAGACAAGGGAACTCCTGGATCAAGTATTGGGAGACATTTGCAGGATTGTTAACGACCAGCCATCGCTGGGATTCAATATACTTTTATGATGGTTAAGATTTTTTTTATTATTGATTCATTTTAATTGTTCATTAGGAAACTGAGCAAAAAAACTATATTTAATTTGAAATGGACAAATGAACTTTTAAATCCTCGCTGTTCGAACTGGATTAAAGCAGTTTGCGATGATCCGTTTAAAACACATTGCCATTTATGTAATAAAATTGTAAAGAATCATACAAAGGAAAATTATTTTTATAAGTTAATAATAAAATAATACTAACTAAATTCATAGTGTTAGTCACGTGAAAACTCATCATTTTTCATGTATGCATACTGACAATCAAAAGTTTTTTTAATTTTTTTTAAATTTAAAATTGCTGTGTATAGTTAAAATGCGTAATTTTATTCAAATTTCTCTGGAAATCCGGGAATTATTTATTTCTGGAATTAAATGGGAACCCTGTGGAAGCTTTGTAATAAAAGGAAGCAACAAAGAAAAATATGCTGATGTGAAATTTTGTTTCTTGTTCTCTAACTAAAAATGACGAATAACAGCTTTTGAAAGAAACGTTCTCAGAGGTATCTTTTGCGGTTTCAAAGAAAATTTTATGTAGATGCTTTTACTCAGAAATTTATAGAACTATTAAAGAGCCCAATGTTATCAAAAGTAGTAAAATTAAAAAAATGAATTGGGATGCTCATATTTTTCGATAACAGATAAGAAAAAAAATCCAATGAGGAAAATTTTTGTGTCAAACCCCATTACTGGTCGAAAAGGAAGAAGGTAGCAAACATTACTGATGTTATCTTTTAAATATTTGATAGAAGAAGAAAAACAGAATATTCCAAAGTTCGTATTAATAAAAAAAAAATCATTTTTCAAAAATTTCACCTTTTGAGATAAAGGGGTAAAATTCTCCCTTGTACTTGCTGTCCAAAGCACAAATGGTACTACCTAGCACAACTGCACTCGCTGTCCAAATTAAAAGACCCCAGCATTAACGGTACTGGAGTTATAATACGAGACAAACTCTTCCTTTCATTATGTATAGATGTATAAGGCTAACATAACTCTGATAAATGGGCTGGTTTTGTTTCTCCCCAATGGATGATCATGACATTATTGAAACTGACTCATAAAATGACTGAACTGTATAACCTTTAAAATGCAAACTACTTGGCAGTTCAAAACGTCCAGAGTTTGAAAAATTCTGAATTTTAGATATTCAGTCAAAAAATTATTTAAAGAAAATGCTCATTGTCATCCTCATAAATCTACGTGGATTTTTCCTCTTACTTTTAGCTGTAATTTGGCGAATTTTTTAATTTAAAATGGAATTTGAATTATGTAATAAAAACAATATTAAGCAAACATTTTTTTGGGAATATATTTCAGTAAGCTAGTTTTTATTAGATTTTTCCACTACCTACAAATATATCTTTTTGCTCTGGAAATTACCAACCATGATTCATAAATCTAAACTTTTTTTCATAAATATAAACTCTAAAACTGAATGATGAGTCTCATCAAATAATAATTTTATTTTATTCTCTAGGTTTTCTGAAACTGAATGACGATGAAGATTATCAATTAACAATAATAAATTTAATAACTCAGATGACTAGCTTACCACCAGACTTCTTACAAACTGTGGCTGACTTGATTTTGAGTGACCAGTCTTTATCTTTAGACATAATTTCTAAACTGATCAGATCACTTTACAACAGGTATGTGAATAAATTTGGTTAAACATTCAAAAATAAATTTACAGTAATAATAATAAAGAGACAAAAAAGAAATGAGAGATTAACAAAAAAAAATTAATCAAAATAATAATAAGTTTTATTTACTGTGCCTAAGCTGCAAGTACACAGAATCCATAAAATATGTATAAATATATATATATATATAAAAAAAGGATTGTATTTTTCTTCTTTTCAGATTTTTTTTTTTTAAAATACTATAATGGATGAAATGCTTAGTCAGTTTTTCTAAATAGCTGTGTCCTCTTTTTCTTAAACATGCGTTTTGAGCTGTGTTTCTTTTCTTAGACATATTTTTTGAGCATTGTCCAGAACAAAAATTTTAACTTATGTTATATCTATAATTTACAATTGTTGTGCGCTGTTGGAGATTTTACCTATTTTATTGTCAAAGTGGCATGCATAAATGTGCAATTGCCGTTTGTGAAAAATCTTTTGGAGAAAATATTTTACAAAGAGTTGCTCATTATAAAAGAAAATTAAACAAATAAATGTTTGCCAAAAAGTTTTTTGGCTTAATATAGGAATTAAATGATCAGAAAAAAGATGCCAATATACTAATAAAAGAACAAAAATGCTAAAATACTTGGTTTTTGAATAAATTTTGTCAAAATTGTGTGTCAATGAATAAGATGTCTGTTGTAAGCTGTTAAAAGCATTATAGAAAATGTTTTGATGGAGAAGTCTGCTGTTATGTCTCTTAGGTTAAATATTTTTCTGTTTACTTTCGGTTTATAATTTTTGTGTAATAATAACTTTTTATCATTTTTATGGCCTGAGAATTATATTTTTTTCCTTCTAGATTTGTTGATGAACGAGTAAGCCAGGAAGAATTCAAAGAATTCCTTAGATTCTTACTAAATGTTTCTTTCGGTAAGTGATTTTCTCTTTACTTTTAAGAGCTGAATAATTGTCATTTGACACCTATTTTTTTATTTATTATTTATTTTAATGTAAATATCATTATGTTTGGTTTATTAAATGCACTTTAGAAGGTCGCCAAGAATATTCCTAGTGAATGTCTACAAATTAGATATTAAATCAAAATTTAATTAGGCATGTTAATTGAATTTTTATTAAATTAAAATTTCAATGAAATCAAAAATTAAAAATAGTCAGAAACCAGTTAGCAAAGTGTTCTTTTTTAAAAGGAGAAAACCTTTATAATTTATATTGCGAGGCAAGAGAGATGATGCTGTTGACTTCCAGAGACTGATTTTCTTTTGTTTGTAATCTTTTGTTGTTCTTGTTTTAATATATATACTGTTATTGTTATGAAGTTTGTTATTATTATTATTATTTTTTTTATAATTTTTTTTTCTCCACAACTCTAATCTTGTACTTCTGCAATGCATGGAGACCAATAATATTAAATCAAGTGCTTTTGAACTAAAATGTATGTCTATATACATGCGCCTATATAGAACTAAGAAGTATATACACTTTAAATTTGCACTGTTTTGAATTGCGTAAATGCCAACTGTATATTTTTGTTGTATTTCTGACTACTGAGATCTATTGTGTGAAAATGGCAAATCTGTATTATCAAAAATCACAATGGTTTTGTTGATTGCTTTTATAAACATGTTGCTGTGAGTTTCCACATGATTTTATTTTCTCGCTTTTTTTAAAAAAAATACAATAAAATAAATGATGGAATACCAAAATATTTCAATTAAAGAATTTATTGCCCATACCAGTGGTTTTAAATGACTTATCAACATTTGTAGCTGTTTCCACACACTGGCATGAACCTTAGAAGTAGTACAACTGAAAACATTTTATCGTCTCTTAAAATAATTAAAAGGTTTTGAATATGTATATATTTTTTAAAGAGATCTAGATATTCTTATTAAAACACAAAGCAGGTGTGTTTAAAAAAAAGGGAACACCCTGACTGACTTTTGATCGAATGATCGGATTTTCATTCACAGTGACTCAATCTTAATGGTTCAAGTGCCTAACCTTAAATCTACCAATTAGTAAGTAAAGATATTTTGAAATCAGACGCAAAAAAACTAGCTTTCTCTGAATAAGCATACCTTTTTTTTTCCATTCATTTGCATTCTGTCCTCAAAATATTGGAGGGGTAACTTACAATATAGTAAATAAGTCTCAATAGTTTAGTCAGGAGAGCAGTTGAATGTTTGGACCCGTTAGTGTTAATTTTATTTTATGTGCATTTCACCATATCTTGAAAACTTTTTAAATGAATCCAAAAACTTTATTGAATATAATAGTGAATCAAATTGAAATTCTATTGAAAAACTTCATGAATCAAAAAACTCCATTGAATATAAGACTTGATAACACAGTAACTATCTACTGATTTTGCTCAATCTTCGTACTTTTCACTTAAATTTTTTTCTACTGTTATAATATGAAATAATAAATAATCATTAAAAATTATTTTTTTGCTCAGAATCATCTTTGGATAAAAAAAAATTTTATAATTGTATTAAAAAAATATTTCAATTCCTGGAGAAAAAATTTTGAAATTTAGCTAAATATGCACACAAAGTTAAATTATTATTACAGGATTTAAACCATTCTCCTGACCAAATTATTAGAACCCTATTTCCCAGATTACACCTGTCCCCATATTTTGAAAGTTAGGAATCTGAATCTGATGAAAAAAGTGTGCTAATTCTGAAAAAGTACATTTTTGTCTCTGATTGCATAACTTAAAATATCATCATCACTTACTGATTAACAGATTCCAGTTAGAGCTTTCGAACTATTAGGTTCGACTCTTAGTATGTGAAAGCCTGATCATTAGATCAAAAGTTATTTAGGATATTCTTTTTGTGTACTGTACTTGCAATGCTAATTTTTAAAACTGATGTTTCAAAATATTGCAAGTTATTAAAATCTTCATTCTTTTACTCTGTCACTTGAGAGCTTTTTGTGATATATATGTTTTTTTTTATGTTTTGCACAATCCATTAAAAATTTTTCATGTATTGTAAAAAATATGCATTTCATACCTTATGCTTGACAAATAATTTTCTTTATTTACAGATGTGGTTGCTGTTGAAAAAGCAATGGATAAATACACTCCTGATTACTTTCATGGGAATAAGTACGGTGATGAAGAAAGTTCTGATCAAAAAGAAGAATATTCAGATGAATTAATACATCTTCTTTTTTATGTTCAACAAGGGGGATGTATTTTCACTGTGGTACCATCTCAACAGTGGGAGAGGCATTCCAGGATTTTCGAAGTAATTTTTTTCATGCTTTCTTTGATTGTTTTTAATTATCTCTTACATTGAAACTTTTATCATCACATATGGCAAAGTGGAGTTCATTATAGATTGCACATGTTTTTATTAAAATACAGTACGGAACCCGTTACCCGGAAATCAGAAAACCAAAAAACCGGAACGAAATTCTATACATTTTCCCGCCATTTAAAAAAAAATAATAAATTTTCCCTCGTAAGATTTTAGGATTTTCCGTTCTTTTTTAAAAAAGACGTTTACTTTACCATCATTTTGGAAATAATCATTAGTGTATTACTCCATCGTTTTTTCTTTTTTTTAAGATTATTTCCATTTTTTATTTATTTTTTAGTTGGGTTTAACAATAAAAAAACGGCTTTTTGTAGCGATTCAGAAAACCGGAGAAATCAGTTATCCGGAATATCGATGGTTCCGATCGTTCCGTACTGTATTACACTTATATTTTTATGCTACATAGTAATCATAATGTTGCAATAAATCAATATTTGTCCCAAAATAATTTAACTAAGCATAATAATTATTTTTAATTTAATAATTATAATTTTTCACTTAAAGTAAATATAAATATTTATTATCAATGTGTAACCTACTGCAGTTTTCAATTTATAAAAAATACTAAAAAAAAATCATTTTTAATATTTGACCTACTTAATATGCAGGGTTCGTAGCTGTCCTGATGAAAAATAGAACGACTTCCTTTGTCCTAATTTTTAGCCTTTTATCCTAATATCTTGATTTTTGTGTTTACAGAACATCCCATTTTCAATGAACGTTAATACAAATTTTAAAATAATCAATTTGTAGAACCAAAAGATTTATTTTTTTCATTCAATTTTTTATTTTAATTAATAATGTTAGTAAAAATTGTAAAGTTCTTTAGATCAAACTTAGGTACCACACACTAATTATATACATAATTCAGTCATTATAGCCTTACCCTCAGGATTTATTGTTCCAAACTTTTTGGCAATTTTGTATTTTATAGAAAAGAAACTCAATAATTTTTCATTATTAAGTTTTTATAAATATAAATTAAGGGGTCACACACTTGTTTATAATTTTTAGTAAATGCAGTAACAAATCCTATAGGTAGAAGTTTTGTCGGCCAACTTGCTCTGCTTTGTTAAAATAGTTTTTCTAGTGTTAGAAAAAATTTATGTTCATTCTTGCATTTTCATTTAAACTTCATTAAATTTCATTTAAAGTTTTGTTGCCCTCCACTACATTTAAATAATTCATATACTCATATGACGGCCACTTTATTTGAACTATCCCCACCTTGAATTTTTGAAGTATAGGCAAAATTAAACACAAGTAAGTTTTAGTTTTTAACTTGCTACCACTTTATAAAATTTTGTGCTGAAAGCGGAAATAAAATTTAAATCTTTAAAATTCCTTTCTTTTATTGAATTTTATACCAATCAACAATACTGTGATGATGCTATCGCAATCCACCCAAATTTGATACAGTTTGGCTCTCCTCTAAATTTAAAAGCATTAATTTTAACGGTGCCTTGCACCTAGTTTATCTTAACTACAACCGGGAGTTACGCCAAGCCGGTTCCCCGGATGGACGCTATCATTCAAGCATTCGAAGTGTGTTTACGCTCTGTGTTGGTGATCGAGAAATTTTGTGAGATTCTCTTTCCTTCTCTGCGTGATCGTTTTTCTGAATTTTATGATTGTCTGCAAATTACTAAGGTTGCGCATCTTATGCGAATCTGGTAATTAGGATATAACAAATTTTATATATATATTTATTTTTGAGATATAACCAGCCGAGCATGCAGAGAAGGAGACACGTGTTCTCGGATAGGAAATACACGAGGTAATCCAGTGCTCCTTTTTCCAATGAAGATGTTTTTGTTGAATGGTGACGAATAAATGACTAGCTGTGAAGAATCCAGGACTCTTTATTTTTTTACTTGGACCAGTGTTCCTGTGGCCCCACTCATACGACACGTGCACATGGCAGCAACGTACCAAATACAGTATTCATAAAGTTTTTAAATAGTAAATTGAGGGATTATTCACTAAATTACTTTTGTTCATAAATGTTACGCAGCATATTAGCTGTGTTTTTGTTTTAAATATTGGTATAACGGAATATTAATTAAATGGTAATAGTTACTTTTTAATACAACACAGTCCCATAAAAATTTTCTTTATATTGATCTCTATTATGAGTTGTGCAGTGCTTCATTAATGGAATTATTAAAAAGAAAAATTTATATCTAAACAAAGTAGTTCTAAAATTAATATATATATTTATCTTTAACATCTATACTTAAATTGAGAGAATTATATTTTTATTTAGTTTGTCTTTTTTGCCCTTTTTAAAAAGTATTATGGTTTATGTATACTTTCCAAAAAAAAAATTTCTGATTTTTTTGAAAGATGATCCAATATTTCCTTTTTTCCACTACAAAATGTTTTAGTAACTATATTTTTTATTATTCCAAGAAATATT
Source organism: Parasteatoda tepidariorum (assembly GCF_043381705.1). Taxonomy (NCBI): domain Eukaryota; kingdom Metazoa; phylum Arthropoda; class Arachnida; order Araneae; family Theridiidae; genus Parasteatoda; species Parasteatoda tepidariorum. The sequence continues at coordinate 27,343,793 of NC_092204.1, forward strand.
ACTATACATAGCAGTAAGAAAGAAAATATTATATAGATGAGATAAAAAACAAAATAATAAAAAAAAATTTAAGCAAGTCACAAAGTACCCCACGTAAAAATAAAGTGCTACATTTTGAAATACACTTAGATATGTTATGATATTTTTTTGAATTTTAAAGAATACAGCTGCTAACACTTACTATGTCTATTATTTTGAAAAAACATTTTTTTTCTTTAAAGAAAATATGAATAGAAGCTGTGAAAAAGGTTAAACAGCTTTTGCTGTGAACTAATCTAAAATGCTAAATGATTATTTGAGAACACCAAAAGTACAATATTTTCCAGTTAATGTGAAATTTACATTTCGGCCATTATTCCCATCATCATGATACACTGTAGAAAAAAAAAGCAAAACGGTAACTCAGCTAATATCAACAGCTTCATTAGAATCCGTTAGTTTCAGTCCTTGCAGGTGGGAAGGCATGACAGAAAAGTCTCTATTATTTCAACAAGTTATCCGCTCACAGGATGCCGGCCAAAGAACAATATGATGAAACCTGTTATCCAAGAGACGGGAGAGAGAGAGAAAGGAACACTTAAATGTATTTAGCCTACATAATAATTCACATATCAACCATGCCAATAACTTAATGTAATTATGCTAATTACTTACTTTTCATGTGCAATGCCCTAATGAATTAAAGCGCATTAACTGGGAAAGATAAAAACAAAATCCTTCAAAATAAACAAAACCTCAAATTTCAATAAGTAATGTCATTTAATTGATGCTTTTGAATTCAGCAATTGATGGAATGTTATAACATTTACACTATTAAGATTATTGAAGCTAATTTAATTTTGTCACTTGAAAAAAAATCTTAAGTTGACGAACATATAGTTAATAATTAAATATGCCATTTTATTTAAATTTGCCTCTGTTACCTTAGATCAGTGATTCTCAACCTTTTTTTGTTGCGGCAAACTTTTAACGATTTCGAAATTTGATGGCACACAATGAAAAAAATTAGATTAAAAGTTGTTGAATTACTTATTTTACACAGTGTTAAATAGTTTGTGATAATTTTGAATGTGAAATAAAATAATATGCACTATAAAAGCGCATTTATTAAGGGATTAATTATTTCTTTCGACCAATTTTTTATTAGTTAGTAACAGTTATTTATTTTTTTGCTAGTTATTAATTGTTAACTTGTTTTCTATAATTATTAACTGTTATTTTTTTGTGATTTCTTGTTAACTAGTTTTTTTACTAATTATTAATTGTTAGCTTAATTTTTGTTAGTTATCCTTTGTTAATTTGTTTATTAATTACATAGCTTACTTTAATGATTAGCTCTTACTACATTTTTTAAAATTGTGTGGCATATACAATTTAAACACTTTCATCTTATTTTAAGATTGTCAGAGACAATACAATCGCCGACAAAGATGTTCACGCTGTTAAAGCGTGGAAAAATTATAAAAAGTATATATATATAGATATATATATACACTTTTCTTTAATGTAAACTTTACTCATAATAAAAAAAAAAAGCGTTCTAATTTTTATTGTATCATTTCTTAATATTTGGCGGCACACAAAAATGCCACGGCACAGTGGTTGAGAATTACTGCCTTAGATACTGTGAGTAATAAAAAGCTTTGTTATCCTTGCTTTTCACTGTAGATTTGTGCAAACCTAGATAATTGATTTTATATTACTGTTGTTTCCCCTTAATTCTGATTTACAAAAATTCTGGTCTTGAAAACTTATATTTTTTATATTTTCTTAAATAAGGATGTAATGTTGCTTTAAATGTTTATTGTTAATATACTTTGTGTTTTGATTAACTCTTTTATTTTTAAAGGTCTGCCTTGAATGTTTAGTTATACCGCAAGACCGTGGCATAGCAATGGAAGTAGCAACAGACTTTTTTGCTGAGCTATTGGTATGAACTTTTTTACTTTGTACTAAAAACTATAAAATCTTAGAAATAATCATTGAATTTAAAATAATATTTTAAAGGAGTACTTTAACATTTTTTAATCGTAAGAATGCATAAATTATTGCTTATTCTATGAAAAATGCTATATTTCTAATGAATTATTAAGTAAAAATAAGGTTCAAGATTTATTGATATTTTGGTGGGAAAAATCAGGTAATTGTATTTCTGTTATAAATTGTGAATTCTGTCATGGTGCTGATTAAAAAAATACATTGATAATGCTTATATAAGTTTTTTTTTTTATGTCTGCTTGACTTAATCTTAGAACAACCAATGTTGAAAAAAGTTGGTTTCAAAGTTTTAAATCAATAAACATTTTGCTTTTATAACATTGCTATACAAAAAAGTGATTTATTATTTTCCTCTATAAATTCATTTATTTAATCCTTTAATAAATGCCAGGCTATTGACAGACTTTCCAATATTTTTTCACAATTGATTTAATTTACAGGGGAGCAGAAGTCCCCGTATGTTTAGAATTGCAGTCATGTCTAATCAGAGCATGACTACAGCTGCCACAAACATGGGCTAAATAGTTAATGTGTCAATAAATAAACGAGTACTTCTGATAAATAAAACTATAACCTTTTATTTATTTAGAATTAAAATTTCCACACTTTGAAACACCCTAAAATACTAAAAAATAAGATGGTAATAAGCTGAAATGTTTTTTACTTAAAAACTTTCTGACACATGTTTTTGATGAAATCTTTTTTCCAGAATTCTAAATGGACATTTCCTGTACATTCTGCCATAGCCCTGTTGAAACTGTCTACATATGTTTATTTGTTTGAAGACTACTGCATTCCCCAAGAAAAGGCATCAATGTTCACTGAAGATTTGATGTGTAGTAGTTTATTCTACATAAGCATTGTGACGCAAAAAGAGCCTCATGAAAATTTTAAGTCTCTGTGTGTGAGTGAATTGCAAAACGCGCTTGGCTTGAGTAATGAAAATGCCTATACTTTATCTCATATGTTGATTAACAGGCTTTTTGATCAAGGAAGTAAGTTTTCAAAGTTTCAATCCACTCCAATACCTTGATTTTTTTTACTGCTCTATTTGTAACACTGTATAACAGATATAGCGATGGTCCCGATCATTCCGGATAATCGGTTCCCTACTGTAGTAAAGACTTAATTCATGTATCAAAAGCCCAATGACCTATCATATACCTATTTTCTGAACCGTTCATGTAACCATTTGGCATACCTATGACCTAATCAGGAAATCTGCACAGCTTCTATTGATTTCAATGATGTCTTGCTTCCTGATATCTTGAAACTTTGATGTGGTAGATAAGGCTTTGGTCACAGAGAAAGTTGATGGTTGTTAATGAGAGCGCCTTTCTTTTGCCTTTTTGTCGCTGTTAATCCCTTACCTGACGAGTAAAATTTACGTGATTCACTCCCCAGTGCCACCGTTTTTCACTCAGGTGCGCTTTGTTACGCAATGTTATGGTGGGGGGGGGGAGATGTGCACTTTGCAATTTAAAAACAGTTTACTTTCACAAGAGAAGAAAAAGGAAAAATAGAAAATGCAAAATTTTAAATTAAAGAGTAAAAATACAATATAAAAGATGTTGAAACTTAGCTGTTACATGATAAATCCTGAAACATGGTTGGACACATAAACCAACATCACATTCATTGCACTGATAGCGGGATTCACGACGAATATACACGGGAAACGAAAGAAAAATAAACCAGACCTTACTCAAGTAGAAAAAAAACAAGCAATAAATATGATCCGAAATTGGTAATACATTCATTGCAAACACTTTCATTGTCAACCACTTTCAAGGTCATTTTACTGCATTTAGAAGTCGGGGTGTAGTTCTAGTTATAGCAGCGCAATGCAAAGCATCGTACTTCGGGAAAGTGTATATATACGCCTGCGGCAGTTAACACATAGTCTGGCCGAGACGTATATATTCGCCCACGGCAGTTAAGGGGTTAAGTGCAGAAAGGCTAAAAAAAAATGGGGTTTTGAGAAAATGATGTGTTTCTAAATAAAAGAACAGGGTGCATTGTGTTTTTAAAGGTTGCTTATTTTTTGTCGAAAAATTTGACTATGCACCCTGAAGGAACAAACTTTTGTTATTTCCAGTCATATATATACAAGAAACACACATTATCGTCTAAAGGGCATTTTTCACATTTGTAATCTATCCTATTGCAGGTTAGAGATGTGAAATGAGTGAGTTTTTTTTTCTTGCCTTTGTATATTTGCTTTATTAAGTTTTGCCATCCATTACAAAAAAGGAAATATATCCAGGGTTGGAGAGCCTCTTTAAATACTAAAAAGTGTGGGCTTCTTGGTGGGTAGAACAGTTCCAGAAATGTTTGCTATTTATGCTAATAAATTTTCCACACAAAATGCCGCCAGGAGAGTCAGAAAGCCCAATATGGTGTAAATATGCCTGTAGAAAGTCTTCATGCCATTGGCCCTAGGAACACAGGATGTTCTAAGACAGGGATGGCGAACCAATGGCACGCGTGCCATTTATGGCACGAAACACAATATTTTGGGCACGCCACCGATCACAAATGTTATTACACTATGAAGCATATGTAACAGCTAAATTAAAATTTAAAAAAATAAGCAAAATAATAAACAATTATTAATAAAAAAATTAACTATTAATGCTAAAAAAAACAATTAATAACCATAAAAAACAAGCTAACAATAAATAACTAGCAAAAAAAATAACAGTCCTGCTTAAACTAACACCTTACAACCTAATATAAGTTATTTGTCATCTAATCTGCAACAACAGAAGCCACACTGATGTTACTTTATGTTGTTATGTAGACATGGCAAAACGCATTTTTTTTCAATGCAAATAAAGAGTTTTGAGTTGATAGTATTTAGTATTATTATTTTCCCAATAATCACGAAGTCAAAATTATTTGACGGCACGTCTATGACCTCATTAAACAATTTTTTAGAAACATTGGTACGTTGGTGTATAAAGGTTCGCCACCCCTGTTCTAAGAGGTTCTCCCTAGAAGCACCAAGAGCTTGTTTCCTGTAAGAAGTTGCTCGTTGAACTCAATTTTTTTGTTTTACTAACAATTTGATGTTTCTCAGTTAGACTTGTGGGGGGGGGGCATCTAAGAAAGATGCTTTTTGTGCAAAATTCTCTGCATTTTCATTTCCCCACTATAGCTAAGATTACATTGTAGAATTATTTCTTTACCAGTAGAGTGAAGTGATCTAAACAGAACTGCACATGCAGATCCGAGGGCAGGCTGGGAACACCAAGCATGTGGCAGATCCCTTTAACACATTTAAAACAGCATATAAAAGAAAGATTAAAAGGAGTTTAGTGAAATGAGGAGGAGTTTAGTGAAATGGGAGAAGGAGTTTAGTGAAATGAGTGAGTGGCCTGAATAGAATTATAGAATCTGAATAATAAAATAGTATGTGTAGATAAATGGCTAAAACTGGAGAGTATGGGGCAAAGATAGCTAAGTGAGATTTCTTTTTCTTATGGTGTTTGTTTCATGCCTATGTCTTGTGTTAATAATTGTATTTCGTGTTGTTATCTTTCCTTATTTAATTTTATGCTGGAACTTTAATTTTATTTGATAGCTTTGGATGAAGTAACATTATTGCATGTACTGAGGATTATCAAGTTTCTTAGGACCAAAAATAAGATCAGTTCCAATGTTTTGATTCTTCCAGATTTTCATGAACTTTTTAGAGCTGTTGAGGTGAGTAAATTTAAAATTCTATATGTTTTCTACATCACATTATATTCAGAATTCGTGATTTTTTAAACCAGATTTTTTTTTAAGAAATACTTTAAAAAATTTTATTTTACAGTTAGTTGAATTTTATAAATATTATTATTATTGAAATATTTATTAGTAAAATCATGACAATTTATTTGAACTATACTACTGCATTTAAAATTGTTTATTAGTATTACTATGCAAATGCAAAACTCAAAATAATGGAAATGTACAGTTAACAACTGAAAAACAGGCTAAAATAAACAAATCACAAAATCATTTTCGCAGATTTTTTTAAAATGATAATTGATAAATTATGACTTGTGCCTCAATAGTGGGTTGATGAAATATTTCATAACAGAATGACTTACCAATTAAAAAAAAACTTTAAGAAAAGGGACTCGGAATTGATCATTTTAGATTTCTGAAATAGGTTTTTTTATTCCATATAAAATAATTTTTTCTTTAAATTGTATGTTTTTTAAAATATCAATATCTTTGCTGATTGACAGAGCAATTATTTATATTAAACAGCATTATATTTACAATAAGTTTAAAAATTATTAAAATGAAAAAAAGAAATTGAATAATCTCACATTACAATGCCTTGTAAGTTCTTTAAAACAGCGATTTCTTTCCAAAAGCATCATGAATTACAATCAAGTTGATTTCAATCAACAAACCCTGATTATATTATGATATGTCTTTCTCCAGAGATTTAAATCAATGATTTCTCTTTAAAAACATATTTTCTCTTTAGAAGATAAGTTTAAAAGTTTGCGTTTTAAAAACAGTGATTTCTTTTCAAAAACATCATAAATTACAATCAAGTTGATTTAAATCAACGAACCCTAATTATATAATGACATACACTTCACCACAGATTTTAACTCATTTGTACCCCATTTTGGTTTTTCCAATTATCGCATCATCCGCTAAACAAAGTGCAAAAACTAGTCTTCTAAATTGGGGTTTTTATTTAAAATTTCAATACCGCCCCCTGTCCCTCTTTGAGGGGATGAAGTGGGAGGCCAACTTTAGTATCAGTGAATGCATCCTTAGAAATTATTTCACTTGTGTATTCTTATTTTTCTAAACTATTACATATTTCTAGTGATATTTTGCCTTACCCATACTTTCTGTACATCTTGTATGTAAGGTAAGGTTGCCTTACTCATACTTTTTGTAATGTATGTAAGGTAATGTTTTTAGTTCTTTGTATCTGAAAAAAATATGTTTGTTTATTAAATTTTTTGAATCTGGATTTGTTAATAGTATATGAAAATAAAAACTGTTTGGAGTTGCTGGTCTAATCCTACAAAAATTATATGCAGGGTATCCGTGCACCTGGAAAGTCATGAAAAATCATGGAAAGTCATGAATTTTGGTATTGAACAAAATTTGTCATGATTTTAACTATTTTTTTAAAAAAAGGCATGGAAAGTCATGAATTTAGGTCGCCAAAAATTCTAATTATTAAACTGGAATTTACCCCTCCCCCAATATGTTGGTGTTCCGAATATCTGAATTTGTAACAAACTCCCCACTCACAGTCATATTTTATTATAATATAAAATATTTTTATCATGTTCTTTAAAAATTGTGTTCTCTCAAAAAATGAAAAGCAAAAAAGCGTCATTTCTAGAACAAATTATTATTTAAACTTCTGTGATTTCAGAATTTTTATTATTTCATTTTATCAATTTAAAATTGTAGCTGAAGCAAGCCAGTGATTGGCAAATTATTTTTATTCCGAAATGAGAACAGAAAAATCAGAAGTATTTCTTTCCTTTCCCTTGAGCAAGAAAAGTATCTTTAGAATTTAATTCTGCGGAAAAAAGAGAAAAAAATTACTTTTGAGCTATTTTATTGCTTCAAATCTTTATTTTCTCTGTTTTTTAAATTAAAAATCTATAATTATGAAGATGCAGAGTATAACAGTTTTGGTTACACCTATAATTTCAATTAATGTTGTTATGATTCTTTTTTAAATATACTATTGTGTTTTTGTCAGAGAAAATAGTAACTTCGTAAAGTCATGAAAAATTTTTGGAATTAGTCATGGAAAGTCATGAAAACTCATGAATTTGAAAATTTAAAATGTGTCAGATACCCTGTATATGAAATAATAACAATTCATTCGTAGTCCAAGAACTTATCAGTTACGAATAATTTATTTGTTTTTCTTTGTATGCATAATTTATAATAAACCAAAATATTAGCATGAACAAACTCTCAATTTTTTTTATAAAATCTGTTAAAATGAAAATTTTATTACTATTTCAGATGTATTGTGCTGAAGATAGTGAACAGCGTGCTGTTTTAGCTCAAATTTATGAGCTTCTCCAAGTACCTAGTGCGTAATTGGAAAGTATTCCATCTACAATTGGTTATAAACATTATCATTCATCTTTTCATTATGTGTATATATGGTATCATCGTTTTTATAGTTATTTATAGAAATAAAATTTGAGAAAAAAAATTTATTTGATACTGATGTTTTTAAGTTTTCAAAAAATTTCTTTTTAAATTGTCATTCAATTTTTAGAAAAAAAGAAATGCTTTTATTATTTTATTAAAATTAAATTATTGTTTTGAAAAAGAGAATAATTGCTGAAATACTAAATTCCAGTTTATCGTAAAAATAATTTTATGTTTCATTATTGCAGGGTATCTGCGTACCTGGAAAGTCATAAATTATTGAACAAAATTTGTCATGATTAACTATTTTTTAAAAAAAATCATGGAAAGTCATGGATTTAGGATAATGGATTAGTCTAATTTTTAAAATGGAATTTACCCTTTCCTCCTATTTCATGGTGTTCTGAATGACTGAATTTGTAACAAAATCCCCACTCAGTCATAATTTATTAATATATAAAATGTTTTTATCATGTTCTTTAAAAATTATGGTGTCCCTGAAAGAAAAAACATTTCTGGAGCGAATTATCTTTTAAACTTCTGTGATTTCAGAATTTTTGTTATTATTTATTTTTTTTATTTTAGCAACTTAAAATTCTAGCTGAAGCAAGCCAGTCATTGGCGAATTTTTTTATTCTCTAATGAGAACAGAAAAATCAGGAGTATTTCTTTCGTTTCGATGTACAAGAAAAGTATCTTTAGAATGTAATTCTGCAGAAAAAAAGAAGAAAAAATTATTTGCTTTTGCATTTTTTTTTCAGTTATTTTATTGCTTCAACTCTTGGCTCTGTTTTTTAAGTTTAAAATCTATAAATATGAAGATGCACGGTATAACAGTTTTGGTTATACCTATCATTTCAATTAATGTTCTTATAATGCTTTTTTTAATTTATTGTTGTGTTTTTGTTGGAGAAAATAGTAACTTCGTTAGGTCATGAAAAGTTCTTGGAATTAGTTATGGAAAGCCATGAATTTGAAAATCTAAAATGTAGCAGATACCCTGTTATTGGTAACTTCTCTTTTGATTAGCATTGACTTTATAAAAATCTTTCTTTTGAATTCATTTAATATGATGTTAATTCCAAGTTATCTTATGCATATTAAGTTAGTGAAAAGGTTTTTTTTTGCTGTTTTTTTTATAAATATTTTGGTATTGTGTTTAAAGATAACTTTTGAAAACTCAATGGATTTTAATCTATAACATGATAAGCTTAAAGAGATTTTCAATTCTCATCAACTATAAGTAATAATAGTGCTAGTTGACTTTTGCGTCACAAAATACAGATTGATAAATCAATGTATTAAATCATTTGATTGACTTCCATTTTTTGACCGGGCTTTTTTTCTATAAATGATGTGTAAATAAAAAAATTCTGATAATTTTTATTTTCAAAAAAAGTTTTTTATTTATTACTTGATGTTTGAAATGAGTAATTTAATTAACTTAAAAATTATAAATATGGACATTTTTGTGTCCATGAAAATTTGCTCCCTTAAATTGTAGGAAAAAATGATTAAAAATGATTGTAATATTTGTTCTTTTTCTCATTTTGCAGTTTTTCTCTAATTTCTACAAGTTTCAGCTTTTCTTTTTCTTCGTTTTTTTGCTACAAATAAGCAATATTATATTGGTTCAACAATAATAAAAAAAATTTTTCAAGAGTATTTACTAAATTTTGATTGTTTCTTAACATGCTTTAAAAAATAAAATTACAAAATAAATCAAAAATTCAAAATATTACAAATTGAGATATCATTTTTTAATCAGGTTTTAAGAAATTTCACTGCTTCATAACTTTTACCTTTTTAATCTTTATGATTATATCCAATTAAATATTCACAACAATTAGCCAAAATTTATTAAGGCCATTCATTAATTTACATAAGTAATATGATTTTACTTAAGTGTTTATTAACTGCTTAATTGACAACACATTTCAACTATCAATTTAGTTAAATTCAATAAATAATATATCTAATGAAAAAAGCTGTTCATAATGGGTGTTTGGGAGAGGCAATAATTGTACAGACGTGATGAAATCAATAAAAGATAGAAATTGTAAGTGTAAATTCTCTCGAAAAAAAAAAGCTTTAAGAAATACTCTAATAATAACTTCTCTTTTTTTTAAATAATTATTACACAATATCTGTAACAAGTCTTAAATATGTGCAATATTTAACAAGTTTTGAGAACTTACACAAGGATCGGAATTCATTCTATTAACTAAGTTTCTTATTTTTTTGTAAAATTTTATACTTGTATTTGTAAAATGCCAACCAGGTGAGCAGTTACAAAATTAGTGTTCTTTGAAAATAACTACTAAGTTAAGAAACTTATTTCATAATTATTACACAATATCTATTGCAAGTCTTAAATATCTGCAATATTAACTAAGTATTGAGAACTTACACAAGGATCAGACTTCATAGAATTTTTATTGAGTAAATTTCTTATTTTTTGTAAGATTTTTTTTTTTTTTGTAAATCGCCAACCAAGAGAGCAGTTCAAAAATCAGTGTTCTTTGAAAAAAATTCGTAAGTTAAGAAACTCATTGTAAAATTTCTATCTTGTTAGCAGAATCCTATGCCTAAATGAATTTAACTGATTTTTGATGTTAATCTTAAAAACACTAACTAAATCATTTGTTGTGGTATCTGAATATAATTTATTTTATTTATAAATGGTCGTCTGCAGTCCTCTTCTTAAATGCCCCCTCCCCATTTTCTTTGACCGAAACATGTTGGGAGCCCTGCTTTAAGAGCGTACCATGGGAGAAATATTTCGTCGCAAATTCTCTCGTACCTCCATGACAAATTTAAAGTATGTATAAAAAAAGTGAGTACCGACAAATGTAGAGTAAGCCATGAAATTTCAATTACTGAAGAGAAATTTTTAAAATATCTAAATAAAAATAAATTATAAGACAATAAGGATTACGCAATGGATAAGTTCTCTTCCGATAATTTGTTAGCATTTTTTTTTTTTTCAGCTTCATGGCTTACTCTAGGTTTACCTGAACTAATTTTTTCTCTATTTTATGTTAATAATGGAGGTGAAAGAGTATGGCGTTCTCTTTAAGTTCACCTGAACTCTCTTTTCTTAAAATTCTTGATGGATGTGAATTTGCCATGACGTTTCTCCCACGGTAAGCATCCTCTTATGGGAAACAAATTCACTTCTTGTTTACCACTTTTCACATCCTTGATTCTTAAAAGGAATTTAATACAGTAGGGAACCGATTTATCCGGAACAATCGGGACCATCGCTATTCCGGATAACTGATTTTTCCGATTTTCTGAATCTCTACAAAAAGCCGNATTACGCAATGGATAAGTTCTCTTCCGATAATTTGTTAGCATTTTTTTTTCAGCAATTAAAACTTCATGGCTTACTCTAGGCTTACCTGAACTAATTTTTTCTTTATTTTATATTAATAATGGAGATGAAAGAGTATGGCGTCCTCTTAAAGTTCACCTGAACTCTCTTTTCTTAAAATTCTTGATGGATGTGAATTTGCCATGGCGTTTCTCCCACAGTAAGCATCCTTTTATGGGAAACAAATTCACTTCTTTGCTACAAATCTTCTTGTTTACCACTTTTTTTTTAAAAGGAATTTAATACTTGGAACAATATATTTCTTCCTTCCTTTCAAGTTAAATTCGCAGTTTTAAAATTATCATAAAGTGAAGGTATTTTCAGAAAATGGTAGGTGAAGAGAGAGAAAATATATTCAAGATATCATTTTGCTTAAGAATCAGCCTGACTCGTTTTAGTGTTATAAATTTTTTAAAACAATAACATACTAGAAATCAAATAATTTAAGTTTTTTGATACATTACATTGTTGAAGCGAGATATAGTTTCTATTCTTTTCAGTTTATTAATAGTCAGATTTCCAGACTAAAATGTTTTCTAATCTATAAAGACATAAGCCCATTTTGGATTGGGCTAACCAACAGAAAAGAGTTTAAAAAAGCCATTACTCAAGAAGGACTTCTAAGTTTTAATTAAAAAATGCAAAATCTCAGAAAATATTTCCAACTCTGTTACAGCAATATTAGTCTTGTAACTAAGTTATTCATGTGAACTACAAAATTTCTCTTTTTTGCTTACACTGTATTATTTCAGTTCAACTGATGCTTTTAACAAATGTTAGGAAGATTTTTAAAGATTCAGGGCTGATTGTGCTCTGGAAAAAATCCGGATTTTTCGGTAACAGTGATCCTGGAGTTACCNTTCCGGAGTTTTGACTTGGGCTCATAATCACCCCTGAAGATTTCAAACTGTGCCTTTATATTAAAAAAAAAATTTCCCACTCCTGTGTAATGCCAATACTTCTTAAGAATATAGTTGCTACCTTCACAAACTATTGTATGAAACTTTGATTACTAAATCTCGTTAATACTATTACATACTAAATTATTGTAGCTAGTTTTTAACAAACAACAATCTGTAATCATTGCCAGATTTAATTCACCTTTCGGGTCAGAACCACTTTGTGGAAGCAGGTTAGTGGAGTGCTGCACTTTTTAAAATAATTGCATATCGCAATCAATAGTTAACATTACTCTTCAGAAAAGGTATGAATTCTACTGCAGTTGAACCTGTTTATCTCGAATCTCACGGGAAAGGTAAAAAAATTCGAGATAAAGAGGTTTCGAGCTATACAAATACTTTAAAAAAATTTAATTAAGAAATTCTATTGTAAGTGCTTTAATTGTTTTTAGAAGAAAAATATAGACATTTCTTCAAATTAATTATATTACATACATCTATTTACATAACCATTTTTTTAGCATACATTTTATACTGAGAGTAATTTTTTAAATATTTTTAACATTGTTTCGATTATTCTTTTAAAGGTTAGGAAGAGCGCAAATCCCTCATAGCCATCGTTTTCCTGGGATTCAAGAATAGTTTATTAGAATTCTACAGCTTTTTCTACCTTTATTGCATTCACTTTTAGCTCATCAATATGATCTTCAGCTTCTTCCTCATCATCTGATATTCCTTTGACATTTTCTATGATTTCCACATCTGTCAATGTTTCGTATGTTGCCAGGCAGTTGTACACTTGTAAAATTCTTGAAAATTAATGTTAACATTAAATCCAGATTTTATTTCATTCCATTCTGGCACTGTATTTTTAGTGTCAACAGTTTCTTCTTTACTAATGCTTTCAACCTCTTGTTCATTCTTCGCAGCTATTCTTAAAACCAGTTTTTTAAAACTATTTTGGATAGTTTTTAGAGACACATTTCTCCATGCAAAAGAGTAATTCTGATAGCATTTATTTTTGGAAGAACTTTTTTTCATCAATGGCATCTACAAGTTGGCATACCAACTGTTTTCTATAGTTCACTTTAAAACTCCTAATTATCCTTTGGTTGCAATTTTGAGGTGAAAATGAATTTCTATTCTTAGCTTTCTTATTTATGTTGAAAAGCTAACCCTGGTGGTCTGGTCACTACTCATTAACTCCTCACTTAAAGCCAGAATCATTGTATTCTTTTCCAGTTAAAGAAAGTCCCTACTTCCTGTGGGTTCACATAATTCATATCCGTTGCAAGATGTACTGATACAGAAAGTTTTGACATTTGTACTCTATTATGTATTAGAAATTCGAGAAACGGAGGTTTTGAGAAGAAAAAAAGTAGACATAAACATGGATTATAGACAGTAAATGTATGGAATTTTAGAAATTTCGAAATATAGAGGTTTTCGAGATAAAGAGGTTAAACTATATAAAAAAACTAATACAAATAAAAAATATTAGTGGAAGTTTTATTTTTCAAGTGCTAATAGTGCACTTATAGCTACAAATAAATTTAAATCAGTTAAATGATACTATATAATGTACTCTATCATATTATTTATTGCATTTAAGATTGAAATTTCTTATCAGATTTTGCAAATGTCTGTCGAAAAGTGTCTAATTTTACTCTTGTTGTTTTTAAGTAGACCTTTCACAATAAGCTTTAGTATATGGAGCATGAAATGATAAGGTAGACAAAACTTAGTTTTTTTAAACCAATTTTCAGAAAATTACAGAAATAAACAAAAATTATAATGAATAAAAAACCTGCAAATTTGGCGAAAATAGAATTTCATCAAAAATATCGGCTGTAGTTCTCCACCACACCTCTGTTCAAGGGGAAATTTTCTGACTACCTTAGCAGGCCTCAAAAAAACTGCTAGTGGTCTGCATGTAGCCTTCAAGTCGCTATGTGCCCATCCCTAATCTACAAAAATTAGAATATTTAAGGCTTGGCAATCAAACCATTAAAACTGCATCGTAGATAACAGAAATCTAATCATAATACTTAAAAAGGAAAGCTTACAACTTATTTTTAAAAAAAAAACTTATCGAGGGTGTATGTTTGTGAAAGTGTTGTCAAAGAAATTGTTATTAAGATAAATGAAATAGCACTACAATAAAACTCTTTTAAACAACTTTTTATTAACCGAGTTTCAGAAATGTGCAGTAATGCAACACGTATATATAAAACCAACACACGCATCCTCTTTTATGTAACACTTCTCTATTATAACAACTAAGCACATTGCAATTTTAGATACACTTGCATTTCATTTAATTTGAGAAAGAATTCATTTTATTAAATTGATTAGAAATGCATCTTTACATATCTTACAAAAGAATGAAATTTTCAGTTTTATTGACTAAATTGATAACTCCAACAAAAGGAAGAAAATTAATGAATACATTTAAAAATATGACAAATGAATGAGCAATTTTTGTGAGCTAGTTGCTTTTTTGCAGAACAAATTTGTTTTTTGCAACAGGGAATCAAACATAAACCAGCACAGACAATCAGAAAAAATAAGCAATTATTTGAAGTAAGTTAGCAACAAAATATTTTTTACAATCTTTAATGAAAAGGGCATATTGACAATTAATCCTCTTAACAATCTTTTTGTTTTCAGATATGTCAATGGGTTTATATAACAAGTTACTGGCTTGGCTGTGTCGATACTCGTGGATTTTTTCAAAAATTACAAACATAATTTTGCCTAATTTTAGCAATTTTAAAAAAAATTAAAGCATGCCTATAAGCTGTAAAGAATTACTAATTATATTGTTGAGAAAGTAAAAATTTTTAAAAAATTTCCACCATCATCATTTCTAGCACATTACTAATACTAATCTCTATTCAAGATTGAAAAACACAGAAATTTTCCTGAAATATTTTTGAAAATATTGAAAGATTTATTTACTTTTTATAAAACTGTATTAATTATAGTATCTGTACATACAAAGCATTTTTAATAGATGGTTAAAATTAGAAAGTCTAGTGTTCTAACAATTATTTTCAATCAGGATTTACAATTAAAAGAAAATATTTTTTAAGTTATGTCAGAATTAAATTTCATTTTTCGTAAATCATGTTACATTTATAATTATAGTTTGTATTAATTTTGTATTTGTATTAAAAAAAATTAAATAAAAATTGTTTGTATTAAAAGAAAATTATTCTTGAATTGGAATTCAGTTCATAATTTTGCCTCAAAAGAGAGAAAAATATGCATTTTATGTAAAAAAGAAAAAGACTGTGTTGACTGGCTCTGTTTCTTTAAAATGTAATGTAAATGTATGTAATAAGTTTTACCCCAGTTTCTAAAATAAACTCTTAGATTTACATCCTGAGAACTAAAAAAATCCGAGAAATTAACAGAGAAAATAGAATTTTTAAAAGCTTAAAATGGACAAGTCAATGAAAATACTCATTTATAAATATATATTGTTTCCTATCAGTCGTTTAATTAGACTTAACATTTTTAGCATCACTTTTTTCAGATACAATTCAAAAAAAAATTATAACATACAATCGAAACAACTCCAATTCATTTGTCAATACTTCTAGAATTTATTTTTGCTGTTACTCATAATTCTATTATCTAGTAATAGCTTTCAGTTTTCATAAAATCTAGATTTTTTTAAAAAGGAGAATTTACAACTTAATTAAAATATTTATTTGGTAATACCAAAACGATGTTAGTTGACATCTTAAAAAAAAAAAAATTTTAAACAAAACTCTTATATGAAATTTCATTAATTTTTCTACTGTTATCACAACTTTTCTTAAGTTACTTTGTAATATCCAATAACTCTGTATTCTAGTAGTTGAATTTTTGATGTCTCAACTTATTTTCATTTTACAATATTATTTTTTAGAGTTTAAAGCAAAATGGAAATAACTGTTGAGTGATATAATTATTTTTTCGCATCAATATATTTTTATCAAGACAAGAATTAAAATTAATTTTTAAACAAAAATAAAAATTGTTTCTTTGCAGTTGACAATTTTTTTTAGACTAGTATACAAAGGATTTTTTTCTATTCAGTTTTATTAGACTTGAATCAATATTTTTTATCACTTCAGTTTTATTCAACAAGAATATAAACTAGAAAAATTCACAAAATTTTAATGAATTTAGTCTCTTTCTTAAATGACTTTAGAAATGCACAAAACAGTACATATAATTGAAACAAAGTAAATAAGGAACAGCAATATAAATATAGATTTTATATATGCATAAAATATTTAATAATAAACCAATTTTCATCATAGTTTTCGGTATTGTAGGGGAATAGAACTCTTAATACTTTGAATCAACTAAGCGTAGTTTTAGACAAGTTAATATAGAATTTTTGTCTTCTTTCTAGAAAACGGCTTTCTCAACCGAAAGGACAATTATAGTCTTTCGACATCACACACTTTCAGTCGGCAAAAGTAACTTCAAGGAATTTTGAAAAAAATATAGAGTGTTGCAATGAGTATTTCTTAATTGATCTTGTTAACATTTAAATAAAGCTGCTACTTGGCTAGTATGTAATAATATTGCAATAAAATTTGTAGTAAAAATATTGCAATAAAATTTGCTGATTCAAGATAACTTTTATATATTTGAAACAAGGGAAATTATAAAATAAAAAAAATTTCCATTAATAAAATTAAATTTTTGAAGCTGTTTCTTTTGAAAAAAAAAAAGAATAGAAATCAAAATGTCATTTTTATTTCGCATGTATTAAAATTATCAAACTTGAAACTCTTATTGCGCAAAATCTACAGCCAATTTTCAGTTAAAAATAATGCGCTAAAAAAAGAAAGAAAAAAGCCTATTAAATGCAAATATATAATTTTTTAACATAAATAACATTCTAAAATTTTTCACTAGTAAGAGTGGCATGTCTTTTTTTTAATGTACATTTATCAAAGCACTACATTTTGAAAAACCATACTAAGATTTAATGTAAGTATAAAAAAAATTTCTAAAATTAATCAAATAGCAAAAGTCAAACAGCACAATATTGAGTAATATTAGAACTTAAAATAGATGTTACAACAAATTTTGAGTACATTTTAAAATAAGCTAAGGATCAGTTCTAGAGAAGAGTTTATTTACACTTTACATACAAAACCTTGTAACAGCTACAACGAAAATATTTTTTTTTTACAGTCAATGTAATAAAACTTGTGTGATTTAAAATTCATTTTAATAGCATTCAAACTATAATTGGTTAGAAAAAAAAAGATTTAAGCAACATAATGATATTGATTGGTGTTCTCTTGATCACGTTGCAAATAATCACGGTCTATCAAGCTTTCTACGCGTTTCTTTAATTCAGAAGGTTTTACGGGGAATTTAAGCTGCTCATACAACTCCGTAATGAGCATATTATGTGACGAAGTTTTTCTTGTTTTCATGATGCGGACAATTGCGGCGTCGATTTGATATTGACGATCTTGGAAAACTCGTTCTTGTGTAATGGATTGTTCTTCCTGTGTTTCCTTCATTTGAATTTGGTTAATCTTTATTCTATACAGCTTATTTTTGAAATCAGAATTATACAGAAATTTATCGTCGTCTTCAACATCCTTACCGCGAGGATTTTTATGCAAAACCCTAGCCTTTCCACATGCTAGAGACTGCAAAGTCCTCTTCAGTTCACCATCTTCGATGGCAGTGGATTGTTTGATTTCTTCAAAAGAATAAGAATCCTTTTTGTTGAATAACAATAAAACCAATGCTTGAAATAAGGATACTTGTAGCTCCTTATTACCATTTGGAAAAGTAGCTCTTAAAACACAGTAGCCTAAACTAGGTTGCCAAGACAACTTGCGACCACTGTGCTTGTTCAAATAAAACTTCTTGAACACTTCTTGATATTTTATCATGTAAGTTGGCATTTGTACTTCAATAGGTGGGTAAGAAGGCCAATATCCCATTGTAAGTACATTAACAGTCATGTCTATGCTTGCGGGCATTTTTACATTTACCAAATGTTGCTTGAAGGCAATCATAAGTTCTTTTGAAATTTCCATGTCTTTAAACATGCCTTCCAACTTGCTAGTAAAAGCAGCACCACACTCCTGTTTAAGCTTGGAGAGCATCGATTTCTCTGCATCCACCGAAGCACTCTTTCCGACCAGCAATCTTTTTGCTAAATCCTTTTTGTAAAAAGCTTCAAAAACATCTTTTCCATGAATATATCTGAACAATACCATTATTTTATCTAAAAGCATTTCCAACTCTTCTTCGGTAGATTCCTTATTTCCAGCCCGTAGTTTCACGTCTAAGAATTTGGCAATAAGCTCAGCTGGCTTATTGGGTCTTTGATTCACAAAGTTTTCAAAAGCTTCCTTCAATGTATTCAGGAACTTTTCATTCTTTTGAAAGCATTGATTCACAATGACATCCATTTCATCTTTAAACTCTAATAGTTCTTGTACCATAGTTTTATCTTTTTCAGGATTGCTGACAATAACTTTTCCCTGTTTTTTAATATACTGGTTAAAGTGGGAGCAAAGCTGGGGCAGGCCATTTTTAACTCTAGAAAATAAGTCGTACATAAGCTTTAAATCGGGTATTCTGCGTTCTGTTAAAAGTTGATCTAGTCCTTTTTGTAAAATGGCTGTTAAATGTTCACCAATAAGTTGCTTTTCAACGCATTGAATGAGTGGCTTTTTAGTTGCCTGATCTAAATATTGTAACAGTCTTTCCCACTCCTCATTCAACCTTCGATCTACGTGCTTCAAATAAAGGGGAACCTCTAATTCTTGCATCAAACGTTGCCCTTCTGCTGCATATAGTTCTTCGGTGGTTTTAAGAAAATGAATCTCAAATACCTCTTGGTATATTTGCAAATCTAAAAGCATACGCAACAGATTCTTTAGTAAACTTCGGTCAACAGTCTGTCCATTTCTTTCTTGCCCAATAATCAACAGAAGCCCTTCCACTGTTCTAGTTTGGATGATAGAATTGGAGAGGATGTTGACTCGAAACATGTCCAAACCCATGTCCCAAAGTGAAATTATTCCAGGAGTTTGCAAGATGTAGGTACGATCAAGGAAGAGAAATATGCTTCTGATCATAATCATTTGTCTACAATGATCTTGCCAAAATTCATTCATCAACTTTAAGAAATATATGCTATCCATGGATTCAGGGAGAAATTGGTGAACATTTTCCTTAATGTAGGATTCACAGAGGTCACGTAAATTTTCATATAAAAAAGCTGCCATTCGATTAGAACATAAATTTTCAACAGCTTGATATAATTCTTCTTGTGAGGTGCTTATAGACTTGGATGTTTGAATAGCCACTACTGCAGCTTTCAGTTTTTCCCATGTTTGTTGCTTATAATTGTCGGGAAGCTTTGGTTTTTCGAAATTTTTTATAATTAATTTTTTAGCCGAGCCAGGTCTGTGAAGCTGAGGTGAAGCATATGGATAAGTAACAGAAGTTAGACCAAATCTTTTTGGGCTAGCAACATGAGCCATGATAGCTGAAGAAAGGTGATGGTCTTTTACTAAAGAACTTGATTTTTCTAAAAAAGAAAGAGAATACTGTTAAAAGACTGAAAAATTAGTGTTGATTCATATAGATTAAAATATAAAAAATAGAAGTACAGGGATGAACTTGTGATATGACAAGCATCATAAACTAAACAAAAACCTAGGACTAATAGTTACAAATTCTGAATATATGTGCAACATGTTGGAAATAATAGAAAAGTTAACTATTACCTTTCATATAATTTGGGGATGGCCCTCCAATCAGGGCCTGATTTACAAATTATAAGGCCCTGGGTGCAAAGCCACTTGGGGGCCCTCAAAGTGAGTCTAAATATCAGTTACATGGTTTTTAATTACTACATCAAATAATAATTTTTTAGAAAACAGCAAATTTTAAATTAATTGAAACCTTGTTTAGAAGTGAATTCCAGCAGTAATGGAAGGACTGTTTGCACAACAAAACCAATGTGTTTTTGACTGTAACCAAAAATGTTTAACATTTTTTTCAATAATTAAATATTTAGACTTTTATACTCTTTATGACTAATTAGTAAAAATTTCAAACCTAGGAATTTTCAGTTCATAACTTTTTTTTTAAAAATTCTAATTTAAAAAATGGTAACAGAAGGACATTTTTCGACATGATTATCACATAAAAAGCTGAAAAAAGCTTCATAAAAATTCAGGTAAGCCATAAAAAGAAAAATTTCGAACAAAATAAGAATATATAAAGGAGGGTTTTATTATCATAATTGGAACAGTATTTCTGAAAAATAATTATATTAACTATAGAAATGAGGTACTCTTTAATGGTAATAGAAAGATGGTAACAGGAGGACAAAATGTTCAAAATGATAAACTTCAATTTGCAATAATTTATTTAGCTAAAAAGGCATTCTGAAATTTAAACCTACAATTTACAATAATTCATTCAGTTACTAAGGCATTATGAAATTAAAATCTACAGCAAAGTCTTGTACCAGAGTCATTTGTTGCACTTTCAGGATTCTCTAATTTCTGCATAATTTGATCAGAGACAAACCAGTATTTATCTCCTTTTTCAGGAAACATAAATATCTTTTTTTCAAAATCATGCTTTCTCAAACAGGATATTTCTATACATTCATTTTCTATACAAAGTATCTGTTCAACATAGTTATTTATCATTTTTTAAAATTTTATCTTTTTCCTTTCTACTCTACTACAGGGTGCGTAGCCAAATTATTCAACAAAAAAAAAGCACTTTTCAAGCACTCAAAGAATATTTTTAAGCACTTTCAAAAAATATCATAATCAGGCAGAGTACGAAAGTTTTTGACAATTTACGGTTTTATCTTGTTTTAACTGTCATGTCAAAAAAGAAGAAAAAAACTTTTGGCATTGTTTTTGACAATCGTCAAAAATTGTGAAGTTTTGAATCATGTAAAACAAATGGCGTTTCCAGGCGCTACGGGCTGACAACACGCCGAAATAGATTGGGGTTGAATGTGAAAACATTGATTAGAACAATGTGAACTGTATCTTTTTCCATAATTCATAGCAATAATCAACATGGTAAAGGAAAAATGAAGCACTTTTTAAAAACACCCAATGAAAAAAGCACCTTTAAGGGCTTTTTAAAAAACAAAAATCGAAAATCAGCACCTTTTAAAAATGCTATGCACCCTGTACTATCAGAAATTGTCCAACTGTTAATATATCCTTTGGCTTATTCTAATGGCTTGGTGTATTTGATTCTTCTATACCATCACCAGTAGCATCATTCATTAAACTTTGCCTGTTCTTTTTATAATGAAATCTCTTCAACTCAGAAGAAAAAAATATATTCAATAACATAATTCAGGTTTCATATAGTGCACATCAGAATGAGAATGGATATTATTCCATCTTTCTGTAAGATCTTTGAATTAATTTATCTCTTCTTTTGAAAGAAATGCCACTCTCACATTTTGGGATTTTCTGTAACAACTTTTGAAAATTCCTCTGCAGTTGTGACCAACCTTTCAGCCAAGATGATTTCTTACACAATACCCTTTAATAATTATTTTAAAAAAATAATTCCACCAATTCCATCAACATCTCTTTTCCCATGGCTTATGGCAAAGAAGTTCCAAGTTTGAAAAGTGGCATTTGCTGATGATGCCAATTAGCTTGGACCTTATTTAGCATTTTAATTGCAAAATTTTCCACTTGTACAACGACAGATTTTTCATTTGCTTTTTCTTCACTTTCTTCAAAGAATTTGTATTTTCTTTTGATGTAAGTCTAGCATAAAAATGTGCAGATTTTCATTTTATGAAAATAAAGACGTTCTTTAATTAAGCCTTTATATCCTTTTGTTACAGATTTTTGATTTTCTGCGACCTACTGCTCCTATTTTAAGCATGTTAAATTTTTTTCATCAACATCTAGATATTTTGTATCAAAATGATTTTCACAAACATCCCAATTTCTAACTATACAAATCTCATTATTTTGATTGGAAGAATTTTTTTTAAAAAACTTCCGTTTAAATAGTTATAAGTTTCATGAATTTGAATACTAACTTAAAATTAATTTGTTTCACTTTAAAGATTCTAAAAGTTAAGATCTAAATCAGTTTATAAATAAATGTCTTTCCATTACCATATTTTCTGTCTTTCCATTACCATTAAAAAGGTAATGAAATAAAATTGTAACCGTTTCTTATTAATTAGTGAATTTATAAGTAATTCGACTTTGAAAGCAAGAACATTAATTTCTAAACCTAATAGGTGAAATAGTTGGGATGTATAGGTAATATTTGATAACGGAAGGACATTCCCTATATCACTATAAATAATAGGCTTGTTTTGTGTTTTCAAAATTACTTAAATGGAAGTTTAATTAGACACTCTAAAGATAAAAGTTTATCTATATATTATAAGTGGGAAATAAATTTATTCAAATGACAGAATGTAACAAAATAATCATTTTCAGTATTGTAAAATTATAAAGAGTAAAATTGACTTAACCCCTGAGAATTAATAAGTCAATTGGAAAAAATCTGTTAAGATTTAAGAAAGTCATAAATTTCCGAAGAAAATGTCATATAACAAGTGATCAAATATTAATTTTAAAAAGTTAAATGTCTTGTGTCCTTTTCCACGAATTCATCAAGTGCATCATCCAGGAAATTAAATTTAGCTAAACTATTAAAGAATTCCTAAAATATAATTGAGAGACTAAAAGTTAATAATATAAAGTATTGTAAATTTGTTCAAAATACCTAGCATATGTTATAAAAACATTTTTTTTTCCATATGTAATTTGGTGTGGAGGGCCTGGACATGATTTATACAGTTATATTGATTGACTTCTAATAATATATCCCCAATGACATAATAGACTTTCTAAAGGTTTTTATCAGATTTCAACACATTAAGACCGTATTTGACACTTTTCAACAGGTTTTTGACATAAAAAACACAACCATGTATAGAGCAGCATAAATATGGTAAATTAAAACACCAACATGTGATTATAATGAGAAAGAAATTATTTCATTACATTGTAATTTAAAGTTGTTTTCGATTTTTAAATATCAGTCTTGCATTATGATAGAATAAATAAGAGTGATGCTTTAAGCAAATAACGCTTTCAGTCACATCTTAAACTCAGCTTAGTTTAACTCTATTCAGTTTTTTATTTGTAGTGACAATGAAATCTAATAAAATAGAAATAATATAAGATACATCTTATTTACACTTTAAAAGGGAAGATTTCTAAAGTGTGATCTGCAGCAGATTAATCATTAAGTATTAGCAACTTCCAAACAGTGGTAGTGAAAAAATAAAAAACATGCCAAAAGGGGACCAACTCGAAGGGTTCAATTCACGGCCACCCACAGGAAAACTAGTACAGTAGGGAACTGACAAGCANATCTAATAAAATAGAAATAATATAAGATACATCTTATTTACACTTTAAAAGGGAAGATTTCTAAAGTGTGATCTGCAGCAGATTAATCATTAAGTATTAAGCAACTTCCAAACAGTGGTTGTGAAAAAATAAAAAACAACATCCCAAAAGGGGACCAACTCGAAGGGTTCAATTCACGGCCACCCACAGGAAAAAACTAGTATATGTTTTTGTTTTATTTATTTATATTTTAAATAAATAAATAAAATTCGCAAGTTCAAAATTCATTCCGCGCCTTGGTAATTGTAGTTATCGCGATAGATCATGATATACACACAGAAGTATCCCTCTTTAAAAAATTCCACAAATTAACCTATTAAATTTAATGCTAATCTAACACATAAAAATGTACACATAGCTTTTCTGTTTAGATTTTCACATAAAAAATTATTTGCACAGTTCCTGTACAGTTGTCATACATTTAGTTTTAAACATAAATTAAGTTTTATATTGTAATTAATATTTAATGAAATCGCACAGCTGGCAAAATGCTTCATTCATACATATATTTTAAACAAAAAATTAAGTTTAATATCAAGATTCCATGAAATCGTGAAGTAGGCAAACAATTGAATTTTTCAATCTACACATTTAATTCGAAACAGAAAAAATGCTTTATATCGAGATTCAATGAAATCACTAAATTGGCAAATAACTGAATTTTTTCATGCATTTAGTACCGGTACATAACAGCTGTATTTTAAAGACAAAAATTCATCAATATCGTAATGTAATTCTGATAGTTGTGCATTTAACATAAAAATATGATTGCTTCTTTATATTTGCGTTGAAAGTACAAAAGCAAGTTTTTTAAGTATTAACTATTTTTCAGGAAGTAAATCTCATTCATACGCAATACCAAAATATGACCCTTTATAAAGATTTGCCTCAAGCTTAAGACAGAATTTCTCCTTCCGTAAAAAAAGCAATAGAATAAATTTAAAACTTAGAATTGATTTTCAATATTTGTCACTCAGATCAAATTTGTAAACAAATCTTTAAATGGACGTATTGCACTTGTTTTTGTATATCCATCCTACCTTAATCCTATCGGAAATTACTACTCGGTAGAGTTTTCCATTGTAAAAAGTATATTTTCGTATTATTTTTAGTTTACTAATAATTAAATATGCCTAAAATAGAAATTAAATGAGGAAATATAAATGTTTTTAACGCTCGGTCTTTTCACACAAGCAGATAAAGAAATGAATTGTTTTTAACGCTACTAGATGTTGACTTCAGTTCAGTTCAGTCTTATGGAGAGATCTCTGTAAACAGAATGAATTCATTTCCAGTTTAACACGTGAAATTATAAAATAAAGAACTTTAACTTCTATTGGTGATCAAAATGGACTACATGTGGCGTACAGCAGAACTCTCTACCTATGGCAACAATTCACATATTCAAACATGCTATGAACCCTAAATAAATCAATTTTAGAAGATTAATATTATGACATAAATAAAGTCTACAGTTTGAGTGTTATCCAGTATCTGGCTACATTTGTGTAAAACAAAAAGTTCGTTTATTATTTTTGGTTAGCATCACCCGTAAATCCTTGTAGAATTATCAGAATCCGTAATTTCAGAAAATATTTTTTTCGGTGGGAAAGATAGTTTATTAATATTTTAATAACTTAGAATATAAAGTTTCTCCACTACTTATAAATATTTTAACAGTAAATTAAAGATCAGATTGAGAAATGGCCATGCTACAAAAACCTTATCAAGGTCTAATAAGAATTCTATTCTTTCTTTTTTTAAAAAAAATCGGCTTTAGTTGACTGTCACTGACAAATATATTTCACACAAAGCTTAAATGTTGAAGGGTTACGTAATAAGACAGATTTGGTGATGATTAAAACAGAACCAATATAAAGCAGTTTAAATACCGATACTTTATGAGCAGTTTTACGGCCCTTCGAAAGGAACGTGTACCTGAGAAAATTCTTTGACAGAGGTAAATTTTGCTAATTATGATATGGTCGCAAGTAATAGCATCATGCCTAGTGATGCTAAATACATTTTATCTTGATTCTAATGGAATGAACTACAAAAAACAAGTTTTATTTACTTCAATAACTTAAAGTCATCGAAGATTACAGCATATAACATTAAATAAAAAAAGGAAATTATTTAAACTATATTAATTGAAAAACTATTGGAATAACCAGGTAAGTGACATTTTCAGAATGAAAAAAAAGTTGTATTCGAATTATTTTATTTCCAATTTAGTTGAAGGCGTGATAAATAATCCTTTGCTTTATTGTTCCTAATTTTAAATAAAAGCAAATTACCTAAAAAATAAAGCCTTATCGTCTAATTTTAAATAAAAATCATGCTAGCATACTAAAAATTTATGTGATTATATGTTAATGATTAAGATATAAAAGAAGGCAAAAGCAGTGATTCATTAATTCCCCTAAAAATATCACTTACCTGGTTCTTCCATCAAGCTCTTTAATTGTGTCGGTACATGCTTTTCAATTATGAGCATGATTTCGTAGTGTTTCTCTACTCTGATTTATTGATTCTTTACTTTCTGGTTCGCCCCGTGCGAAGAACGGGTATTTAGTTAGTACTAAATAAAATCATATCAGCGAATTCTGCTACC
Source organism: Parasteatoda tepidariorum (assembly GCF_043381705.1). Classification (NCBI taxonomy): domain Eukaryota; kingdom Metazoa; phylum Arthropoda; class Arachnida; order Araneae; family Theridiidae; genus Parasteatoda; species Parasteatoda tepidariorum. Next base: position 27,370,313 of record NC_092204.1, read on the forward strand.
AACCTTTTTACTCCCTCTACTCCAAAGTATATCTTATGTTCAGCTAATTTTTTTAAAATATTTCACATTTAATTAAGAAATAATACTATAGTGGAACTGCTATTGGCTTTTTTTCTTTTCTTCATATAATGGATTTTTTTTCTTTTCTTTGTACAATGGGTCGAACTTTATATCATTAATCATTTTCAAGTTTTTAATTTTAAAATGTATTATAATTTTTTTATTCCTTTTTTTAAAAATAAGCCTACTATTTCAAAATATAAATTGAACTTGTTAGTTTGTAAAACATGTTTTATAGAAGTAATAACTCTAGCCATTTGTAGTTTCACAATTATTATTCATTATTTATTTTCCAAAATTAGGTAATAAAAACCACACTGCGCAATTACGGAGTTAAATTTACATTTGAATTGAGTTGAAATTTTAACGTTAATTTTTTTTTCTTTCCTAAAATAACTATATGTCATACATTTTCAAAAAAATTGAAACAAAACTATTTCTTGAATTTTTAAATTGTTATTTTTTGTAATAATTGAGACAATGAGGAAAATTTTCTTTTTTCACTAATATCAAATGGAAAAATACTTACTTAAAATTTTCCTTTCAGTATCTGAAATTTTACTTAACACTTGAAGCAAAACTCAAAGGTATCCGTAGAAATATTTACAGGGAATGAAACCAGGAAAGCCTTTAATATTAAAAAATGTCCAATGATTTTTTGTAATGTTAAAATAATTTTACATTTGCACATCAGAAATTTTCAATGATTCGATAATTAATTAAAGGTACTATGTACTAAAAAACAATTTCAGCCGAAAAATTTACGTAACATTTAAATTTCGAAAACCAAAAATTTGCATTAACATTTAATTGTATACAAGAATGAGGCGAAAAAACATAACATATTTTTTTACTTTAAGTCGCCTATAGTATTAATGATCCAAATTTGACTACCATCAGTTACTTTTTTGAGAACGCTGTTATCACAAAATTCATGCTTAAAATCAACCAATTCCACTGCTTGTACTTCGCAGATAAGAGATTAACATCTTAAACGGGAATTTTTTTTTAAAAAAAAAGATGCAATTATGTTTCTGGTATTAATAAATTAGCCATAAAAAAGCTATATTTTGCGATTGCACAACATGTTTTCACAAAGAATATACAGGAATTTAAGTAAGATTCTTTTCTACATTGATTGGGAATTTTTTTTTTAACCTAATGTAAATGTTCTGCAGCTTCATTTAAAATAAAGTCAATTGAAGAAATTTTTATGATTATAATTATTTTACAATTATATTATTTTAAACGTTATATAAAACAAAAAAGCTTATACTTTTTGTCTCAAATTTCAAAGGAATAATCATGTGAAAATTTCCAAAATTAAAGTAATAATCACAATGTCGATAATAAAAGACTTACAAGTTTAGTATGGGCATTAAAAGAAAATTGATTCCGTTATCATGCCGAAAAATTAAAAATAACCAAATTTTAAATACATGTAACTGCTTTCATAACACTTAAGCACTAGCATAAAAAAATTTTTAACTTTATTTTTACAATACAAGTATCATGCCTGACAAATCCCATTTTTTTAAATTGTGAAGATTTGTTAAGTTGAAGTCGTAGAAGAAATTACACACGTCACAGTAATTAAGAATAAAAAAAAACATAATAAACATTTTAACTATTTCACAGCATAATAATTTTATTATTACCAAAATACACTATAAAAAATAAACTTCATCGAATTGTAAATGCAATACATTACCTTCATTGCTTAAAATAAACGTCCATTATATTTTGGTAAAGTACAAGTTAAAAATACATAATTGTTATTAAATAAAATTATTTTTTTAATGACTTTAGAAGATACAATTTGAGTTTATTCCTCCAATTGCAAGTTTTTGTCTACTTGAAATTATATTTCGAAGCAGTCTTTAAATGCTTTTTTGAAAGTTTTAATGAAATATTCAGCAAGAGTTAATAATGTGTGCATGTGTACCACACAAAAACACACAAGAAGTATCCCTCTTTTTCTTAAAATTTCCACACTACAATCAGCCTGCGGATTTTCGTTCATAGAAGATTTAAAATGCACCTTGCTGTATATCCACACTGGTTGCTTCATTTGCTGTAAGGATCAAACTTAGAACTCTCAGCTTTCCATCAGAGTATGCAATTTCCATTTGCAGTCTCCAGCAGCCTTTCTAAAAATTGAATCGGCACCGAGATGTTTCTGCCTTGGAAAACGAACAGTTTCTTCATAGTGGATTTTTTTTTTGAAGATCAAGAGCTATAGCTGAAATTATAAAAGAAAATAAATTAAACTCTACATTAAAAAAAAACTAAATTTAAAACTATTACACATTGAATAATTATTTGCAATTTAAATTACTTAATTCAAAAATTTTTTTAAGAAATTGTAATTTCCTTTACAATGAAATTCAATGGGTAAATTCCGGTATCAATACCAGGCGATTAACTAAAAGAGTTTAACTCATAAACACTACCAAGCAAACTATCACATATTTAAAAAAAAAAAAGAAAAAAATTCGGACTACGAAACCCTTTGACCTTTTTCATTAGACCTGAAAATAACTACTCACTATGTAGCAAGTAAAAAATAAAAAAATTTAAAAAAAAATGAAGAAAGAAAAAGGACAACTTAATGGACAACTGGTTCTTTTTTTTCATCACTTTTTTTTAAAAATAACTCAATGTAAAAAGATACTCTGGGAATTCAGAATCCATCAATTCGTGGTTGAAAGAATTATGTAGAAGGAAAATTCTTTAACAATTCACATGTTTCAAAGTTGTAATGTATAAATTAAATATATTCCCCCCTCAAATATTTTAACTCAATGTTCTTTAAAAGTCAGCATACGTAACTAAATTTTTTCAGAAATTTATTTTTATTGTTCTATTAAATTTTTACTGCCTTAGAATATTTCTAACAGGAATTTGTTAAAAATTATAATTTAATCAAAGTAAAAAAAAAAGCTTGCAAAATGTGGCTTTTAAATGCCTTAAATGTCATATTTTTCCACCTATTGATATCAGTCACCAACTCCTTTGGTATGAGGAAAAAGTATTATAGTTGGAGTGAACATTCTGATATGAAAATATATCAAATTCAATACTTTTAATTTTATCACATCGTACAAACTTATGTTAAGTCGTCCTGCAGGGGACTGATCGCAAAGACACGGTTCCCAGTAGAACACCAAAGGCTGCTGTCAGTAAGCGAGTGGGTGACTTTGACGTACAGCCTGCGTAGGGACCGTGGATGTGCGGTATCGGTCCTCGTTAAACTGTTCTACCGTAAAGTGCTCGACTTCGCGCGGAGATCGTTGGGTTACCAAAGCGGAAGAGCCATCCCCTCTGCAGAGGATCGAAATTGCGATGGCGTGTGCTCGGATCATTCTCAGGGATGTTTCACGAACCGTCGCCAATAGCCAATTGTGCAACTCTAGTGCGACGTGAATAAAGTACCTACGTGCCTTATGTAAAGTCAACAGGAAATTTTCGCATCTTTTTAAAACGTCCTTAATAAAAATTGTACCAACTTTCCAGCTCTGCTCTTTAATCGCCAGAAATGCCATTTTAAGTGAACCATATTATTGCTTATTATTTAATCATTTACTATTTATTAATGTAAATAATGATGCACCAAAATCCTGCAAATCAGTCTATAAGTTACCGCCGGAAATGGATGGTTGAATGAATGTAAACAATAACAAGCTTCCTAAAATCGGAAGAAATTTAGAACACTTCCGGTGTATCCCTGCGCTTATGTTATGCTTACGAGGCAATCTGTAAACAGGCTTATTTTTCTAGGAAGCTTTATTATTGTGATTTGCGTTTAAATTTACGTGTAGTTTTTTCATTCACAAGAGTTTTATTTGTTCTAACTAGTCAATTAATATCACTGCATAAATAAAGTGCAAGGTTTACCATGCTCAAGTGTTATCCTCCATTTGTCTATACTTGTGTAATATAGGACAGTTTGTTATATTCTTTTTTAAATGTTCCGATTAAAAATTTGGCCATTGGAAGAAATTCTTTGCAAAGAAAATATGTTGTGAAGAAAATATATGAGTAAATAATTAAGCAAATTACTTAATATATGAATCGCTATTTTCAACAATACTACTGCTATATACTAAAAAAATAGTTTCTCAAGGATTTTGGGAACCATAACTTATAGTGGAAGTCCGCAGACAGTTTACTATGGTGCGATCCGACTGTAATTTCTTTTTTCTTTTAAAATGCGTCGTCTCATCTAATTTTTATTTCTGAATAAAAATTTAAACGCTTCACCAGTGAAAGCAGAATTTCTACTTTCAAGAATTACATTACATGCCAATTACCAGGAGAATATTCGTGAGACGGGTATCCACTTACAAAAATGGTAAAGGAAACTGAAAGAACTTTCCGTGGAGAATTTATTTTTCCAATAATTGGAAATCGCCTCGTGATGTTGTGATTCGAATACTTGAAATTCCTCTCTCGAAGGAGACTTCCATCCTTCTTTAGTGCTCCACTTTAAATATCGAAGGAAATATTCGAGTTTCTTTCGTAAGTCTGAGACCAATCATTATATGAGAACCTAGAAATTCAAACCTTAAATGCCTCAATTATTCGATTCATATAAGGATTTTCTACTGGGTTGGAATACAATACCTACCTCCCTGTTACCTAATTGGATGGTGAGATTATGGTTGGAAAAGCATGATAGCTACGTCACGTTACATAATATTCGCTATTGCTGTCACACCGCATAAGTGTGGTGTTATGTGCTCGTTATTTTCTTTATTTTCTTATTAGTAAGGCAAGATATTTCTCTCAGAAATCGAGCTTCGCAAAAAAAAATTTTTTTTTGAGTCAGTTTAAAATAAAATATTAATGTATTAAATTTATATGGGTATATAATTTCAAAAGTATAATTTTAATTAAATTTAAATGGGTAAGTAATAAAATATTAAATTTATATGGGTATTTTAGTGATAATTAGGATAATAAAAGAAATTTTGTGTGTTTTATTTTATTTTACAATTATTAAGTAATTGCGAAAAAATAATCTGAGGGTAAAGAAAAAATTAAAATATCAGGGGGAAAATGAAAATAGAAGTTCTGGTTGATATCGAGTACCGTAATGCAAACTATCTGATCGATTTTTCTTCAAATTTTGTATTTTGTAATTTAAAATGACATTTTAAATTTGATGTAAAAATTTGCTGACCTTATATTTTAATTTCCTTCGACTTTAAATAAATAAAATAAGAATGGATAAAATTATTAAAAATTATTTTTTCATGGAATAATCATCGGATAAATGAATTATATAATTATGGGCAAAAATGTGTCGATACACTTGAAAAATTTTCGAAATGCACAAAAAGGGAAATTAACATTCTAAACTTTCGATCGTTCTATATTATATATAGCTGTATTCTATATTATATATGAATTCTATATTCGAACAATATTATTTATCAATAGAATTCTATATCATATATTTGAAGCATAAAACAATATTATATCTTATTTCATATATATCAACAAGACCTCTGCAGGATTTTACAATATACCTGAAATAAAAGAAACAAAATATAACTTTCAAGTTAAAATTTTTTACAAAAACATTAATATTATTATAACAGTGATTACATTAATTAGATATAAGTTAAACTTCTAGATATCCATTACTTAAATTTCAAAGAATACGGAATGTAAGAAATATAAATGGTTTTATAATTGAATTAAAATTTTTTTTCTGAAAATATAAATTAGATATCTGTAACATTCCCTGTGAACGAAATGATATTAAAAATTTATATATTTGTAAAAAAAAAATGAAATTTTTTTTTTTTACTTCTAAATTAATTATCGTAAAATGGTGTACTTTTGTATCATGCAAGGTAAACGTGCAATACACATGTTTTCTAAAGTGAAACGTCATCTAAATTGCTTCTTATTATTTCATCATAAGTTTTTCAAGAACTTAAGGAATTAAAAAATTTATACTTAATTAAAGAAATTCAGCTGAAACTATCAAACAATTGTTTTGAAGAACGACAAAAATTAAAAAGAAATATTAAAATTTTGAAGGAAAAATCTAAACAATATTTCATTAGTTGATAGTTAGAGGGGAGTTTGGCTAGTTGCTTAGGGAAAATTTTGATATGAAGCTTCTCACCAGAAAACAGAAATGATTGGCAACTAAAGCGATCAGAACTTTTATTAGAACAAATTATAATAAGTTTTAACGTTATAAGCTAAGAACGAACAAATATTCCTTAAAGAAAATCTTAAGTAGGCAAAACATTTCTTGCACTTACCTCCATTAACCCTTTAATTGAGTTACTGTGCTTTCCACCACGCTGTTGAGGTACGTGATATCTAAAATGGGTAATTTTATTTTAATATTTTCATTACACTGTTAGAGCATTTTTCAAAATGATTTGGAACTTAATTTTTTAAATTAAATTTACCTTTAAAGAATTTGCCGTGTTTGATAAATGTATTTATATTAGAATAAGTGAAAGTTTTTCACTAGAAGAATGTTTATATTTTATATAATGACAGCAAAATAAATCTATCATTTTAATTATATTTAAATTATGTTTTAATGACTAAAATACAAATAAAGCAGAAAACAGGTTTTAACGTAAAATATATTTCTAAAACATTTAATATATTTATGAATAAATTTAGTTATGTTATGAATAAAACTATATTTCACATTACATATATTTTTATGATTTATATATATTAAGACTGCCTTTATGACTGCGTATTTTAATTAATTAACAATTTTCATAGTGAGAAGTTTGCATGAAAACATATATTTGTTAGTTGACACCTAATTATTTTATGTTTAACTTTGCACTATTAAGCTCATTGTAAGCAAAATATTAAATGATTTCTAATTTTCATATTTAAAAACCCTCATAAATAAGAACATATTATTAGCAGTATTTATTTTAAATCAAACATCTTTATAACTTTGTAAATTTAGTTAGAAATTGAAATTAGTGTTCATTTTTGATTTGTATAATTAATCAAAGTAAAAAGTGTGAGCTAGGGCTAAATATGAAATTTGATCAGATAAAGGTAGTTTTTATGGTTAAAATGTAAATGAATAAAAAAAGAATAATATTCAAAATTTCGTCTTTGAAATTTATCATATAACATACTAAAAATTAAAAGAAATGCAAGGATTTTTTTTGTCTTCCTTTTCTTTATTGTTATTTAATACAGTAGGTAGTTTAAATGTTTTCATCTATTTTAGTAAATAAATTGTAGATAATTTTTCTTTAATTGATAAATTCATTTTCATCAAATTTTATATTATTATACGATCGCGGATGACGTCAGAACACATTTTCTTCAGGCCTTCAATGAATTTTGGATCTGACCTAAAATGGGGCATTTCTCCAGGAATTTTCCCGATGTCCCAAATCAAATCCAGACCTGTACTCTATCTTATGATGAAAACAAACAAGACAAAAATTGTTTTGGGGGGAATAATTAACATTTTACCCTTCATCTTTTGCCATCCCTAAAGAATTTCCTCTTCGAGGGAATTTTATCCCCTCTTCGCAACACTTTCTGTCATTAGTAAGGGCTGAAACATGCGGATGGTCAGTTCTATGATTGGTCACGCTGAAGGATTCGGAGATATTTGCATCCAGTCTGGAATGTTCGATCAAGTTTTATTGTGGTAAACTACTTGTGGCATTTGGTGGAGTTTTTTTTTCCCTCCTGATAATGGTGTGTTATAGTTTTTCTGTTAAGATACCTTAGGTTCATGGTGGCTTCATTTGATATTTTTGACCTTTAAATAATACTTTCACGGTAGTCAATTTTAACAGGAGTGATTCTCTTACATTTTTGAAACTAAATTTATGAGAAAAACAAGTCTTTTTTCTTTCTTGAGAGATAAATACCAAGAAAATGAAAGATAAAAAAAAAAAAAGAAAGAGAAAGAAATTAACTTTCTTCTGCTGGCTACCACTTAAGTACAATTGTAAGTAATAATGACAATTTGATTTTAGTTTCAAATAATAAATTTGGTTCACACAAAGTTAGGTTCACGTTTCTAGTAGATAATAATGATATAATTGCGCTATTCATTGAATTAAAACTTTCACTGTTCTCAATTTTGCAGTATGGCATGGAGGAGCAGTCGGAAAATTTTTAAGGGGATGCAATACCCCGAGAAAAACTTTTAATGGCAAATTCTGCCTCGCTTCCATTGCTATTTCAAACGTTAAAGTATAGAGAAAAGTGAGTTCTGGAAACCCAGACAAAACAATGAATGCTGAATTTTTTCTCTCCAAAAATCATATATAAACAAACTACGGTAGAACTACTTAGGATTACACAGTGGGAAAATAATCTTGCAGTAAATTGCAAGCATTTTAGAATTTCGATGAACATTTTTTCAGCACTTGAAACGTCATGGTTTACTCTAGGCTTACCTGAATTTACTTTTCTCTAAACTTTAAATTTTGAAATAGCAGTGAAAATGAAACATAATTCGCCATTAAAGGTTTCTACCACGTTAAGCATCCTTTTAAGAGGCATGTGTGGTGGTGTTCTCACGTATTGGTAAGGATTGGCATACATTATTGATAAATTTTTATTTTTAGATGAACTGGTGTCGTTTCTAACAAAATGATAAAGAGAAGAAAGCAACGAATTAATTTAAATATAAGGTTTTGTAATCTACTTTAATTGCCATAAAAATCAGGGTACTTAGAAAGAGTTGAAATTTTACATACATGTGTATACATCGTTGATATAAGTACGTGATTAAAAAGTCAAAGCAAAACGATCATTTATTAATAGAATAGAAACAAGTGAATGGAAGTTTTAGTATACAATTAATCTTGGGCCACCCCTATCTCGAATGCAAGATAAGATACGGTTCAGCATTGATGTCGAACCATATGATGTACTGGAGCATCTCGTGTCACATAAAAAACATCTCCAAATCGACTAATTTCAGATGTTCAATTTTCCGTTCCAAGTAGTTCCAGTTTCGTTCGTTGACAAATCTGGGGATCTACCAGACCTGTGACACCTTTGCTAAGTAGGGACGAGCATTGCTTGTTGAAAAATGGGTACCCTGCTTATGAGTGACAAAACATGCAGCTGAAGGATGTCACGAATGTACTGCTGGATTGTCATAGCACCGTGTCTCACAATAAGGAGTCATCATGTGTCCTATACGATGGCACCCCATACCAATCTCATGGATTAAAGCACGTAATAACAACGATGGAAACAAACATGCAGATAACTTAGCTAGAGAAGCAATTAATAAGGGTCAATTTATCAGCATCAAAATTCCACATTCATTAATTAAGCTTAAAGCTAAAACACAAATTAAGAAGGATTGGCAATACTACTGGCATAATCACAAACCAAAATCGGAAATATTGATCAGAGAAATTTTACCAGATGTCTCATTCACACCAGAAGATTGGAAATCTTCATCTTTACAGAGCATGGCCTTTTTAAAGAGTATCCAAAACCCTTCTGGCAATACTAAGCAAATTGACTCTTAATAAATAATTATTTGCACACATTTTAATTTGCCTAAAAGCATACAGGCTGCTTGCAATAAGCCTAAAAATGTTTGATATATTAGAAAACATTGGTGATTTTTTTTTTCATTTAGATTGGCGCATTGCAAAATGCCTGTAACATTTGCAAATCAGCGAATTTTTTAACTGCTCTAAGACAGAATTTCTGTCAAATAGTGAATACATGTCTAGAGAAGAAAAAGGGGCGATTGTTCAGTGATTAAGGCATTGAACTTTCGTAGTGCAGAACTGGGGTTCGATCCCCCGGATGGAGACCCACCCTCCATCTTGCTTCAGATCGATGGGTAGCAGCTTGTCTTAGAACTAAAAGCGGCCTGTGTGCAATGCTGGCAATATTGTCGCAATCGTGGTCATGAAATTCTGGAGCCTTAATCTCCTTCGGCCCACAACGGGTTATTATCTTCTTACTAGCGGAGACAAATACTTATTACTTTAATACAAATATTTTTTTAAGGAATTTTAATTCACATTTATAAAAATTCATCAAAGAAATTTCAACCAAGTAGAATAGAATGTAATAAATTTTTTACAAAATTTGGCGTCTTTTGTCAATCTCCTCCAATGTGTGTATAGAAACATGAATCTCAGTACGGAACAAGAATTTTCCAATTTAAATTGTTCAGTTATTAAAGAACTAGAAATAGACCCTTTTTGCACTTCTAAAATCGGTTGACCGCACCTAATGAAGAGACAAGCACAAATTTGGAGGGGGCAGACAGCGGGATTTTAATAAGCTGTGGTAGTGCTCTCTTTTTACTCCCGCAATTTTGTCTGAGGACGCGTGCTGGGACACGTGCCCCGCGTATGTGACGTCACTCGCATGTGTCGGGATTACTATTTTGCTTTGGAAAAATCACACGCACGTTGAGTTTGACTGAAAGCCGTTTCTTTAAAATTCTGTTTTATTCCTTGCAATCACGCGTACCCTCATTTCATTATTTTGTCGGCGAATCATAATGGAACTTTTTTATTTTATTCTGTGGGTGTTGAAAGGAGTTTAAATGAGTTTCATAAAAATCCATCATTGTTGACTTCGGGGGGATATCGTGTGATGCCTTCTTTTAACGATGTGATTATATATTCCGCCATCGATACATTTATTAGCACTTGACGCTCTTTTTCATACGAAACAAAAAAATTTAAGGTATTCAAATTTTTACTGCTGTAAAGGCTGTTTTTTGATACGAGGGAAAACGCTTTTTTAGAAATAATATGCTATTTTCATATTTACTTCGAATTTTCAACAGTTATTCATGATTGTTGGATCGAGTTAAGCCTATCTTTAGACAATGCCCTCTATGTTAATTATGAAAATGGCGCAAAACATTAGAATGAAGAAAAGTCATAGTCTTGCGAGAATGAAAAGAGTTCGTGACCTAACGCTGCATAATCTGGTCTCATAGAAATTTGAGAAAATTGAGAATTAATCATTCCATTTGATAATTTTCCTGTTGGTTGGAAAATCTTGCCTTATTCACAATTTTTTTAAAAATTGAGTAACTTTTAAAATATTTAAATTATTTTTCCGTTCTAAATCCTAGATAATTCTTTATGGCAAGATGGCAGAAATAGTTAAAAAATTATGGCTTTGACTCAAGTGTATAGCTGTTAAACTGTAACTGTAGTTTTTTGTTTTCCTTGGGTGAAAGAGCTTCGGAAAACACTATTAAATACACACAGAAATTTATTTTATCCAAATGAACACCACCATTTTGCTAATAAAAATGCTATATTAAAAGTGTATTTTAAGCTAAGATTTTTTAAAATGTCTTGTGCATCAATATTTATTTAAAATATTGAGATGTTCTAGGATAAAACCCGAATGTATTTATTCCTCTTAATTTTGCTGTCATTTTTTAATTTTCTTTTGAGATCCTAACGGACCCTTGGAGAAATAACCGAAGCAGAAGTAATCAAATTACTGTTCAGGTTTGTATTTACTTCATAGAAATTTTAATGATTTTTGTAGATCTATCTTTCCATTTTCACGATATTCCTTTATTTTTTTAATTTTTGTGAAAACTCTTTAATTTTTCTTTAAATTTATTTTTATTTAAGGCAAAAAGTTAGATTCAATTGTGGAAAGTAATTATAGGCATCATTTTCGAGCCCTGAGGATTTGCAATTCTTTCTAACGCTAAATGACTATAGCCCAGAATTCGACTTGATTAATTTTTTTTTCTAGCTTCACCGCAATGCGGCAAGAAATGAGGCCCTTTAGGCTTTTAAAGAAACACTGATAACAGAATAATTAAAACAGACGGGCTGTTGTATGAACTAATGCTTTTATGAAATGTCGCATCTTGCGACAATTATACTAAGGATCCTCAGTAATTACGAGTGCTAAGATGAAAGTGTCATTGCAAATCCCCACCATTTTTTTTTCTACTCAGCCTCATCTTGACAGTTCTTTATTAGTTTAAAAAATTATGCACACTATCGTCGTTGGACAGAAAAGTAATTACTTCCATTATGCTGCGCTTTTATTATACAAAACTGATAGATAATTTTGTTTTCGGTATTATTCTTTGTGGCACATCTCAAAAGTAAAACTTATATGTAATAAAGAGTATAATATATATATATATATATATATATNTATATATATTGTAGGCAAAACCAGCTGACTCCGGACTGAAATCTAAGTTAAAAAACTCTTTAGTGTCTGTTTGCCAAAGTTTAAAACGGTAATCTGTAAATTCTTAATATCCTGCATCAATTTTCTTTTCCTAACTGGGCAACGAACAGTGGGCCAGCATCCAAGGTTTCGTGGCCAAAATTAGTATTTCGATAAAATTTGGGGGTTTTTATGTGCAGGTAAATTGAATTCATAGATGAAATTTTGAAACACACCAAAAAAAAATGTCGGCTGAAATATGGAGAGCAAAAATTAAAAAAAAGAATATAGTACACTTAAATAATTAAATATAGCAGTGAAAATATAATAATTTTTGTGAAAAAAAATATTGAGAATGAAAAGCAAATTATATTTCCGAAGTAATATTACAAAATAACGTGAAAGCATGAAAAAACGACAACATAATTTTTGTTTTTCGGTATATTTAGTCCACCTTTGCAATATGAGTAAAATGGTGCAGGTTTTTTTTTTTTTCGAAAGAAGAAACATCAAAGAAGACAACCAAAAAAAGTTTAGCTAATTACCTCGTGGAACTTTTCGGAACCAAAGTTTTGAAAGTCATTCAAACATTGTAAAATGTCAAATGATAAGATATAAACCAGGCCCGTAGCCAGGGGGGGGGGGACCGTCGGGACAAATCCCCCCCCCCGAAATTCTGGGATTCAAACTTTTTAGTCTTTCTTTGAGCTCAGTAAAAAGAAAAACATAAACTGTCAAATCAAACCTTTTATTAACTAACTTTATTAAGCATATTTCGGAATATTCCGGTTTGTCCTAAAAAAGTAATCGAAACATTTTCTTCAAATCCCCGTCGCATGCCTTTGTAAACTTTTTTTTCAAATTGTTTATAATTATTATGCAATATAATTGAAAAATAATTATTATGTAATATTTTTAAATTACTAGCTTAACTTATGCAAACAATAGAATAAACAATATTTGTTACAATGTTTTCCCCCTACTTTGTATGTCTGAAACCGTCCTTTCCTTAGAGGTATCCCCCCCCCCACCCGAAAAAAAATCCTGGCTTCGGCCTTGATATAAACTATAAGTTTGTCAACTAATCCAACAAATTAAAACATTTTACTATAATTTCAGACTAATTACTCTGATAAAAATGTGACAGTAAGGTGAAATTCCTATATATATTTCTGAAATAAAAATTTAAAAGTTACATTAAAAAAATTTTTTTTAAACATATTTTTCATTACATTGCACTCTAGTCGTTCCGAAAAGTAAATTATAATGTTTGGAATGATTATGAATACTTAATTTGGGCGATATTAAAACTGCCTTTACATATTTTAGTTGAAAATTTAATTTTGACTTTTGGCTATAGATCATGGTCTTCTGGCCCGCAGTGCAACGTTCCAATAGTATAATTTTCTTCATTACGTCCTTAAAATAATTTTCTTCACTATTGATAAAGATGTAAACTTATATTTTATTCTCAGATTGAATGCATTATGTATTACTTTTTAAATGACCAGACAGTTTATATTCGGAGACTTTTAAGTTCGCTTAGGTTGTTTAGAATAAATATGTATTATTAGATCCATGTTATATCAATAGATGGCGTTGTGTACTGTTGCTTGAAAGTTTTTCCTTTTCCCCATTTACAGCGATCTGCTAATGAAAGAACGAAAAAACGCTTTACAGTTTTTTCATGCTCTTTATTTTAACCAGGGTCTGATTTATCATGAGGCCTGCTCCACATGGCGTTTGGCCCCCTAACTGTTACAAATAATTTGTTTAGTGTTTTTTTTTAAAAAGAATTGTCCATAAGAATTATGAGTTAACAAACATTGGAATAAAGAAAACACAAATTTACTAAATCACATATTACTTATGTTATAAAATGTTTAAAAGTATTTTGTACATATACATTTCAAGACTAATGCGGCCCCCAAACAGTTATGTGCCTTTGGGCCCCCCGGATTTCTATACATAAATCAGGTCCAGATTTTAACTATACTACTTTTATTCAATTACATTAAATAAAATAACGTCCAATTTCGAGTCTTTACTTTTCTTACTTATCTTCTCTGTCAAACAATAAATTGTACCAGATACATGATTGAACTTATTTTATCATTTTTCAAAATGGTAAGTAAAAAGGCCAAATAAGCTTTCAAAATTTTGAGTTGTAAATTACATTCCGCTATTTACTTTTTTTAGGATGTAAATAAATCCTGTGCATTAAGCTCTTCGTCAGTCGATAATCGCAGCAGATGCGTGATTTTTAGATTACTTATTTAATCATACAGTAATATGACCTTGTTACAGTCATATTTAAAGTGTCTTCAAATAAAAAAAACGGGACAAAATAAAATTACAGGTTATGTTAAGTCCTGGTAAATTTTTTCTTTTTCTATTTTCCTTTCTTTCATTTAAGTTCGATAAATTCAATATTAATATGCAATCGTGAATACATGGGGTAATAACCAGCATGAATAATTCTTAATTTAGTGATAAGCATCTTCTCTTATTAGGGCTCAATCTCAGTGGTTTAAAGTAATGACCTCAAACATGTTAATTGTTTAGAGCACATGATATTTCAAGTTATGAAATCAGTCACAAAAAAGTAAAAATTTAAATATTACTTAATTAAAAAATTAATTACTTTCTCTGTAAAAAAAAAAAAAAGTCGAATATTTAAAATTCGATTTTTTTAAGAATTATTCGTCAGATTTCGTTTCTTTTTTTTCTTCTTTTTTCTTTTTGTATTTTGTCACATAAAATTACATTCCTTAAAATGATGCAAAAATTTGAGCACCTTACTGTTCAAAATGTCTTGGACAATTATGAAGTAAAATAATAGTTAACTTTAAGAATTATTTTTTGCACAGAATTGTCTTTTAATAAATGAATTTTACAATTACAGGTAAAAATTTTTTTATATATGCTTAAAACGTTCTCAAAATATGGTGAAATACGCAAAAAGTCCTCTCTCCTGACTGTACCAATGGGACTATATTTTTCATATTGCAGATACCCCCACCCCCGAAGTTAGAGCGGAAGGAATCCAAAACCATCTCAAAAATATTTACGTATTCAGAGAAAGAACGTTTATATGTCTGGTTTCATAACTTAGACATCGTGTATATAATTGAAGCCCTCGAATCCATTAAGATGGAGTCTTAGTATTAGAAATTCTGATACTTAGATTCATTCATTTTGTGCGCACTTTTCTATTCGATTATAGTGAGAAAACCTCCAGACACTAAACTCGTGTACTGCAGAGTTATGCAAAACGTATAACCAAAGTTATTCGAATCACTTGTTGATTACTGGATTCGATTATAGTTAGAAAACATTCAGACACTAAACTCGTGTACTGCAGAGTTATGCAAAACGAATAACCAAAGTTATTCGAATCACTTGTTGATTACTGGTTTGATAATGTAATTAATACAAATAGTTTTGAAAACAAAATTTTCATTTTAATACAAATTATTTTCTAAAGCAGCACCGACAGTGTTTTTTTCGTCACTTTATCATCAAACTAAAAATTCATATAAAATATATATTTAGAAATTAAAAATTTGGTTGGTGTAGTAGAAATGTTTCCTAAGTTTGTAAAAATCGTTAATTTTATTTTATAACTACTTAAAGATTTTAACTTTTATATTGTAGTTAAATTTTTTGAAAGAACAATTTAAATATAATTCACACAAAAGTAATCGCAACGAATCGAGTGATTCAGATCCACTGATACCAAAATGAAAATGTTATTCTTGACTCCAAAAAGAATATTTTTTTCTGCTACCTACTACTTTAGCTTAAATTATACACTGTACCTTGAATTTAGATACAAATATTTATACAAATATATAATGCATTATGGTAGGCAGAAGCATCTAGTTTCAGCAAAACTATAATAATGTACACCTGTAATAATAATGAGCACTCCTAATTATAATAATGATCACTCCTAATAATGAAACACTTGTTCTATCAATTTCTTATTTTTTTTCCTTCTTTTTTTAAGAAAAAAAAGCAAGCACAATTGGGTCAGACTGTTTTGTAGTTGGGTGTTAAACATTCAAATGAAGAAAATAAATGGATAAGAATTCAATTATCTGGAATAGGGGTATCCAATCCCTCCCCCATGAAATTCTAAAATATCAGCCATAAACAAAGTATATAAACAGAATTGTGACTGTATAAACCAATAAACGTCCTATATTTTGAAAAAATAAAATAAGAGAAGCCGGGTGACTCAGAGGATACAGCGCTCGCTTTCTAATGAGGTGAACCGGGTTCGAATCCCAACGATGGCTGGTCCATACGAATTCCGCCCCCGACTTGCACCGACCTCAGTGCTGACGTAATATATGGCAGGTATATGGTAATATATGGCATATGGTAATATATGGATCATGGCAGACGGCTCATGAGTTATAGTCCCCTTGCCTTAAGACAAGCCGTGGGAGGCTTTCGTGGTCTTCCTCTGCATGTACGCAAATGCGGGTTAGTTCCATCAAAAAGTCTTCCACGAAGGCAAATTTCTCCAAATACTTGATCCAGCCCCTTGTCTTCTGGATTGGGTTCAAAATCACATGGAGTTGAACATTAATAGTCGTAAACCTAAAATTGGGTCTACTGTTCAACGACGGTTATAAATAAGAGGAATGAGTCAATTCGAATTCTGCTTCCTGTCGACCGATCACAGTGCCTCACTGGTAGACTACGTATTATGGGTCCGGAAATCACCTTGCTATCGGATTAACAGAAGTTTTTCGTGGTTTTACTCTCCATGTGACGAAATTGGTCTAGTCCCATCAAAAAACGTGTCGAAAGTTCTGTGTAGTTCGTTCAAAAACTTGATCCAAGCATCCCTTGTTTTCAGGATTAGGTTCAAAATTATAAGGCTACAGAGTTGATCATTGTTAGTTGTAAATCCAAAAATGGATCGTCTGCTCAATGCCGGTTATAAAATAAAATAAGAAGAATGAAATTATTTCATCGCTTTATCTTTAATAATTTCCACTTCTGTTTTATGTCCGACAGTTAAATTCTCAGTCCTGGAGCTGATTCTAGTTTAGTTGTGAGTTCGTTTTAGGTGTCTATACATAAACTATAAAATAATAAAATATGCCAAATTACTGTTTTCGTTGAAATAAAAACAATTGCTAAAAGCGTTGAAACTGATTAACAGGGAGACATGTTTTTGAATTTAGTTATTTTCTTTTCATCTGAAAAGCTCGATGGGAAATACAAATGGAATTTTTTATGAATGTATTTCGTTCTCGTGATTAATTTAATACTCTATTATTAAAAAATTATGTTGTTTTTTTTTTTTTCAAAAAAAAATATGCTGTATTGGCATTTTACTTTATATAATTTCGAAAGAGCCATCGAAATAATAAGTAATAATCTAAATATAATAGCACATTTCAAAAATGTTAAAAACAAAAGTCATAACTCTTGGAACCCTTTTAACTCTTCAACAGAATCCTTATTTATCGCGGAACACCATATGTGAACCACTGATCTGGAGAATTGGGGCCAATTGTTTAGTACAAAGTTTGTAATTCCGCCATTTCTAAAGGCTTAACGCTATAGCTAATCGGTAGTGAAAAAATTGCTACTACTCGAAATCTTAAAACACTTTAGTAACTTTATTCCTTGAATGTTAAATAATATATCAAATGCAAATAAAGAATGTGGAGTCTCTTTTAAATTGAAGAGGTTGCAACCCTTTCATTGACAATGTAAAAGACTTCGGAGTGTATAAAAGGGTTAAAGGAGAATTCAGTATGATATTTCTATCAGCACTTCAAGAATAAGAGGTTTGACATCAAATTATAGAGGAAAAGGTTCATTTCCTGAAGTTTGTGACAATCAAATATTGACACGTCTCTCAAAAAATGGAGAAGGTTTTCACTCTTGGGGTTGCTCTTAGAAATTCCCGAGCAACACACGTCTTCAAGATCTGGCTATTTATTGCGCTTTCTGTGTAGTTATTTTAGTGAAGAGTAAATTATAGAGAACAAGTTCATAGATCTGATATTCGGATGATAATTTATTTTTTTTTAAAATTGTGTATGCACTTCAGAATGAGTAGAATTTAAGACATACAGAAAATAAAATTTAAAAATATTTTAAATAGTTTGCCATTTAACAATGTTTTACAAATTCCAAGGGATAGGAAAAATCCACACTCGCTTAATACTTACGGCAAGTTTATAAATTTAAACTATCTATACTATTTCGCGGTAAAGAATTATATGGGTTTTAGAACGGGTAAGTTAATATTTTAAAAGTCATTAAACGCTTTTTTAAAAATCGCAAATTTCTCGTCATTTTCCCCATCTGGATAAAAATTATTAAAATCTACAAATAATTCTCAATTTTCGCACGTTTTTATAAGACCAGATAATGCTGCGTTGGAATACATTTTTTGATGCTAAAAAACCGGTTTTAAATGCTTTTTTTTCTCTCACAAAACTGAGGCTTACCTTCATATTGACCATTTCAGAAGGGGCGCTGTCATTTTCAGAAGAGGGCACTGGCTAAAGATATTCATGACGCAACAGTCACAAATAACTGTTGCAATCGCAGAGCAGTTATGAAAAAGATATATTACTCGTAAAAATGCATTATTTCATGTAACGACTAAGCCTTTGAAAAACAGCCTTAAAATTTTGAACATAGTTGAATAATAATGAAAAATCGGAAAATAAATAAATAAAATAAAAAAAATCGAACCTTCATATTGACGTTTTATGCCATGTTAAGAAGGAGGAACTGGTTAAAGATATTAATGACACAACAGTCACGAATAACAGTTCCAATATCAGAGCAGTTATGGAAAAAGCATATCGCTCACAAAAATACATTATTTCATGTAATGATTGAGCCTTCGAAAATTAATGAATACTTTGGATATGCTCGGATAATTAATGAATAAATCAAATGTAAAATTTATAAAATTGTTAAACTAATTGTTACTGAGGTGCTTAGATTCTGGTGCTTTTTTTCTTCCAGTCTGTTTGTTCCGGTGATTTATTTATGATACTTTTATACCTGATTAATTTTTGTGCCATCTTTTTTCCAATTAGTAAGAAAGTTCAGTTTGTCAATGTTCATTTGAATGCCTAAGATAAAGATACAAAGAAGAACATTAATTATCCTATCAAATGTATTTCTCGCCTTTATCTCAAGTATTCGTTTATAAACTTACATTTTTCAAAATGCATTCAGTTTTTTAACCATTATTATAAATTTTATGTCCGCGTGAAAAAAAAAAAGTTCTAAGAGACCCATCAAACTCCATTTTCAACAGCGATTGAGAGAGTTCGTTCTGGATTGGCACTATCACCTGATGATCAAACGATAGCACTTTCCCCCACCCCTCTGTTCCTTTTTTCAAATATTCCATTGTGATAGACGTTCCAGCACAAGCTCTGCATTTTTGTCATTGTTGCAAATTAAAGGGCACTGATTTTTGTTAGGGTGGACGGGGGAGTAGAAGAAAACCGTTGGACACACACATAACGGTTGCTTTTAGTGCAACGGTCGGGCACCAGAACAGCTGCTCTCATCTTTTCCAGGACCCATACTGCACCGAAATAAAATAGAAAAATGTTCGATGGTGTACTTTGTTGCGTGTGCCACGAAACGATCTCTTAAAAGCATCCTGCATGGCATATGAAGCAAATTGAATAACTGCTTCAGAACTAGAAAAAAACACGAAACACAAAAAGGAATTTTAAATAAATAAATTTGTATTTGTTTTGCTTTGGCTACATTAATACAATATCAGAAAGCACTATTTTTGCAGATATAATCATGTGGGTTAATAACAATTTTATTTCTTTTCATTGTTAATTTTTCTAACTTTTATTTAATCAGCGTTTTAATAATTTTTATTCTTCCTCTATTTAAAATGTATTTTTTTACTATATATATATATANATTATTTATTAAAATTGTGTGTTTACACACCTTTGGCACGAAAATGGGTTGATGACAAAATAGATAGTCAATAAATTTATATAATATACTATCTGTCTCATTCAAGTTATATTCATATTTATTATTTTTATTATATATATATATACATATATATATATTCGACTAGTCGAATATGCATTAAATTTGCATTAACTTTGACTTGCATTACTTTCGAATTTGCATTAACTTTCGGCAAAACCAAAGAAAATACTCAAACAAGACGTTTTTCGCCAACAATGGTTTCTACGAGATGGCTTCTGTTTCATGCAATCAACAATACCATTTTTAACGGAACACTATGTATCAAATACGAGATTTTTTTAGGGAAGTAGCTGTTTTGTTGTTGTTGATACGTCATGAATTCAAAGTACTTTTATGTTTAATTATTTTGCACAAATAAACTGTGCCACAAATATAGCTGAGTAAAACAGTTTTGTTAAAATTTTATATTTGAAATTGCTGCGTGGTTAATTTTAAATCAAAGCAAATACTATTTTTAAAATTTCTTTGAATGGCTTGTTGAAATATAAAATAAATTTATCGATTAATTTCCTAAGTGATAATTATTTTCAATCCCAGTCCCTTTGAAATCAGGGAACTAAAATTGTTTTCCATATTAGTTATTTTATCATCTTTTAAAAAATAATTATATTTCGATTTTGTCATCTTCATTTAAATAGGTATTGTGATTAAATTTTCTTTGTTTAGAAGGCTTATTCATAATTGCGTCACACGAGATGAACTGTAGACACTAACTCTGTAGACCTTTTCTGATAAAAACTAAAGAGAGAGGCGCCGTCGCTCTAACCGTGACTCACTGCTCTTCCGTCATCACCTGTCTCCTCCTGTCCAGGTATTTCTCCATCCTCTCTGCATCTCTTTCTCTGACTCATTTTCCAATTCCCGGGAGATCAGGAAAAGGGTTGGTCATCCACGTTTGTCGCTAAAAGTAAGGTACTGCCATGGTTTCCTTTAATTGTCATACAGTCCTCTGACTATTATTTGTTCTTAGAAATGGAAAATTATTAATAAATCTTATTTTTAGCGATTTGGCATAGAAAAAAAAATGTAGAAAAATATACGTTAAAAAATGTAGAGAAAACATAGAAAATAATAAAGATTAATGAAAAGAGAAGAAGAAAAATTATGGTAATTAAATAAAAATAAAATATATTTAAAAAATATTTAAAAAAATATATATGTTAAAAAACCAGAAAACAAAAATAAAAATGAAAAGATATTATTTTTTCATCAGCTCACACGATAATATGCGTAAAAAGGAGTGCCATCTAATATTGTATCAATATAGCAAAGCAAAATATATCAATACAATAGTGAAGAGCACTTAAAAAACTGAAACAAAATAGAACATATTAAGTGAAAAATATATTACGCAAAATACAGAAAATAAAATGCAGAACAAAACAAAAGACGAAATCTATAAGGCGAGTAGCAAATTCAAATGAATTTACATATACCGGAATCTTTCAAAAATGATTTAAAATATTTTCGTAATAAAATGGCCGGATTACAAAATACGAAAATAGAAGCGCAAATGTAGTTAAAAACGTAAATAGAGAGATTTTGCTTTATGGCGTGTTCTTACTGTAGTACTGAAGCGCGTTTGATTTTTTAGTTACCAAGAATTGGCCCGAAATTGAATGTGCGTTACGTAATATTAAACAGGATAATTTAAAGAAGTTTATAGTTAATAAGGTTGACATTTAATTTTATAACTTTAATGATTTCAGAAAATTAACATTTATTAAAAAGAGAGAGAGAACACCCGTTTCGCACTGATTTTTAACCGGATTTGTCCGAAAAGGATTGGCTCATGGTAAAATTATAATTGCTGATATAAGCGTGTGAGCCGATGAAAAGATTAGATCTTTTCAGTTTTTTGAATTCCGGCTATTTAATATATATTTCGTAATTTTCAAAAAAAAAATATTTTTAAATAATATCTTAATTTAACTTTATTTTAATAATTTTTCTTCTTCTTTTTTCATTAATCTTTTTTTCCGTGTTTTCTACATATTTTTAACTTATTTTATAAGTTCTATATGCTTGCAGCTTATGCACAGTATATAAAACTTATAAATTTTCTTAGTTTTCTTCGTTTTTATCTTCATCGTGCTATATA
>NC_092204.1:27392742-27493320 GCF_043381705.1 Parasteatoda tepidariorum
TATCAAACATTATCGCTACCCCCTCGCAATGTTAGGGAATTGCAGGACCAGTTGGTGAGCGCTTGGTACCAGATACCACAGACTACCTATCAGCACCTTGTGGAATCAATGCCACGGCGGGTGCTAGCAGTTTTGAGGGCTAAAGGTGGTCCTACATGTTATTAGCAGGGTGGTCATAGTGTAATGCCTCTTCGGTGTATGTATAACTCAGCAAAATTTTACGCATCCGTTAATGGATGATTTATCAGTTTTTAATATTATTTCATGTCATGAAGTATATATATTTGCATTTAACATATCATTAATGAGGGAAAGCTTTTAAGTGATTAATAGTAAAAAATAATTTTAGAGATTACTTATTTTCGGATAATTACATTTTATACTTTATGGTGTTTGATACATAATTATTTCTTTCTTTACAATATTCCCTCTGTAAAGGGGCCTGCCTAATATGATCACCTAGTGGTTCAGACACTACCAGTTACTCTTTCAACTAAAATGAGATTTACCGTCAAAATGTTCGATTAGATAATGTCCCGAATGTAACTAAATCATACTGAATGCATTATTAATAATTTATATACAGTATTTGTTAATGAAGATAAAGTCAAATTTGATACTTTCCAAGAAATATTCATAATATCTTTTGAGTAAAGCGTAGCTGATATCTTTTCACTTAGTTACAAAATCTAATCACATAAATCTATCCATTTGAATGATGGTGAAAGTTTAATTTCTATATAACAAGATTATTGATCCTGAAATTCAAAATTTGTCCTTTAAATCTATGAAAATTCGACACTTTTTCATATTCTATTCTGTATTTATTTGCCGTAATGAATGTGTGGTACAATAGGAGACATTTACACCAGGGAGAACGATTTCCTTCCGAAACGGTAAAATATCCACCCCACAAGAAATAGTTTTCTTAAAACTCAAGTATTTTTAAATAAAAAATTAAAATCAACATTTGGGTACTTGCACTTCAAGAAGACCACATATACCCACACATATACCCCCATGTCGTCAGTGCCAGCTGATCCTTTGTAAGTAAAATGGCGTGTTAGAGTTGAGCTAAGCTTCTCCACGTAGTTGAAAATGAAAACTAAAGTGAAATTAATTAAAAATAGAGCTGTGTCGTACATTGAATAGGCTGAAATATAATTCTTTCTCGTCTAAGTCTTTAACTTAACTTTGATTTATTATTTGTATATGTATTTTAGTGTAACCGTCATTTCGTGTACCTGGAAACTTCCATGTATAATTAGTTTGTTTATGTTCTACATATCCCCGTGCCTGTCTTTGTGTTGAGTTAGAAATATAAAAAGTGAAAGAACTGAAATCTTTGTGAAAGAATATAGTATGTGTCGCTTAAGAGAGACTGACTTGACTGGCTTGGTTTGCTAGTAATAGAATGGAAAGAACAGTTGCTAATTTAAACAAATGTCACGTATCAACAACCAATCAGGATCAAGATACCCACACTATGTCATATGTAGGTATCCCATTACCCAATGAAATGTGGAACATAATAGATGACTCAGCAAATTTAATTTTCGATCATAATTTCTAAACTAATCGGTAAACAAGTTAGGATAATACGTCAGATGAAAATACACGGTGCAACAATAACGAATTAAGTGTGGAAAATATCGCTTTTTTTAAAAGAAATCATAGATGATTCTCTTAAAGTTTATTTAATCGAACGTATGCATGTTGAATCTCAGCCAGCAAATGATGTGATTGGGATAAAAAATATGACTTTTACTAAAACTGAAAAGATTAAAACATAATTCAGAGCCACTTATTTTTCAAAATTATTCCATAAGTGCTAATTTAAATAAACATCTTTCACTTTGAAGTATTGCATTTTGAATACTCAAGATCTTATTGTGAAATAAAATACAACATATACAAAATTAATAAAAGAGAGACATGTATTCATATAATTTTGCCACCAAAAAATCACTGAAGTTCTAGAATAGCATCCACTGTATTTTTTTCGATTCTGATTACGAAGATCAGTTGTAATTTCCTTTCGATTTCTTCCGGCAATCAGACAGACTTAGGGGGTTTTTGGTTAAGGGAAAAAAACATCAGAAAAAAGATCACTGGAAAAAAGCAACTTGTTGATAATTATATGTATTCAGAAATCGATACAATTCGAGATGTTGAGCTAGAATCTTATGTGATTAAGTATTTATTCAAATGAAATTCGTTGTTTTTTTAAAAATTATATTAATTAAGTATTATTTTTAAGTTTACGGAAAGGGACTTTCTTCACTTCATTTAGGGGAGAGTCGGGTAGCCCCGCCCAGCGGGTACCCCCGCCAACTGTCAATTTCATATGTATAGAATAATTTTTCAAGTCAATGGGCAATCGGACATTAATTGTTATATTAAAAAAAGATTATTTTCGAAGTTTCAAGTATTTATGTAGCTGTTAACATGGTAAAGAATAGTTTTGAAAATATGTTGAATACAGTAGTCATGAAATTAAGAAAAATTGGTTGAATGTTTCGATTAAACTTCATTTTAATACTAAAAAAATAATTTTTTCTATACATACAGCATTAAAGTATGTAGTTTTAAGTTTAATTTTCACAAAGAAAGAAGTCTATATGTGAAAAATTGTTCGAGTAATTACAAATTTTCAAGTAATTACAAAAAAATTGGATTTCGGGTAGCCCCGCTTACATGAATGTCGGGTATCAACGACTAATTTTATTTCGTCGATAAATGTACGGTTGCAAAGATTATTATTTTATTGCTTCAAATTTGAATGTTACATGCATTTTTAACAACAAATATTGTTGTTATTAAATGATTGTTATTAAATGATAGAATTCACTAAAAGTATATAAATATGTAATAATTAAAATAATTTTGTGATAAAAATGATAAACGAGGTTTACCTATTGTCAATGCATTGGTCATTTTCATTTACACCTGAAAAACAGTCAAAAAACATAATTTTTATAACTGGACGGGGCTACCCGACACATTTTGAAAAGAGCTGAAAAACATATTTTC
Source organism: Parasteatoda tepidariorum (assembly GCF_043381705.1). NCBI lineage: Eukaryota > Metazoa > Arthropoda > Arachnida > Araneae > Theridiidae > Parasteatoda > Parasteatoda tepidariorum. The sequence goes on from NC_092204.1 coordinate 27,395,776, forward strand.
TTAAATTCCTATTTTTTTTTATGTTAAACTATTCTTTTTTTTTGTTAATTCTTTTTGAATTATTTAATTAGATGATAAAACAATAGAAACATTGCTACAGTGTACCTTTGCGAAGCGGGATTTTCCACACTTGTGACAATAAAAATATAACATCGAAATCGATTGAATGTTGAACATGATATACACGTTGCTTTGTCGAAAACCATCCCCCAATTAAATTTATTAATTAAGGAAAAGCAGCAGCAACCTTCACATTAAAAATTTTAATTATAAAAATTTTGTTTACTATTAAAATACTAAAATTAAATGTTTTCTAATAATTGATGTTTTCTGCAATTATTTTTTTTCACAGGGAGGTGGTCCGTGACTTCTTAAAATTTTTTAAAAGGGGTCCATTGTATCAAAAAGGTTAAGAAACACTGCTCTAAGAGTACCCCCCAAAGCAAAGAAGAGCAAAAAAANATATATATATTCGATAATAAAATATAGAATAAATATAATAGTATAATAAATAATAAATATAACAATTTATTGGATATGACAAATATTTTGGATATTCACAAAAGCGACTATGTGATTGTTGACATTCACCGTTGAAAGTCTATATTCTCTTGATTTCAGATATTCACGGTAACAACTATTTGACTTAAAAACTATAAAAGTGTGTAGAACGATGTGCAATATGAGACGCTCCTACATCGCAGTCTGTTAAGGTGTTACTTACACCCGCTGGCTGAAGAACTGAGAGTGAGTTCGATCCTCATAGCCAACAAAACTACCGGCGTGTATACGAAAAGTGAAAGCAAATCTGTCGTGCCTATAAGTATTTTTGTTGGTTGCAATGTGAAAGTTTGAAGAGAGGGATACCAGCTCAGGCACTGTTCACTTCATCTGATAGAGGTCAAAATTGCATGACATTTTTACCATGACCGTTAAAAGATAGAGTTTTGAAAATTGGCTTGTAGTTTGGCCATGGTATGCATGGAACGATGAAATAAAAAAAAATAATAGCATTCTGTAATCATTTCGAGAATTATTAACTGTAAGATTTATAGTAAACATTTTTCTATAGTCCATAGGAATGCAGCTAAATATTTGAATATTGACATACAAGGAGGTCCATTTTTATTTTGGAATTTTACTCTAGTTTTTTTTTCTTTTTTTTCGAAATTTTAATTTGTTCGAAAGTAATTGCCATTTCAGTGTTTTTTCCGTGAATTTTTCTAACTTTCTTTCTTGCTTTAAATAAGGACTATTTATTGATTGTTGTAGAAATTTTTATTCGTCTCTCTTAAGATACGCTCTAGTTCGAAACTAATAAAAGATGAATAATAAGAGGGAAGCTGAAAGATCTTAACATGTATATTGAAGCTTTTTTAAAACATTCAAAACATTAATTCACAAGCAAGTTAGAAAATGCTTTTAATTGAATTGATATAATGACTTAAGGTAACCATTAAATATCGTTAAAGAGTTATATTACTCCTCTTTTTATTTTTTTCTTATTGCGTCATACATTAGGGCTGGAATAGCCTGATTGGTTGGGTGTTGGGCCTATGTCCGAGAAGCTGCGAGTTCGACACCCGCCGACCGAATATTCCCCATGTGCAAAATGGTGACTGATGCACGCTACATTTATCGAGGTCACAAAGTCCTCCATGTTTCCATAACAAATCTCTCTGGGGTTACTGAATCGGAAATTGATCGTGCTCTGGTTCAGGTCAAAATTACGATGAATGGATTTTTTGTGATTGCGTCTTCCCTGTAAAACGGGATGTGACGAGTGCATGTTGTCTCCAGATCATCCTCAGGGATGTTTCCCATACCGCCGCCAATAGCCCATTGTGCAGATCTAGTGCGACGGAAATAAGCACATTGTTCTAACTTTTTTTTTCCAAATATAATTGATTTTTTTCATATCTAGGTTCATTATTCATTTCATTACGATCAATACATTAGAAAGTGCTCTTACACAAATTCATAAAAATTAGATAATTAATTAACGTAGTAATCTTTTCTTTTTAAAAAAAAATATTGAATTTAAAAAAAAATTTGATGAATGAGAAGTAATCACGGAAATTGGTGTGAGAAACGAGCAGCCTCATAGTTTCATTAAAAAAAAAATATTGGTAAATAACCATGGATATTATAATAAAAATAAAGATCCTATGTCATTTCAATAACAATTAAAAAAAATGCTGCAAAATGAGTTTACGAGTATTTATTACAGTTAAAGTTGTTACGTTTAGAAGTAGTAGTTAGTATGAGACAAAATCAAACAATTTTAACACTTGCCAGTGACCAATTGTTACATTTTCAACAAGGGCCACTTTTTCTAGGCAATTGAGAAAACTGTTGATATTAATTATGTAAGGCCATTGAAGCGTTTCTTAAAGTACTGTATAATTTATTTTTACTGTACTGCATAATTTGTATAGTTTATTTCTAAAATGGCACAAAAACTTCAGAGAGCATACAAAAAATTAATTAAATTTAATGTACTTTTCATAATAAATCCAAATTTATTTAAAAAAATATTAATAATAAAATTCGCTTGGAAATAAAACTCAAACTGCTTGCTAAAAAATGAAATTCAAAATTAGATTGCACAAACCAAAATAAAACTTAATAAAACTGAACATTTTCGACAAATTTTTTTTTTTTAAAATCTCTTTTCTTTCTTTCTTCTTATCGTGACGCACAGTCTGTTTTTCCAATTTTTTTTTCAAGTGCAGCGCTGATTATTTTTCATATCCAGGTAGTCATTCATTTTGTTAGGATTAACATTCTTACGAAATGCTCTTGAATAAAATTATAATAATTATATATTTTTTTGAATCAAAATTATCTTTGTCATTTTCGAAAAATGTCGGCTTATTTTTTTTTTTTAAACAATGATAATAACGAAACAATGATGAATGAGAAGCAATCACGTGGGTTGGTTGGGTAGAGTTGTACATAATTGTTCACATCAAGTCTTTACACGCTCTGAGTATTGTTTTTTAATCTTTCACGTTTAAGCTCAAATATTCGATGTTTATTTTTTTAAAATTAATTGAAAAAGTTTTTTATGTGGTTGTATTATGAAAAGAAAAAAATTTTTTTGTAGGACTACTACTTTATTTTTTTCATTAATTTTATTTTCTTGACCTAAAAAGCTTCCAACAACAATTATTGTATTTCTTCATAACGATATCTATTCTATTTATTGCACCAATCAAAACATTTACTATCATCCTATTTGATTTTCTAGGAAAACCGTGTTTGATAATATCAACTCCAACATATTATCATTATTGGAAACTCTCTTTCGGTGACGTAAAATCGAAGGATGTCCTTAACGATCTTGATGTACTTTCCGTTTGAAAAATGGCAAAAGAGAACATTTCGGCGGAGTACAATGTTTGTGCTCGATCGTCCATCAAACGTGGGGCCCATATTGAGGGCCGCGCCCGCTGTGTCAACAGACGCTAACGGATCTTTTGGTCTTGTGTGCTGTCATTTTGTAGATTGGTGCCCCGTGGTCTTTAGACATGTGGACACAAGCTCTGACATTTTGTCGAAAGAGATTCTTTTTCTGCTTTTGTTTATCTCTCAGAGTCTAGAAACTCCATTCTTTTGGCTAAATGATTGAAAGAGAGAATGAAGAAATGGCACGCTTATGGCCGCTTGTTTCTTGTCTCCTTGAGAAAGCACCGCTATTATTCGCTTTCAATTTCCTAAATTATTCCACGAACAAAATGAAAATAAGTTCTATCTATTCATTTAGTCTGCTTTTGATGGATATAGAACTTACGCGGTATTGATTCTAGATTAATAATGCGCGGTAAATTTAATATAATGTGTTTGTGTTATGCATTTTTTTTTTCTGATGTAGAATTGAAATTTTATGTATTGATGCTTCGGCTCAATTGCGTATTCATAAATCATTCAGGTGTTTAGAAAACAATTACTTGAGATAGGAAAGTAAACTTAGTTTTTAATTGGATGATATTTCATGGTGTTGTCAAAATATTGATTAGAGTTTTTTCTTGATGAATGAAAGTTTCCACGAGAATTAATTTTAAAATGCTCTTTTATTACAAAATAGAACATTAGAAAGTATTAAAATTCAACTGTGAAAAATGATAAGTTTTTAATTTTTTTCTTAAAGCCTTTATGTTTTTGAAAGTTTACTTCCTTATAAGCCAAATATTTTTGTAGATTTTCATCAGTAATCACTTTAATTTTAATTAATATCTACAATTATTGTGCAATTCAGAATTTAAAAGAAAATACAAATAAATTTAAATTCAAATAGAAGTGTGTGGTAGTTATGTTATTGTTGTCGTTGGCCATTAAGGCAGAGTTGGTGCTATTGTTCTTGTTTTTCAGTGGCGCCATCTATTACCAGGTTCGGCTTTTGCCACACCCATACGTCATATCCGTTTTATAGGGGGACCCATTCACATATCCCTTCATTCACCCACGGATCGTAACTTTGACCTGAACCAAAGAACGATCTATCTCCAATTCAGTACCTCCAGAGGTATAATTTGTAATGGGAATATGTAAGACTTTGTGAAATGACAAATTTAACGTGCATCAGTCACCATTTACTACACGGGGAGTCCTCTGCCGGCAGGATTCGAACTCCCGTTCTCAAGAAACGTGTGTCCAGCGCCCTGCCAACCAAGCTGTCGCGGCCCGTGCGATAATTATGAGTGACAGAAATAAAACCTCCCAAAATGATAGAAAAATAATAGTTCTTATTAGAATTCTATTATAATGCGTTAATTTGTTTGTTTTATTTAAATACTTATTGTTAAGCCATATTAGAAAATTTATTTTATAATAGTTATAATAATAGATTGAAACTGTTGATCATGAAGGATTTAAAACAGATATAAAGCTGTAATTTCGAAATTACTCTGAAAGTGTAAAACTGCAGGCTAAAAACGTATTCAAAATAAATAAAAATTACTACTTAAGACTAACAAATATCTAAAATTAATAAACAAAAATATTACGCAGGCCATTCAAATGTTACGTAAGCATAATTTCGGCTATTTTCGACACCTCCATCCCACTCGTCAGCATAAAAAAGCAAATTGATTTTTGTGATTCGAAAGAGATCGATTTTTGGTTAAAAGCAATCGATTTTTGCTTTAATTTTGATACTGTAGTTATTAAGTTTATAAGAATTAGAAAAGTTTATAAGAATTAAGTTTACAGGATTAGAAAAGAATTTTAGTTTTAATTTATCTTACTAAGAGGCTAATCCCCCTGCTTGCTGACGCTCACCAACCCCATTATTGATTCGCAATAATTGTTGTTTCTTGGCACTAAACGGTTGAAATTATTCAACTACACTTATATGTACTAAAAATAACACTTGTGCCATCAAATATTACGACCAAATATTTCCCTTATGATACTATTAATATCTATTTGTGGACATAAAATTTTTTTTGAAGAAACATTTATAATTAAAAGTATATTGTTGTAACAAATTTGTGAGTTCACAATTGGGTATAATATGAAAAAAGCACAACTACGTCCACTTACTAGGAATAACATTTACCTTTTAGTTTAATTAATAAACTGAGTTTTAAATATGTTTACTAAATTCATAAACTTCGGTAAAACAACAATATAAATTATTTCCAAAGGAACTAGACTAATACAATTTCAACCTGGCCAGTAGTGACTTATGCGACTTCGTTTGATGCTTTTAAATGTTGCTAGAAATCAGGTCCGCAGAAAATGCTGTTTACTAGTTAAATTTAGTAGGAATAACACGATCTGTGACGTAGGCTATAGTATACCCAATTGTAATTTAATATTTTTGCTTACCAAACTAGTGGATAAAACAATGTTTGCCCTCATAACTTTGTGCACGATGTTAGGTTCTAAATCATTAAACGAATCGCTTTAACCGCAATTCATATTAGTATATCAATGTAATTTGCACCTAAAAATAACAACTGTAAAATGTTTAATAAGATCGGGCACTGATTTAAATAACTTTATCTAAAAATGTAACGTAGAATTACGTTATTGTAATGATAATAATAATAATAATAATAACAATCCTTTTAAACTCTTAATTTTCAAAACTCTTAATTTACAAAAATATTAAAAACGCAATGCAGGTAAATACCGTTAAATTAGAGATGCAAAAATATTTATAGGAAAGCATACCTTTGTGACTTATATCAATTTTATGCTGATGACAACCAAACCAATTTGGAAATTAATGTGAGAAAACTGGATCCTACCATGTGATTTTCCGGCCAATAAAAATGCACAGACAACAATGTAAAACTGCGACACCATCATTAGATTTTTATAGTTATATAGTTATAGATATAATTTAGAAATTCCTTAAGGAAATATTTTTCTAACTTTTCCTTTCACCAAATTTAATTTTTATTTCGAATTTGAAAATATTCTTAGCTTTTTTATTTTCCAACTTTTTTGTTATTTTTATTTATTTTTTGTTATTTTTATAAAAAAAGAAAAAAAAAGCGTATTTATATGTTTTACGTAATCATAGTTCCTACCCAACCACTTTTACTACAAAAATAAGCAAATCGTTTCCCCATCTTTGGATGCTTACGTAGCAAACACCCAAAGTCTTATAACTTTCAAAATATTTGTGATACTTGTTCGTTCAAAAGCACAGGATTTTATTCTTTTCTGTAAGATAGATTATGCAATTTAAACTTAAAGCAATTTTACGAATTCAAGTCATACTTGACATGAACGGTGACTTTTTTTTTATCTCCCTTACCGAATGAATTTCGAAGTCCATTCATAAGACAGACATTTTTGAGGGATCTGTCGTCCCATGAAATAGAGAGTAATGTACTATTTTCATAAATGCTGTGAGTTTACAACAGTTATTCATGACTGTTAGATTGAATTTAATCTGTGCTTAGCCAGCGATCTCTAGGCTAATTCTGAAAATGGCACATAATGTCAATAGGGAGAAAAGCTACAGTTTTACGAATTGAAAAGTGTTTGTGATATAATTTTTAATATTTAAAATGTTTCTCCAATGCTGCATTATCAAGACTCATAAAACTTTCACAAAATAGGAAAATTATTCATCGTTTTTAATAATTTTGGTGTAGAAAAAAAATTTAACGATTTTTAATAAACTTTTAAAAATATTTAAGTTTTTTGTCCGTTCTAAAATTTCTCCGTTCTAAAGTCTCGATAACTCCTTTCGGCAAAATAGTATAAATGGTATAAATTTATAAATCAAGTGTTCAAGAGTTCACTAGTACTACAAGTAGTGAAACTACTGTAGTCCCTGTTTTTTTTTCGTAGTTTATAGTGTAGTGTTCTACTTTTTTAAAAGAGTACTATAGTGAGTAGTGTGATAGAAAAAAGAAAGAGTAGTTTGTAGTGATTCCTGGCAAATTACTTTTAACATTATTTTAGAAAACACGGTTCTAACGCAACTAATTTTTCGAATTTGATGAGTAAAAATCCTTACAAGTCCGTCAATGGATGGAATGAAAATGACCATGTGGCTGCAACTGAACTTTAACAGAAATTACGTGCTTAAAATCACCTAATATTTGAACTAGCAATTACGAAAAAAATAGATCATTAAGAAAAATAGATCCTTACGAAAAATAGATCATTAAGCACTTTGGACATTCACACTTTCATTCGCGAATGCACACTGGTGAAACATTGATGTTATTTCAAAAAAATGGAACGTCGATGTGCTTAATTTCTTAGAGGAAATAAAAGAGCATTAAACAATTAAAAATTGCAATTATTTGATAAACTCACATTTCCTAAATTAAATACTCACTGTTGAAGAAGACATAGAAAGTTAAAGGTTAAATGAACAAATCCAAAAAAAAAAGTTTTGGAATGGCAAACTGGCTCACATAAACATGAATAAATATTCCCTTATATTTAATGTTAGCGAATTTCTTATTCAAAACCATTTCGAACAAAGGTGTAAATTAAGTTCTACAGCAAAGCTCGTCTTCTTAAAGAAGCTACTAAATTTACTCCTTAATTACTTTATTTTACTCCTTAAGAAGCTACTAAAAGTAGCTACTAAATTCCAAAGTAGTTTGTAGTCACTATATTTAGAAAAAAGTAGTTGAAGTTAACTACATTTGTAACAAAACAGCTGTAGTAAACTACAAAAATAATGTAGTTTTTCTGACTACCGACTTAAACTATGGCTTTTTTTAATTTTCCTCGGCGAAAGGGATTTTGCATCGTCAGCAGCAATGCCATAATCAATTCCTGCCTCTGACCTGTAATGACAGTTGAAGCCATGGTCTGATGGGAGACAGGGGGGCGAATTACCTTAGTATGGTCAATGAGCCATTAACTGTTCATTTAGAGACCCGCAGGCACATTCAAAGGGTAGTCCTGATTGCATTATGGCCGCATTCACATTAATGTTAGGTGATGTTCAATCGTGTACGGCCATCTGTTATGAGGGGGGGACTTCTGCTCAGGATTGGAAGAAGTAAAAAATCTGTCACGTTCTGCTCTGCAAATTCCAGCAGAATCTCTCCGCAATTTTCCATTGTTTTAAGTTCACCGCAATGTGCGTGATTATATCGAACGATTGATTAGTCACATGGCTTGCAGCTGATGCTGAAAGTGATTAAGCCTATCTAACTCTAAAAGCGATTATAACCTTTCCCTGGTGCACACTAAAGTTTTCATTCAAGCTGAAAGTTTAAATGGTTAAAAAAAAGTTTAAATGATTAACCTGTAGGAACTTTACAGGGAAACTGCTCATTATGTCACGTTGTCGGGGGATCAGAAATAAAGGGTTGAAAGTCATTATTTTAAAAGGGCAAGAACCGATCGAGTACAAGTATACTGTCGTGCAATTGAAAAAGTAAAGGGCTTCAAGATAGATTCCGAGAAAAGTGATTTGACAACTATTTTTCTACTATTGCTAATGCTGTGAATGCTGGAATAGAATTTCCAAAAACTGATAAAATAATATTTATTTTTGAAATTTTTATTTTGATGATGATTATTATTATTATGATTTTTTTTTTCATAATATACCATACAACCTATGCTTAACATCCAAAGATGCTAAATATATAAAAATCTCGATTTCGATTTTTTTTTTTAGCTTACGCTGGTTTTTCAATTGCACGACAGTATAATAGTAGTTATTCATTAATAAAATATCGATAAACAATATGGTATTATTAAAAATATCTCTCTCTTTTCTGATGGAAAGTTGTTCTTTAGTGGTTCTTTAGTTGTTCTAAAGTGGTTCTTTAAATCACGATATTTGTTATCTTACAATGAACTGCTCAGGTGTCATATAGCATGAGAAGAATTCTTTTATATCTTGAATTGCAATAAATTCATAGAAAATTTAAATAATCGTTTTTTTTTCGCAAGAAAAATGTTATCGTGAGCATTTGGGGATTTCAGAGATTAAAAATTCGCAACAATTGTTGTTGTTGTTGTCGTAAGCCATTAATCACTGGACGAGCGATTGTTCTTGTTTTTCAGTGGCGCCATCTATGGCCAAGAATTCGACTTCTGCCATACCCATTCACAGAGCAGACCCATTCATACATCCATTCTTTCATCCACAGATCGTAATTTTGATTTGAACCGAGAACGATCAATTTCCAATCCTGTACCTCCAGAAGTATAATTTGTTATGGGAACATGGAGGACTTTGTGACCAAACAGATTTAGCATGCGTCAGTCACCATTTACTGCACAGGAAGTCTTTGACCTGCTGCATTCGAACTGTCGTTTTCAAGAACATGAGTACAGCCCCTTACCAACCAGGCTATCCCGGCGATTCGCACCAATTACAAACATTCAATCTAGTTGAGGATTTTAAATGTCCGCTTTCGTAACCTTGTATTTTTGAAACTGACACAAAAGATATCCATTATGACATACTGAGGACGTACTGAAGGAAACGAAAATGCATTTGGATAACATGGTGGGAAAAAACATAAAAACCTCTCGCAGTTTGCCCGACGGTTATGTTCCGTCTAATGATTCATCAAGCATTGGGGTTGTTTTGCATCAACATTAACGTCAGAATAGTATATGAATCAAGCCGTTACGTCGATTCTTGACACTGGGTTGCTTCAATATGAAACCTGCTGGTTCTTTTGGTAATAAGACAAAAATGAAATTATTAAAACTTATATATGAATGGTCCACTTGCTAAATCGATCAGAAAGTAGAAAAAATCTCACAGATATACAGACAATAATCTTACAAATTCAATAACAAAAAATTGTTTGTTATTAATGTTATGAATTTTTTTCTTTCTGTTTTTAATTTTGGATTAGCTTAATTTTACTGAAATTACTTTCATTGTTAAAGATATTAAGGCTTTAATTTTGAATTAACTTAGAATTCTGTTGTTATTAATTATATTATTTATATTATTAATTTTATTACTGTTTTAACTTTTGTCGTCAAATTGTAATTAATTTATAATTTTAAATTATTTATGATAAAATTTTCTAATTCAAGCACTTTGATGATAGTGCACGGCGTTACTGTTTAAAATTTACACAGTTCGAGAACACTTTATCGCTACGACTATGAGGATTGAAATACTTTCATACTTTCAGAACACATACTTTCAAAATATATTTGAGTTCTAAAATTAAATACCAAAAGCTTATTTTTATCGCACAGCTAAATGTAATCAAATACATAGTTTTCGAATTCTAAAATTGAATTTTTCATATAATAGAATTTTAATGACAGCTTATTCAGAAAAACGAAACAAGTTACAAATGCTTACCCTATGGCTGTGGAGTATGAGCTGCACAATATTGTTTTTTTGAACTCAATAGATGAACTTGTTCAAAGACTTCTCCCCCCCCCTCCTGACCGAACTTATTAACTATCAAAAGGTTGGAGACAAGGGGGGGGGGTCTAAATAGGCTTTTAACCTTTTCGGGACAGGCGGATCGGGAAATTAGCTCTTTCATTGACCCACTAACTCCTAGATTATACGTATTAATATGGGAGAACTATGCACGTGATCATGGCCCTGAAGTTGTTAAACCTTTTAATTTAATTATCAAAATATATACTGGTGTTGGATAATTACTCTACTTAGCAGTACATTTGCTAGAAAAATGCAAAGTTTTCACTTAATCAAAATTTGTGAAATATAACGCGCAATATTTCCGACTCATATATAACAATAAAAAAAATAATAAATTTCGACCTGTTACACTTAAAACAGATCATAGATGATACAGTTTTACAACACAAGATTCATTCATTGAATTCATTGAAACAAATTAAAATACAAAATAACGAATCGCAAACACAACATTTGCAGACGAAAGCAATTTATGCACTGCTCATACAAATCTCTAACAATTCTTGTTCGTTTTCCCTCTGGGGGAAAAATGTCTGTTCTATGGGAAGTTTAATTTTTCCCTTTTGGGAGCTTCGAATCTTATTCAATACAATTCTGTAAACAGTATTTTTCAAAAGTTAGTTCATTTGTCTGTCTTTCGATAAATATCTTTGTTTTATGTCATAAGAAATTTTCAGCATCATCTAAATTGGTTAGTTTAAACAGTACTAAATTTAAATTTTAAAAATCTAAAAAGAGATATACTTACGGGAAACTACTCATCACATCGTTTGAGCTTTAAAAGTTATCCAGTGCTATTTCTTACATTCTAGTAAGGCAGGTAAGAATTTGAAAAGTATGATGTCGATAAAAAAAAAAAATCATAAGTTTGAAAAAGAAATAAAAGCATCAAGAAAAACGAAAAACAAAAATTTAGTCTAAAAGCTAAGATGGCGCAGGTATGGGACTCTTACCAGATTAGGTGAAAACGGACGTGTTAGCTCATTAGTGCTTAAGATATATGAAGATTATAGTAAGTTATGTAAGAAGTAAGATATATGTATGTTAAGATATATGAAGTATTATAAATGAAGACTTCGTTAGATGAGCATGTTAATTGGAAGATGAGAAATGTATAAACATATTAATTAAAGAATGTGTTTATACATTTCTCGTGCATGAGCATGTGAGATAGCAAAAGTGCACGAGCATGTGAGATAAGACTTTTGTAAAAATAAAAAGTAAGAGATAGTGAAATCAAGGTGTAAGGTATCATGAATACGGAACTTTCATTTTATATGCTAAATACAGTTTTCAACGGGACGAGAATAACTATTTTGTGAAGTAGTATTGTAACTTTAAACTTCTACAACATGTGATAGTTTTTGTTATCTTGACTATCAGAAAATTTGTGACAAACGTGTGGTGATAGTTTCAGCAACTGGGATCCATCAGATGATTTGTAACAAGACTGTTCATGGTGACAGTTTTAGTTACAGTATGATGATTTCTAAAAAAACTGCGATGACAGTTTTTGTTACTGTGATCCATTCCATCAGATGACTCGTTACAAAATTGTCTGTAGTGATAGTTCATGATATTGTCATCCATCAGATGGTTTTTAACAATACTGTGGTTGTTTTAGTCACCATGATCCATCAGACGATTTGTAACTAAACTATGGTGATATTTTTAGTTACAATGAACCATCGGATGATTTGTAACCAGACTAGTACCTAAATATATTTTAAACCACTGTAACTGTTACCTTGGATCAATTTTGATTATTTCTTTGTTTTATGCAAAGTGCAAAAATTATAAAAATTTAGAACTTCGGTGAGTACATTTGGAAATTAATTTTTCTTTTCATGAACACTTCGGCAAAAAATTAGTAATGATAATATTAAGTAAGAAAAATTGGTTTAAGAATGTACAAAATGGTGCAGTACCATCAACCACTGGAAGTTACGTCATGATTTACACTAATTTTGTGTTCTTGTCTTATAGACTTAAAAAGTGGATTTAATTATATTATTCATGCAATTATAATACATTTTTAATACAGTTTTAAAATAGCCTGCATAAGTTAAATTAAACAAATGAATTTTAAACATAATATTAACAAATGAATCATAAACACAATATCAAATAATATTGGATTGTTTCGTTTCAAAAATTTATAGATATTCTAAAGTATCTGTAAATTTTTGAAGCTATATTTTTTTTCTACAAATTCTAAAATATTTGTTTATCTTCAACGTGGTAAAGTCCGCGAATTTGTGCAAACAATTGTGAATTTGTGCATTAGTGCAAAATAGCATTCAGAAACACTAGTTGTAGATACCTTGGATCGGTAAATAGAACAATTCTGAAACTTGTCTCATCAAGCAGACATTCTTAAATTCCGTTAGGCCCAGCAAAAATCTTTATCTGATATTTTGATTAGAAAAAATTACTCAAGAACTCGGAAAAAGCAAAGTTCTTTAGCACAGGACTTGAAAATCTGAAATGGTCTACCACAGCCGATAGTAACTATTGCTAAAGAACCACAAACACTGACAGCCGAATTTTTCTCCTAGAGACAGCAAGCAATTCTACTGGCCCAAAGTATATCTTGTTCAGAGAAAACACCCTCTATTAAATTAAGATTATTCCTTTATTAAGAACATTATAAATAAATAGTTTTGGTGATAAGGAACCTGATTTAACGACATTTGCTAAGCCACTGAAGGAATCAGTTGTGTGTGAAGATTATGAAAAAACTATTTCTATTTATTAGATAGTTTATATCGTATTATAACCTTAATATTCAGGTAATTTCTGTGTTAAGAGCCGTCGGGGCTCAGATGATAGAGTGTTTGCTTTTCAATGAGTTGACTCAAGTTCAAATCACAGGGTTGGCAGGACGATACGAATTCTGCACCCGATTTGCACCAGCCACTGTGCTGACGTGAAATATCCTCATTGGTTGACGGATCTTTGATTAGAATCACCATACCATTGGGCAAACCATGAGAGTTTTTAGAGGCTTTTCTTCCCATGCAACGCAAATGAGGGTTCACTACATTGAAAAAAAAAAGTTTGTCCCAACGTTTGAACTAGAATTTTCCTCGTCTTCTGATTTAGGTTAAAAATGGCCACATTACGGATAGTCGCAAGCTCAAAAATAGGTCAGGTGTTCATAACGCCGGTTACAAAATTAAATGACTTAAATAATGTTTACATACTCTACTCTTGCTGCATCCCTATCGATTTTTTCCAGACCTCCTTTGCCATCCGACGCGACTTGTGGATCTAAAATCTTGCGTGACTCGGGGCCACGTGCCCTTGGGTCCACCTTCTGCTTGGCCTCAAGTGATTGGCGGGGTTCGTAACGGCGGGGCATCAGAATTTTGGCGTATGTACAAAAATTGCCTGGGTCGCCGTATTTCAATTTCCTTACATACTCTTCTAAAATAAATCTTAATTTTTGCACTATGTACTTGACTGCATTATTTATTTAAAAAAGTCCTTTTCATTACCATTATTATAATTTGTATTAGTTCGAATGTGTTGTCAGCATTTATAAAATTTTGTTTTAATCAATATTCATGCATAACTATTTACAAAAAGCTATCAATACGCAGAATATTGAAAAAGAAAGTTGATCTATAAGGAAATGAAATTTTACTTTTAAGTTCGCTAAAATCTCATTTCAACATTTCCAATTTACTTGAAACAAATATTTCTCAATTTTTATTAACTTTAAAAGTGAGTAATATTGAGTCAATTTTTTTTCTTACTAAAAACGTTCAATTTTTCTTAATAAAATAATTATTATGACGAAAACTTTTATGAATAATGAAACGAGCGTTGCATGGCTAATTATGAGCATTGTGAGGAGGACAAAATGTGCAAAAAGGGGTCATAATTACTTCCGTTTCATTTTTTGAAAGTAAAATCGAAATGAAACGTAACACCGTGATCGGAATCCAATTGGGGCACTTAAAACATCAGAGAAAGAATCGTTACTAAAGATGAGCTTCGAAATGAAGTTGGCAGGAAATGTTTTTCATATCCGCCCTGAGGGTCCAATCAGGCCATCTGTGCCTATAGAGAGAGAGAGAGGGTGGCAGCACGCGTTCAATGACGAGTTTTCGTGTCCACCACCCCCTAACTTTCGATTACGCATCCAAATGTGCAGGTGTTTCGACAGAATAGCCAATGCAGGCTGAATAAATCGCAATAGTGAGGTATATTAGTAGACTGAATACATAGTTACGGTTACGCCCAGATTTATGCATACGCGCCGTAACAAATAATTATTCATATTGCACAGGACAGAAGTTCAGAGATGAGGCTGCAAAATTATTTATTTAGTTCGTTCGTCAGCACACGGCACAGTATTCATGTTTTATGGAGAGATTAAGGATAGCTTATTTTGTAGCTTATATAAAGATACCTATTTCTAAAAATGCTGATTGCAGAATTGTATTCATATAATTTTGCCAGCAAAAAAATCACTGAAGATCTGTAATAACATCCACTGTATTTTCTCGATTCTGATTACGCAGATCACATGTAATTTCTTCTCAATTTCTTCTGGCAATCAGACAGAGTTAGGCGTTTTTGGTTAAGGGAAAAAAGATCGCCGGAAAAAAAAGCATAAAAAATGGATGTTCGGAAAAAAGCACAAGAAAAAAGATCACTGGAAAAAAAGCAACTTGTTTATAGTTATATGAATTTAAAAATCGATTCAATTCGAGATGTTGAACTAGTATCTTATGTGATTAAGTATTTATTCAAATAAAATCAGGTTCTGTCTTACGGCGATTCATGCCAATGAATAAAAAAATCGCCAATGATGCTTGCTCGATTAATTTTAATGCAAAGAAATACATGTAATTAGAAAAAAAAGCTTTGTATTAAATGGTGAAATGGTGATTTGTTTAGTTTTGTCTTAAAAATTACATTAATTAAGGAACTTTCTTCACTTCATACTACTAAACAATTTAATTAAGACTTTTAAGTAGTTCAAAAATTGTTATTAATTTAGATAATTACCCTTATTGTGTTGTTATGTAATAATATATAGTATAATATATATAAAAAATTATAATTGTGATATATAGTATAATAAATATAAAAAATTAATCAAATTACAAATATTTCGGACATTCACCAAAGCGACTGTGTTATTGTTGACATTCCCCGGTGAAAGTCGACATTCTCTTGATTTCGGTCCGACTGATAGCTCGGAGCACGGGAAAAGGTTAGTACTGACATTTATGACTGACATTCTGACAATGCTGACATAAAATTTCAATTACATCTTTCGGAAGAGGCATTTTAAAAATGAAACTGTTTCATTAGCTTAGAAATCGCCGTCAAAAAATTAAACTGCTTTCGATTTTTTTAAATAACATCAATGATGTTTATTATCTTATAGGTCTTAAGAGTTTATTGCACGCTCCTTAACATTTAATACTTTTTTTTATTCGTTATGATCAACATGAACGTGGTAGCATTGTAGACTACCTCATCATTAGTATTTCCAAAGCTATCCATGCGTAAATTTTGTTTAGAGTTAAGCTTTTAAAACGTGTTTCAATAAAACGAGCTCAACGGTAATTGAATGAAAAAACATTTAATGAAAGTAAAATTAATGGAGAAATAGTACAAATTTGTTTAGAAGCCAATGATGCTTGCATGCCAATGAATGAAAAAATCGCCAATGACGCTTGCACGATTAATTTTGATGCAAAGAAAGACTTAAAATAAAAAAAAAGCTTTGTATTAAATGGTAAAATTAATGGAGAAATAGTACTAATTCGTTTTGAAGAAAAGTAAAAAATCACCATACTTTTTTTTGACTCCAATGATGCTTAAATAATTTTGGAAACAAATGGAAGTAAAAATAAAAAAGTCAGCTATGTGCAGAAAAGCCTAATTAATGGAGAAATAACACGATGTCATTTAATTATTCTTGGTATAGTTTTATTTAATCAGGTAATTGGTGCAGTTCTTATTAATCAGCATCAAATATACTAATCTATTTAAAATATTTTGTGCGAATTAATTAAAATAGAAAGTATTTAGTGCTAAAATTTTAAGTCCACTAAAACAGCACCAAAGAGGGAATATTTAGTTTAGATACTGAGGGAAAAAATTTATTACGGCCCATTTGGAGGTATAAGTAGGAGAGAAAATTTCTTGATTCTGGTAAATTTAAAATATCATGATTTGATTTAGAGCGACAGCACCATGCCGGATGATGCTGCATATAGTTAATCTTTATTTTGATGGGATGAGCTTCCAAGAACGTGTTTTGCTTAATCTCATAACGTAAAGTCACCGGGAAAGGGTACGAATAATAATAAATAAAAAGGACATTATTGAAGTTGTTTCAGCTTTATTAATTGTGACAGTATTGGTTTTTCAGTTATGTGCATGATTTTGTAGTGTTCTTCAGTATTAATTTTCTAATATATAAATATTACTTTTCTAAGCTCATTTTTTCAAAAATCGCATTAAATTGAAATACTTTATAATTTTTGTTCAGATTTTTTACTTACCAAACCATTAAATCATTGAGAGACTATTAATTGATTTAATTAATTCATCATTTATAATAATACTATTATATATTACGGAATTGCATTAAAAACATACAAGGCATTAACAGTTCCTTGCATTCAACTTCAAATTAAAGTTAATGTTAATAAAAATTGTTTTTTTAAAAATCTACAATTACGTTCGAATAATAGCTAAATTACATTAAATTCGAATTCAACGTCCCGGATAGAATCAGACGTTACATTTATATAAAAATTAATAGTGTGCTTTTTTCCTGTCTTATCTATGGGTGATATTTTTTGTGATTGGGAATTTTAAATCCCAATTTTCCTAATAGTACAAGTATTATGTGTGCATTAAAGGCGCGAACGAATTACTATGTAGAGCGATCAATCTAATCAATCTGTAACGAATTAGTCTGTATAAAGTGAATACTATTCTTAGTATCTATTGATGAATTCGAGTTTTAACTCCGGATACCATAGGTTTCGTCTCATGTGAAAGAAGACAAAAGAAACAATAATTATGGATAATGTACAATTGCAAACAGATTTCAAAGCAAGTGGTGAATAGTATGAGAAAACTAAGTTCTTGAAGCATCTATGTCTCAGAAATATGTACCTTTAACCCAATTAATTGAAGTTTTCTTTCTTAGAGACTATGTCCATAGCTTGTTTTAATTATAAACTGTACAACTTCATCAACAACTTAAAATTAGTATGGATTGTAGACACTTTTCACAACTTAGGTTTTACCTACTAACAGTTATAACTGGATTTGCAATATAAAAGTTACTTTTAAACACTCTCGTTTTCCTCTGTAGTATATTTTTTCTATGCATACATATTTAATATAAACATTTGTCAGTTACCTAAGTGATCTTGCAAAACAACTAAGTGACAATTTTGAATTTCGGAAGCGAGTTTGTCCCAATGTTTACTCCAGGAATATGGAGCTGATCTTGTAAATTCAAAAAATAAAGGCGTAAACCCGAAAATGGGTTTAACTCTAGTTTAAAGTAAATTGTATAATCGCGATGAATAAAATAAAAAGAGCATCTGAGAATAAATAATTTCCCAGAGCATTAATTTTTAGTTTGGTAGATATTATTACTTAGTACCGTTAAATGTTATGTTTCCATAAGCTGGGCAACATTGCTTTTTAGGGCGGAAATATGTAAAAACCTTTTTGAAAGGTTTTTAACGGAGTTAAAAAATTTACGATAAAATTACGATAAAATTTACAATAAAATATAATAAAATCGATTAAATTAAAAAAAAAAACTTTATTTCGTTTTAGAACAAAGAAGCTTCAGATGTAAAGAATCGCATTTTAAGATTTTCATTTATTAAATTCGGTAAGATTTTGAACGGTGAAAAATTTAGAAAAAATTAACGCTCTAACACTTTTTAATTTATTTTTATTCGAAATATTGGTTATCTACGTAATCTTATTTTTCTTAGACATTGTAAAATCTGTACTTTTGAAGTTTTTTCTTTTAATTATCATTACGTTACCTCTCCGCTCATATTTAATATTGATTTGCCAAATATCATTATAAAGAAAAACCGAGTTTGATTTAATTCATAAAATGATCCATCTAAAAATATTCATAAAATAATCCATCTAAAAAAAATTCACAAAACAATCCATTTTCCATCTAAATACATATCAAAAATACATTTAATATGCAGTAATTTGTCTTTAAAACAAATTTTATATAAATAGAATGTTTTCTAATTAATGAAAAATTAATATTTATAATACCTTAACATTGATTAAAATGAATATTATCAGGGTTAATTATTCAAGACTGCATTTTTAAACTTAATTTCATTCATTCTAATTTCACTTTTTTTACTCGTGACAATATAATTAATTTATGATTTGTCCACACTTGTCATAAAACTAGTGGGATCATTTTTCCCCCTTAAAAAATAATTAAAGTATTCAAATTGGCTTATATACCATTTAAAATGAAGATAAAGGTTCATAATTTGTTAAAAATATTACATATTAATTCAAATACAGTGAATTCGCGATAACTCGAATCTGATAGGACTGACGAAAAACTTCGACATATCGGAAGTTCGACTTACCGTTAGTTTCGGTTTTGGACTTTCAAAATATTGTCGGATTATTTAATTAATGCTTATTAATTACAAATCTTCTAAATGCTTGCAATATTAAAGATCATTTTTCTGACAAGCCATTTACGATAAGACTGTTTGAAGAACTTTATGATACCTTGGTCCATCGGTTGCAACTTTGCTGTTGTGTTTGTTTGAAGAAACTGCAAGTTTACTGCTTTCAAATTAGGTAGATCACTTTGCGCTGTGCATTTATCCATAAAGTAGTTATGTAACAAAGCAATACCCTGTGGTGCCACCTATGTCCCCACCACCGAGACTCAGTTCAAGTTCGGATATGAAACCTTAAACATGACTTTTCCCCTTTCTCCCAGTTTTCTTAAATTTTAATTCTTTTTACTTTTCTTTAAATGTAATTTATGTTTGTATCTGTGGTTATTAATTAAAATTCTTTATTAAGTGTACTTTTAGTCACTTTTGTCTTAATTTACAATTAATTTGAGCTAGCCGATATTCTTTCACACTACAGTTATCAGTTTTCTTTTCCTAGCGAAGAATTTCCGATCCAATTTTCTTACATAGTCTTCAAATAATACTGATGTCATCCAAAACTTTTTGTTAGACTTGTAATCNTTTGATAAAAATATTACATATTAAATAAAATATTACCATTTTTATTCCTTTAAAAAATAATTAAAGTATTCAAATTGGCTTATATATCATTTAAAATGAAGATAAAGGTTCATATTTTAATAAAAATATTACATATTAATAAAAATATTACCATTTTTATCCGTTAAAAAATAATAAAAGTATTCAAATTGGCTTATAATTGGCATTTAATTGGCATTTAAAATGAAGATAAAGGTTCATATTGTAATAAAAATATTACATATTAATAAAAATATTACATATTCCCAACATAATGATAACTAAACTTTTTTGGCAAATTCATAGGAATTCTACACGCTAGTTCCTTTCTCCGCTATACATTAAATGAAAAGAAATAGTCCGCGTTTACATAATTTCGCAATAACACTCCCCCGATTTTATCGTAAAATATAGAATTTATTTTAAAATTCAACTGTTCTAACTCCCGAAATTACATTTTTTGACTTTCATTTCTCCTTTAAAATTTCGACGGATGAATGTTTTCACGGAAGAAAAAATATATTTCCACCTCCCCTCTCCTCTGCCAGTGGGAGTTGAAGCGTTCCGGATGCGGGCACCAAGCACGACTAGGGGGTGCCCGAGTCCGCTCGTGTGGTACGCGTGCCGAAGGGGAAAAAAGGAACACCTAGATGAAAAAAGTGAAATGTATGCGGTAAACGGTACTACCACTCTGATGTTTAAAAGGAAGAACATGAAAATATACCCTCTTACTCGCCCCCCCCTCTCCCATAAGCCCCTGAAGAAGCCTCCTTTCAAGAGGGGAGCAGAATCATCACACTGTTACCTCCTCACATTATAATTCACCTTCACTTTTTTTTTACTTTGCCATGCAGCGATTTTAGGTAGTTGAGGTTATTTTAGTTTCGTTTTATTCGTTCGTATTGTATATTAAACTTTTTTTTCCATCATCGCTGATGCCCTTCATATGACCTCAAAGCTTCGGGAAAACATTATTAGATTTTTTTTTTCATTGCTAGCAGTATTTGTATCCTGTTTTTGGAGAGTTTTGAAATGAATTCAAAATTGTTTTTAAACATTCTATTTAGGAATGTTTCTTGTAATAAACTATAATACAATAAATTCTATGTTTTGCGGAAAATATTCTTAGTTTTTGTTCGTATTGTATATTTAAATTTTTTTTCCTCCATATTATTGTTTATGCCTTACATATGACCCCAAAGTTTCGGGGAAAATATTCTTAGATTTTTTTCCCTTTTTTTATTGCTACTGCTATTTTGTATTTTGTTTTTGGTGAGTTTTAAAATGAATTCAAAATAGTTTTTAAACGTTCTGTTATTAGAGAATGTTTCTAGTAATGAACTATAATACAATAAAACAATAAATTCAAAATTTTTGGGGAGATATTCGTATAGCTGTTCTTTTTTCCTTTTTCATCATTATAGGTATTTATACTCCTTTTTTAGGGAGTTTTAAAAAAAAATACCAGAATGGTTTTCTAACATTAAACTGTAATACAATAAATTCCTTTTAACTTAATTATTTTTTTATTTTTTCTTCTTCTTATTTGGCATTTGGAAATTGGTAATGATTCCTTAAAAAATTAGGTTCTGATTCTGTGGTCATTATTTTAGTACTGATTAGAATCAGTTGTCTCGGACTCAAATTATTTCGTTATAATCTTGATTCTAATCAGAGCTTCAAACCATATTCGAGTAGTTAGTTATCTTGATTCTTATTGTTGCTTCCAACCTTATTTTAATCTGCTGGTTGTGATGAGTACATTTAATTTATTCAATATTTGAAATTAATCTTTCTTTTTGGAACAGATAAAAATCACTTACAGTTTTGGTTGCTTAGTTTCATTTAAGACCAATGACGTGCAATCGCAATATGAAGAAAAAAAAAGCTTCCCAAAAATATAAATTCCAAAGGAATTTTTCCAACTTAAAAAAAAAAAAAATAAATAAAAAAAATAAAAGTAAAAAAAAATAAAAGAATGTAAAATCGTATTTCATTAAATTCTCAAGGATGAAATATCACAAAAAAGGACTTTTTGGCATCAATTTCTTTTTTAGTATATTTTTGTAAGTAACTTCAATCTTTTCTGTCAAAAAATTTCAATTAAATTCACTTACAGTAATAAGCCTTTTATGTACAGCTTCTTTTTAGCCATTAACAAGACTTAAAATATAATCAATGTATTATGTGTCAGAAATAGCCTCAACTCAAACAATTTAGGTTAACTGACAAATCACCTTTTCAATCACCAAACCAAATTCAAATCACCTTTTTTTTTTTTTTTATCTAGTCTTAGTTCCTTGTTACTTAGCAATGTTGGACATCCCTTAAACCAATAAATTAGAAGTCACAAAAAAATAACGAAAAAGAAAAGTGTAAAATGTTAATTTGACGAATATGTTCACTTTGTAACATTTGTAACATATTCAGCAAAAAGAAACATCTTTATAGTTAAATTTGATGAAGTTATCCGATTATCCCGTACACACATTTGCAGTTTGCTGAGTACTCAGTACAATGCGCATGAAAAAGAGAATAAACCCTGATCTTTTGATCTAATTATCGGATTTTCCAGCTTTAGGACTCAATTTACTTTCTCTGAATAAGTACCATTTGTTCGATGGATTCGGATTTCTGAACCCAAAATACAGCCGCTATCTGGGAAATATAGTCTCAATAGTTTGGTCAAGAGAGCGGTTCAAAGTTTGGACCCCTTAATGTTAATTTCACTTTTCGCTCTGTTTCGAGAGCTTTTTAAGTAAATTGAAATTTTTTTGCATACAATTAAAAAATTCGTTTATCCGAAGATCTATGCAAGAAATGACTGCTAGTAAATATTTAGTAGCTTTTATTGATTTACTGATTAATGGTCGAAAAAATTTCGAATTGTAAGTTATACATTTTTTCCATCATTTTAAAGAATGTAAATGTACATGTCAAAATAAAAAAATTGAGCGAAATTGGTAGAATAGTTCCTGAGAAATCAATTTTTTTAAAAGTATTTGGCCGTTTTGAAATTCAATTTCTCAGGAACTATTCGACCGAATTCGCTCAAATTCTGTATTTTGCCATGTAAATTTGCATTCTTTAAGATGATGTAAAAAATTTTATACCTTGCAATTCAAATTTTTTCGACTATTATTGAATAAAATAATAAAAATAATGAATATTTACTAATAGTTATTAATTGCATGGAATTATCTTCAGATAAATGAATTTTACAATTGAACTCAAAATTTTTTAAATGTGCTTGAAAAGTTCTCGAGATATTGCGAAATATCCAGGAAGTAAAATTAACATTAAGGGGTCGAAACTTAGAATCGCTCTTCTGATGAAACTATTGGGACCATATTTCCCAGATTGCGGCTACCCCCTATATTTTGGGGATCCGAAATTCGAATCCGTCCAAAAAATGGTGCTTATTCAGACAAAGTATGTCTTTGTATCTGATTTCGTAACTTAAAATATTGTCTGCACTTATTAATTAGCATAATTGAGGTCACTCCTTTCAGATACTAAGATTGAGTCATAAAACTTGAAAACTCAATCATTAGATAAAAGTTATTCAAGGTTGTTCATTTTTTTTTTGGTGCACTGAACAATTATTAATTACTACTAAAACTAAACTCAGTGGCGAGACAGCCCATAGAGGGCCAAGGCCTATTTGGGGTCCACTCTCTCAGTTTTTTTGACTTTGGGCTCTGGGGTGCAGGAGCAGATGTTTCGGTTGGGTGGTCAGCCGAACGGATAAAAGACTGATGCAAGGGATGTAAGGCTTAGTTAAGCTTGCCCGGCAAAGGATCGAACCCAGGACCTGGGGCACGAGAGCGTGAAGCAATATTAGTTAGTAAATGCTTTAGTCTAATTTTATTCGAAACCTGTAAAGCAACGGTAAATTCAGCAGTATAAAACTACCTTTATACTCATTTATACAATTATGTCGCTGTTTGGAGCTTTAAGATTTTAGAAATAACAGCTTTTGATATCACAAAGGGGAAAGAGAAAATTCAAAATTGCATAAGACATTGACGGATATGCTATGTCACTGTTAGAAATTTCCCGGAGAAAATGGTTAAATAACAATTTATTGAATGGCTATTTTACCATATTTAATCAAGACAGTCAAATAACCATAAATAAAATAGTAATTAAACTGTTAAGTTTGAGAAAAACTGTTTATTAACTGCTTTCACCTAATACGGTTAAATAACCAGAATTTTATTGCACCAACTAGAACGACTTAATGAAGTTACTTAATTCTTTGCACATATCGCACATATCATAGTTGAGCTGGTTTCTCTGTCAATATCATGACCGACAGAACGGGAGTTCGAGTCCTAGTGTTGACACCAAAATATTTCCTCCCTTCCGCACATGAAGAATTTCCTGTGTCCAACACTTTCCAATGCCCATTACCTTACGAAAAACCGAGATCTTATGTCTAGTTAAATAATAATTTTTTTTAAAATGTTTTTGAAAAATACGGTTAAAAAACTTACAATATTATTGTATTTATGGTTTCATTACCATACTTTTTGTAAATGGTCTCAAAACCATAAAGGAAAAAAAATGTTCTTTACCGTAAATTTTACGGTTAATCGGATGGACAGACAGCTGCCAGTTATTTTACTATAATTTTAGAATAAAAATTTGGACAGCCCTAAATTTCAATATCGAGTGAACTCTTGACACGAATCTTGAACAAAACACGCTACCTTTAATGAATAAAGATGTATTTTTTATGCATGAAATCACCATGAACTTGAGAGTTCAAAGTTTAGCGGTAGTAAAAAGAAGGGCGAGAACTATTTCCTTTCGCAATTTTGTGCGTTTTGGTCTTCATATATGTGGTGGTGGGGGAATGGTAATGCGGCGGCGGAGGTGGAAAAAGGAGAAGCAGGAAAGGAAGTGACGGAAATGACCCATTTGCCCGAGGAAGCCTTACCCGGGCAAAGTTTTTTGTTCCCATCTCTTTGCATTTCCCAACTTCAACAAGTTGGTTGAAATAATAATGGAGATAGGATAGGGGAAAAAAATGAATCTACAGATAAAGTGATTATTTGACTTGCGCAAATATTATTTACTTTTCATTGTGTCCATATGTCACATCACTTTCGGTTTCGAGTGTCAATGTGATTAAAAAAACATATGTTCCTCAAAACAGAGAAAGTTTTTTTTTTTATCACCCCTGTCTGATACTTTTCTGAGATTGGGTACTAAGTCCTGATTCCATTTAGTTTATAAATTGCATTGAAATACAGATATTATAGTTATACATTATTTTATAGTTAGAGGTAGTAGTTTGAATAGTCAATGAGATAATGTTTACAAGATAAGGCCTAGTATAGTAAAATAAATAGAGAAAAGAAGTTTTTCATTCAATTTCATATTTAGCTTTATAAAAAATCCTTTTATAAAATACTGTAATTAGTAAATCAATGCATTTTTCTTTCATCGCCTACTTTTATAAAGTTTATTAGAATAAAGAGGGACTAAAAAATAAATGCTCAACTATGTATTAACTGCAGTGTAGGCTGAAAAATGGAGTGTTTTGAATAGCGATTTCCAATCAGTTGTACTTTGTATCCTGAATTTGGGAAAAATAGAAATAAATATTTATGAGAATAGTTCAAAAAAGGGTCAAATTTCAATATTTTTGCATTGAAATACAAATAATATAAATTTTCGTTCTAATACCATGACTGTACTTCATTTTTATATTCTTTTCATTCATCTGTAAAAAAAATTAATCTTTAAAAATCTACGGGTTTTAGATAGCGTAAAAGTTGTTCAGAAATCAATTCTCAGAAATCAAGCAAAAATGTGATATTTTCTTTTTGGCTACTTTACACAATAATTTATCTAGTTATCTACCAACATAAATTACACAAAAATTAGTATATTCTTGCATTGTATTTATTCCTGCCATCTTTAATATTTGCCACAAGTATTTCATTTGATACGAATGTTTTAAGACACTTTTTTTAAAAAACAATGATCTAAGCTTTCTAAAAATGTAAAAAATGAATGGATGTCCATGAAGGACGCATAATTCGTATAATTTAAATTTATATAGTCTATAATTTGCTGAAATAATTATTATTTTAGAGTCGCAAAGCCTTATTGGTAAAAGGCATGCACTGTCATAGCGAAAAACTGTGTTTCGATTTACAGTGGTCGTTCAAAGTATAAATGGCTCCAGTTTGATGGGTAGCAACTTATCTGGGAAGTAAAAGCAGCCAGTTCATCATGCTAACCGCATTATCACAATCATGTCAAAGATCATAAAGTTGTGGAGTCTTATATTTCATGATCCTCCTGGCCCACAACGTGCTGTTGCAGGATTCGGGAAAATACAATCCATTTTCTGTCTGAAGTAAAACATTAATCGAAATTAGTATGAATTTGAGCAGTTAACTTACAGAAAATTTCGTAACGACCTTTCCTATTATACATATTAAGAATTATGGTCGAAATTGACGACAAAAGGGTAGATACATGAGCCGACTAGTATTTGTGTAAAGAAAAAACAAAGCAAATAAATAAATAAATAAAAAATCGAATAATCGAGCAGTTTATAAAAGTTAAAATATTGATCACAAATATCTGATTCATTTGAGTTCTTTCGAAATCTGCTTAAACATTCGATATAACTTTTGTAGTATTGCTAATATGCATATTTTCTTAAATACGAACATTTGTAAAATTTATATAATGAAGTCTGCTTCGATTTTAATTTAAAAGAATATTCGCTCTTTGAAGACAACTTCTTAACAGATGGAAGAATATTCGCTCTTTGAAGACAACTTCTTATCAGATGGAAGAAAATTCGCTCTTTGAAGACAATTTCTTAACAGATGGAAAGATATTCGCTCTTTGAAGACAACTTCTTATCAGATGGAAGAATATTCGCTCTTTGAAGACAACTTCTTAACAAATGGAAGAATATTCGCTCTTTGAAGACAACTTCTTAACAGATGGAAGAATATTCGTTACTAAGACAACTTCTTAACAGATGGAAGAATATTCGCTCTTTGAAGACAACTTCTTAACAGATAGAAGAATATTTGCTCTTTGAAGACAACTTCTTATCAGATAGAAGAAGATTCGCTCTTATAACCTCTTCACTCCGTAGGGAACAAAAGATCTTTACCCTTTTGGTGACCAAGCACTTTATTTCTCTTCATGTTTTGTTCATAATCATAGTCAGACGAATGATTATGTTTTGATGCTTTATTATGGTGCTCATTACACTATTCAAAGAAATAGGTAAAATAAATATGTCTGTTGATTACATATAGTATCATCAAAAACTTCCAGTACTTCATGTGATTCACTATTGGTTTTGAAGACAACTTCTTAATATTTGATGCCTCGGGCATGCATTATAGTATTTTTTCCCTGATATCGTGATCGAGAAATATTTTTAGAAATTTTTAAACGGCAAAAGAGAGTTGTATAACATTTGTTACATTGTTTTGAATAGTAATTATTTTTAAACCATTAATTGTTTTTTTTAATATATATACATAAATTTAGAAATAAAAACTTTTAGAAAAGTGAAATTATTTGCCTTAATTGAAGAAATAAAAAAAAATTTAGTCTCATTTAAAGGAGATAATTAATAACAATTCAATATCACTAAAAACTTTAAATCTTATCTTCATTTCATATTATACTATATGGAAACTACAATAATTTTAAATTACACCTACGGTTTAAATTACGGTAATTAAGCTTAGAATACTCTTAAACGGTAGGGTGGGTTTAGTGCATTCATATCATATATGACTCTTTTTACTAGGCCAATTCCTTTTTTTTTTACAAGTGTCGATAAAAAAAAGCGCAAAAAAAAATAATAAAACTTTTGTCATCAATTTTTTTCTTCTAAATCATTACTTACCACAGCTTCTAACTGCCCTTACTTTTGAATCAAGCCTCATAGAACTCTCCCCATTCCAGAGTGCCCAAAAATCCGCGCAACTGAACTTTGGCAGCTCTATCTCCATAATCCCGTATCCAGAAATCCCCTCCATAACAGTAGATGCCCTCCAACAATGGAAGAATCGCATTCTCCCACATTTCCATAATCAGGACCCTCCCTCTTTTTTTGGGGTGAGAGGGACATTCCCATTGTCCTCCCTGCTGGACGATTATGCCACGCGACTTCTAATAAGAGCCCCAGCAGCGTGGGAAACAACCACTAACAAGTTGGCTTCCTCTGCGAAGCAACTGAGTAAATAGAGAAAAACGCCTTTCAGGATGAATTTCTATTGGAATGATAGGAAGATGTATTATAAATCAGTGTATTAGGTTGCTTTGAAGCTGAATATATTTAAGAAGAGAATTTTTACATCTATGCTCTACACATTTTTTTGTTAAAATAATGCGATGTTATTGATAAGAAAAGTTGTGAAGTTGCATTTTATAAATATTTTATGGAAAGGATTTAAGTTTGAAACTACGTTTAGTAGACTTAGATTACAACTAGCTGAATAGCCGTCGCTCGTATGAAATAATCTTAAAAGAAAAAGTAAATGATTACTAAATTAGTGCTGAACAATGCTGCAAAATCTACTATTGGCCGAATAGCCGTCGTTCGTATGAAATAATCACAAAAGAAAAAGTAAATAATTACTAAATCAGTACTGAACAACACTACAAAATCAACATTAAAATCAACTTCTAGCCGAATAGCCGTCGTTCGTATGAAATAATCACAAAAAAAGTAAATAATTACTAAATCAGTGCTGAACAATGCTACAAAATCTACTACTAGCCGAATAGCCGTCGTTCGTATGAAATAATCACAAAAGAAAAAGTAAATAATTACTAAATCAGTATATTACCACAGGACCTATGTAAAGTCCTTGATACCAATATTCAGTACCAATTAGTACTTTTAGTGCCTTTTAAAATAGCTCTTATTCTTGCGAAAAAAAGAAGAAAAAATAATAAAACCTAATGTCATAGGCATATCGTTAGGAGGGAGACATATTTTATTTTTATTTTCAGAAAACCGTTTTTTTTTTAGTTTTATATGCATACATATGTTTATTTTATATGTGTATTTGCATATAAATATACATACGTAAAATTTAAAATAAACGAACAGATTTTTAAAAGGAAGTGTGCTCTCCCTTTAAACTAAAGCCTACACTTATTGTCGAAATTAATTAGCCACTTTTGGCGACAATAACAGCATGGTGATTTATTAAGTTATTATTATAAGTATTTATGAAAAATTTAACCTGGAAAAACATGAAATCTTTTCATTTTATCATGAAAAAACTTTAAAAATGTTTAATGTTGAAAAGAATAAGAAAAACCAACTTGGCTTACTTGTTGGTATGTTGTAATCCTACATCATTTCCGCTTATTTTATTTGCCTGATTCTCGTTTCTATCTTTTTATCCATTAAGGATACAATACAGTTTTAAGTTTGAAATTTATACATGTACAGTGTGTAAAATAAAAAAACGGAACACCCTGAATAACTTTTGATTTTAATGATTGGAATTTTACGCACTAGGACTCAAAGTACTAGGTTCAAAGGGGCTAATCTTAAATATNCTGCACAGAAATCTGAAAGGGGTTTTCCATTTAGGTAGATGTTCATAATTGCGTTCAACTCTTCTTGTTTAAGACCAGTACGTAATGTGTTTTTTTGTAAGTTCATTGCTGAAAAACCTATTTCGACCGCTGCAATACTCCCAGACAGAGAAAACATCAATTCCACCGTGATCAGTATGTTGCTGTATTTCTAGATTAGAGGGTCATTTTAAAAGTGAGGCGCTAAACTCTTGTAAGATAACAAAAATTGAAAATGTATCACGAACATTAACGGGAAAATGGCCGTCCGCGCGGACGTTGGATTCGAAAAATTTGTTGTCCTCGGGGAATTTTTGACCGCCGAGGACAGGCGGACGGGCGGTTTTTCGAGCTCTGTCATAGAGCATGCTTTTTTTATTCATTGTTCATTGGAAATGTTTTACATGATTTTCTGAAATTTTTAAACCCTACAAATTTGTTTTGAGCTATTTAATTCGTTTTTTTTTCAGACATAAAAAAGAGCAATTGATAAGAATGTGCGATATATTGAGATGTGATATAGCGAAAGGCTAGTATACCAGCAATTATTACGAGAAATGATTTTTTAGGCCATTAAAATCCGGCTCTCACCGACCACAGTGCTGACATAAAATATCTTCAGTGGTAGATGGATCATGGGTTAGAGTTCCCTTGCAGCCAAACTAACCATGTGAGGTTTTCATGCTTTTCCTTTCCATGTAACGCAAACGCTGGTTAGTTCCATCAAAAAGTCCTCCGCGAAAGGAAATTTTTACCAATACTTGATCCAGGAGCTCTCTAGTCTTCTGTATTGAGTTCAAAATTACAAGACTAAGGAGTTGAACATTGGTAGTCGTAAATCTAAAGAATTGGGTTGGCTGTTTAACGATTATAAAATAAAATAAACTATGAAAAAATGCTTTGCTTTAATATTTTCTCTTATTTATAAAGTTTTAATTGCCATATAGATTTTGAATGAACCAAATACCCCACGATAAATACGATCCAAAGCGATTTCGGCCATTTTTGTGACACATTGTTCAACACGTGTATCGCAGAAATTTATTTAATTTAGACCCAAATAAAACTGTCGGATGAAGTCCACTTAATCTTCATAATCCTCGGCCATCTCACGCAACCCCCTGTTTCTACCACATAGGGGTTCCATTCAAAACGCAGCCTCTGCCCACCACCCAATCGACCAAGCGTGAAACCAGGGCTTGCTCCGACCAAAATCCTTTCAGTGGGACCTAACTGCCCGATAATCGAAAGGTACCCGAGTACCCCTGCCCTAGAGATAAGATCGAGGCAGTTTCTATTCTTTGGGTGAGATTAGTTGTGAAGGCTTTCCCTTTCAGGCCAATCCTACACTGGAGATTTATGCTAATCGGATTAGAGGGCAATCTGCGGACATATTTCAAAAGGAAGCGTTATGGAAAAAGGTAAGCAGTGGAGCTACCATCAGAGTATGGAACAGTTTTAGCGATGGAAATGCTGTAATGGGTGTTTAGACTAATTCCTAGTCAATTTAAATTTTTAAATTTGAAAAACACTGAACATTACTACAATGGCTATTTCGTTTGGCGCATTCAGTTTAGCATGAACCAATGCAGTAGTAATGAGTGATGTCTTATAACACGCACAAGAGTTGAGTTACTTATTTAAAGTTACTACACATTCAGTTTTGCAGAACAATGCACAATTGTGTTTTGTTTGTGGCACAGAAAAGTTTCTAATTGAGTTGTCTAACGTTGCAAGCCATTCAGTTTTGTATAAAGCAATGGAGCAATATATGTTTGTTTCCGGCATAGACAAGTTTCTAATAGAGTTATCTATTTAGAGATAAAACACATTAAGTTTTGCATGAACAATACTACAATGCTCATTTTTTTTGCAGCGCAGAAAAGTTTCCAATTGAGTTGTCTAAAATTGAAAGTCATTCAGTTTTGCATGAAGCAATGACGCAATAGCTGTTTTGTTTATGCCATAGGCAAGTTTTTAATTGAGTTATCTATTTAAAATCCACATCATTCAGTTTTGCATAAATCAATGCTTCATGATTGTTTTGTTTGTGGAACAGACAAGTTTATAGTCAAAATAACAATTAAGTTAAGTTATTCAGTCTTACAGAAATTAAAGTAGTAATGGGTCTTTTGTTCGGGGCTGACACAAATTACCTGTTAAATTAGCTATTTAGAGCTGCAAGTCATCCAACTTTACAGAAATCAATGCTGTAATTAGGACCAGGCTTATAATAATGGGGCCCGAGATCAAGAATGTTTTGAAAATAGCCTATTTGAACACTTTAAGTCAAAAGTTTAGGTATTTTTTGGACACAATTTATGTTAAGCTTAATTTTAAGAGATGATTTATTTTAAAAAATATATCCAATTGGATAAATGGTACTGAAAATTAGATAGTGAATTTTGTATAGCCTAAAAAGGTTCTTATTGAAAAAAAAAATAATAATTTACCAAAAAATTCATTTATAAAAATTAGATTTGGGGGAAAATGAGAACTAGAGAGTATCACGCAAAGTATTGCGCGACAAAATCTCTATTGGACTAGATACTATTTATCTTCAAAATTTGTATTCACTGGCAAAAGTTTGTCTTGCTCTAGCTAATGTTTGGAACAGGCAAGATTTAATCTTAGAACCATAGGTAGTGGATAAATCAGGAATCCGTCAATATCGCTATCGCTGTACAAAACATATTCTTATGCCACTTCAGATCTAAGAGAGAACGATAGAGGGTTATATTTCATCAGTCAGACGAGTTGATGTTAGTCACCGCAACTTCATTCTTTAACTCGAAACGAAAGAAATCAACTGTAAAACTCAAATTTTAAAACTCAATTTATTCATTTATAAAACTTAGATTTGGGCAAAAATAAGAACTAGAGAGCAAGCAGACAAAGTATTACTCGACGAAATCTCTATTGGACAAGATACTATTATCTTCAAAATTTGTATTCACTGGCAAAAGTTTGTCTTGCTCTAGATAATATTAGGAACCGGCAAGATTTAATCTCAGAACCATAGGTAGTGGATAAATCAGGAATCCGTCAATATCGCTATCGCTGTATGAAACATATGTCACTTCAGATCTAAGAGAGAACGATAGAGGGTTATATTTCATCAGTCAGACGAGTTGATGTTAGTCACCGCAACTTCATTCTTTAACTCGAAACGAAAGAAATCAACTTCAAAACTCAAATTTTAAATCCCTGTAGTCTACCTGATCAGCACGTTTTCATCAGCCAGTAACAGAAGGAAAGGAAGTCTAAATATAAGGACTTGTTTGCCCAGCTTGAAACTCTATGGATCCAACCACAAAATGCAAATGAATTTCGTGTGTTTTGATAGTGAGCCATGCTTGTTGGGGACTAGAAGGGGTAAAGCTGATAGAACACGTGTAGTGAGAGGGGAAAGGAAATCAAGAAGAAGGAAAAATTTTGCAGTAAAAATTAATGGCCTCCAAATGTGTGGAGGGTTATATTTCGTTTAACAAGCAGCTGAAGCTAGTGCAAACATAGGTTCGTCAATGAGGCGTTGCTGAATCGCTTTAAATACAAACCGGGTGATGCCCGTAAAAATGAATGTTGATTATAATTTTGCATTTAACGTAATACAGTTGGAATGATATATCAGCTGCAAAAAGTATAAAACTGCGAGGTTTAAAGTATGTCACGATTATAAATAAATATCATGACTAAAATTGCTTCCCGCGATTCGTAATCGTTTCTGTTTACCTTCAAATAACTCCCTGCATTTGAATACACGAGAAAAGTGCAAAATTAATTTATCTTCAACATAACCAAACCTGACAATAAAAAGGATAATATAAATATTAATAAAAAAAGGCTCTTAGTAACATGACGCAGTAATTCTGCTATGCTTGTTGGAAAAAGACTCAAACATTTTTCGATGAGCCTGACATTATAAATGCTTATTGTAATGAGCTCACTCATCTTTAGGTTGATGATAAAATGAATTTTTTTCCCCTCAAATAGATAGGCTTCATACTGACTTAATGTTACCGAATTTAAAATGTGCTTATTAATAAGTAATAGCTAAACTGCAAAATATGCAGATGTTTATCTACTAGGTTTATTTATAATGCTATTTCAGCAGAAAGTGCTACTTATAAGGTATAAAGAAATATGTATTTCCACTTGAATATTTCACACTTAAATATTACACAGGTGTTTTATTTATTTATTTTATTGTTTATTTTTATTATTATATTCTGTTTTGAAGTACAAAGCAGAATATGTTATATTTCCTGAAAGTACATATGAATCTGAAAGGTGATTTTCGAAGCCTTTTTGTCAGGAAAATATCTAAACATAATTTTTTTTTATAGAGAATGGTTTCTAACAGCAGACAATTTACCTAATAGTGATGAATAATTGTTATGAATTCACAGCAACTATGAAAATAGTATATTATTTGCTGGAAATATTTATTTAACGTCACTAGAAATATTTTTGTCGTAAGCACAATTTCTGCGGTTTCGATGGAATACTTCTATTTACGAAGACAAAACTCTTGCATTCCTTACAAAAGCTAACTAATTAGTCACAGGCACAACTCACTGCTACAACAATTTATCATTGGCACAATTCATCGAAACAACAATGTGTCGTCTGCACAATTCGTCAGGAGTATAATTCCTCGTAGGTACAATTCTACGTGACGACAATATGTCGTAAGCACAATTTTCTCCGGTTTTGATGGGATACATCTATTAACGAAGAAAAAATTCTTCCATTGCCTAAAAGCTAACAAAATATCTCATTTGTGGTCGGTCAAATTTTACGGAAACATCTAGTCGGGGAGGGGAAGTGATTTGCTCATTGTTACTTACAAGGGGAAGAAAGGTATGCACAATGCTAGCGTAAGGCACTAAAATCCTCTCATTTCTATTTTTTTTAAAATTAAACAAAAAAATGTAGAAAAATATTAAATTTGGAAAGTTTTATGTTTGTAATTAAAGTGCAATTTGGTTAAAAAAAATGTTGAAAAGAAAAATCTTCCTTTATGAGTCCAGACATTTGACCAGGGCGGTCACTTTTTTGCCAAAATACTTAAATTTATTAAAAAATAAAAATCTGAATATTAATACTGCCATGCAATTGAAAAATCAACGTAAGCGACAAAAAATTTAAAATTGAAATTTTTATATATTTTGAATCTTTATATGGTAAGCTACCTATAGCAAAAAATATTTTTTCACAAATAAATTTTGTTCCGCAGTTTTTTGAAATTAAAATATTCTCCTTGAAAAATCGAAATTGAAATTCTATTAATAAAAAATCAATTTGAATGTTGTAAAAATTTCAAACGTAAAATATTTTCTGCAATTGTTGAAAAAAATGAAGATTTTGATTAAGGAAGAAATCATTTTGCAATGTAAAACACCATGTAAAAATTGCAATCTATAACTTCGTTAAGGTCAAAAATGCATGAATTATTATTAAATTAAATAATCATTAATTTTTTTTTTAATTATATGAAAATATTTTATGGTTGCTTAAATATTATGTTCTAAAAAAAGAATAAAATTAACAATAAGAAATTTCGTCTTAACTTTGATGCTCGAGTGCTTCCTAGTTAAGTAATTTGGACCATAAAGTAGACTGCTTTAGTCTACTGATTGTAGAGCGAATTACGTAGTTCAACATTTAATAAAAAATAGACTGCCATTTCTACAGCATTCATTGAACACAGCAACTAAAAAAGAAAGTTTTGCAAGAAGAAAAAAAAGTGCAATACTTTATGACTTCATTGATAGCAGTGGATGTTAATAGTATGCGTGAAACTAAGTGAGCATATGATGCTCACCATCAATCAGGGAAAGAAAAAAGGTGCATTAGCGGCAAGAATTTTAAAAACAGTGGAAGTAATTTTTAATTTTTTGGGAATCAGATAACTTACAGCTTTACTTTATGAAAATAATGTGTTAAAATTGTAACAAAGAAACAATGTTCGTTTTTTGTTTTACTGTACGGATACCAAAAATCAATAAAATTATCTTCCATTTAAAAATTGCTGATATAATATTGCTCACTTAAACAACAGAAAAATAGTTTTTAGTAAAAAAAAATGTGATATAATAATGGAAGGTTAGTAATTTTCAACTCGTAATAACCATACAATTTTTGCATCTTTAATATTAGGATTTTGACGCAGACTTGGAAGTTCGCCGTAATACCAGATTTATCATAAAATGCATCATTCGTTTTATCGGATTAAGATTTTGACTGAGACTCAGAAATTCGCCGTAAAGGCACATTTACCGTAATATGCCGTCTTCGTTATATAGAGCTTTTACCACATGTTTTCATATGACTTAATAACTTATTAATTTAAAGCATTTATTAATAACTTATTAATTGCACCATAATTTAAAGTCTGCCTTTTGAATTATTGAGATAGAACCTTCATGCGTAAATATTCAATCAAAATATTTAGAATGTTATGTTTTTCATTTTGATTCGAAACGTCTTTGTTTAAAACTTATACGGGTCTTATAGCCTAAAGATCTCCAATTTGCAAAAAGAAACGCCTTATAGTGTCCGTTGTAAAAGTACATAATTTTTGTACTTAATAACTAAATTTAGAAACTATTTTAATAAATTCTCAAAATAACGTTGCGAAAACTTAAATCTAATAAAGAAAAAAAAAAGAAAGGAAAGAAAAAAATAATAA
Source organism: Parasteatoda tepidariorum (assembly GCF_043381705.1). Classification (NCBI taxonomy): domain Eukaryota; kingdom Metazoa; phylum Arthropoda; class Arachnida; order Araneae; family Theridiidae; genus Parasteatoda; species Parasteatoda tepidariorum. Next base: position 27,432,206 of record NC_092204.1, read on the forward strand.
TTACTAAATATTTGTTTTACAGAAATTTTAAACTTAAAAAATTTAATTTCAACAATTTGGAAAATTTTCAACAGCAAGGGCGGTGGGATCTATTTCTCGCGGTAAATTTGCTACGATGAATACAAATATTTTGCTTAGTTAATGTAAATGCTGCTTAAAAAATATTTTACAACCAACGTACAGTGCGCACAACAACAACAACAACAACAAAAATGAAAAAATCACTTTTATTTAATTTTGATCTAATGATCGGATTTTCCAGTTCTGGGACTCAATCTTAAGGTTCAAGGGGGTGACCTTAAATTTGCTAAATAATTAGTGCAGACTACATTTTACGTAAGGAAATCAGATCTAAAAATGTATTTACTCTGAATATAAATTCTTTCGGCAGATTCCTGTTGCCCAAAATGTAGGGGGGTAGCCGCAGTCTGGGAAATCTGCTCTTTAGTTTGGTCAGGAGGAAATTGGTCGAATAGTTCCTTAGAAATCAAATTTTAACTATACAACTTCTTTAAAATTCGATTTCTTAGTAACTATACAATTGATTTCGTTCAAGTTTTGTATTTTGGCATGAATTAATTGGACAAGTTGTCGTTGCCAGTTGTTGTGTACGTGATGAATCGTTCTTATGACGAATTGTCGCCGCGACGAGTTATGTCCACGACAAATTAAGTTAACTCAGGAAACGTGTCGAAAGTTTAAATCTTTTCATGTTTATTTCCCTTTTTGCGTATTTCTTTATATCTTGAGAACACTCCAGCTAATCGAAAAAGTTTTACTCACAATTATAAAATTCATTTATCTACTTATTTATCTATAATTCCATGTGAAAAATAATTTTTTAAAAGTATTTTTAAATTTAATCATTTTATTTTTGAAGCCAAAAACATTTTGAATTACATTGAATGCATATGATGAATACAAATGATGAAGGACTAAATTTTGAACGAAATTGATCGAATAGTTTCTGAGTTATCCAATTTTAAAAAAAAAAATTTTAAAAAAATTTTAATTAATGAAGTTATCAAATAAATTATCCAATAATTAAATTATCTAATAATTATCAAATTAATTAATTAAAATTTAATTACAATTTTAAATTTAAATTTGATTTCTCATTGCATTGCCGATGTAGAAGTTAATATACCTGTAATAAGAATTAACTACTATTAATATTATTCCTATACAATTAAATATTCTTAACTTTTTTGTTTAAGAATAATGTAATTGTGTAATTCCTATAGTGCCAAACTCTCGCACTAAGCGTGTATTTATGAGTGATACTAATAACTCATAAAATGCATAAAAATGAATTTTTTGCTTTCAGATTACTCAATTGATAGAATTTATTTTCATAATCCTTTTTGTTTGATATGAATGAATGATTCATTCTTAGTTAAATTTTAAAAAATAAAGCTTAGATAATTTTTTTTTTGTAGAAGTGAAAATGGTAGCAGTCGTTAAGCCAAGCTCTAACCCTTTTCAGATATCAAATTATTCATTCGTGTTTATATTTTCAGTTGAATTTGCTCATAGAAATATCTATATTTACTATCACTTACATTTTTATGAGTAATTAATGATAATATTTGAATTATTTATATTATTGATAATATTTGAATTATTTATATTATTAATAAGATTTGAATTATTTATATTATTGACAATATTTGAATTATTTATAGTATAGATAATATTTGAATTATTTATATTATTGATAATATTTGAATTATTTATATTATTAATAAGATTTGAATTATTTATATTATTAATAAGATTTGAATTATTTATATTATTGACAATATTTGAATTATTTATATTATTGATAATATTTGAATTATTCAGATTATTGGTAATATTTGAATCATTTATATTATTTATAATATTCGAATTATTTATATTATTAATAATATTTGAATTATTCATATTATTGATAACATAATTATTTATATTATTGATAATATTTGAATTATTTATATTATTGATAATATTTGAATTATTTATATTATTGATAATATTTGAATTATTTATATTATTGATTATTTATATTGTTGATAATATTTGAATTACTTATGTTATTCATAATATTTGAATTACTTATATTATTGATAATATTTGAATTATTTATATATTGAATTATTAATTGGTTGTATTTTAATCATATATTCCTCAGTTTCCGCTGAAAGGTCACCTTTCCAACACCCCCGATACCGGCTCATCATAGAAATTCAAAACACGTGCCACGAGGCGTTCGTTCTTAACACAAAATTTACTTTTATGTTCGAATGGTATCGCGTTCGCAGAAAAAAAAATATCAAAACTAAACCAGCTGTTCACCGCATTTCCCTATCCTCTTCTAAAGATGAACGCTGTTTGGGATGAAGGGGGGGGGGTCTAGAAGTGCCCCTATCTTATCCCCCTCTTTCACTCTTGATAACTACTTTTTTTCACACTCGATTCTTCATTCTTTTTATTTCAATATCGGTATCGTCGGAAAAAAAGACGGAACAGATGGTGTGTTCGAGTGGGGGGGGGGCACGCGCCTGCCACGATCTTTTGCTGGTCCTCCTCTCGTCTTTCGGGTTTGAAGTTGAATGAGGGGGAGGGGAAGGATACCGTGGAGTGCCGCTACTTTTCATTTTACTTTCGCTAAGACACTCACTTCCTAGATTGATTCGTTTCTATGGACTGTATAGGCACATGTGGTTTGTAAACAAAGACCTGTGGTTGCGGCAAAATCATTTTTTTCTTCTTTTTGCGCAATATACGTTCTTTCGAATATGTCGCAATGAATTATTTCTAATAAGAAAAACTATATAGCTATCGCTAATCAACCTAAAGAGGAGGTAATAACGGGCCTTTGCTAAAAGCCCCTCAATTCTCGAACTCTAGCAGGCCTCATGCCGGGGTGTTGGAAATTCTTTTTTAGAATTTTTAAAAGTACCGTTTTTTTTCTTCTTAAGTTTACTTTCAGTATTGAAAGTTTAAAAACCTTGTTAATATTTCTTAATAGAGGATGAAATAATAATAGTAAAAAAGAATTCTGTTTCTACTTTTTTGGGAAACAATCTCCAAATATGAAAAAAAATATCAAAACTATGAAATAAAAAGGAAGATTTATTTTAGCATTTTTAGATGATTATTTAAGCGATGTTTTGAGACACAAAATTCCTCACCTCTAAAGGGTCACTAATGTTGTGTGCATAAAAAACGAAAATTTGAAGGATAAAAAAAATACAGTAAAAATATGAATTGTTCGTTTTATGAAATGAAATTTCGAGAGAAAAAGGGGATTATCTTTTCTATAATGTTGGAGAAAACCATAACCAGGGATCCTAAGTTGGTCCGTTTTTCAAAAGGCATTTTAAACGGGAATGTTTCAAGATCCCGCCATGTGCACAGCATTAACAGAAAAAATATAAAGCAATAAACAAACCATGGATTTGAGTTTCGTTGTTGCCGATCCAGCTGAAAAAGTTCTTCCCATTTTTTCGTTTCATGTAATGTTATTTTAAGTAAATAATCAGGAGAAAGTAAATTTATGTCATAGTTTTCTCAGTAACTTGGTCTTTTTGTTTTTTTTTATTTGCGTCTAAAATTGAAAGGGTAATCATGTAAATTGTTTTACATGTATTATGTGAGTTGGTTATACGCTGGTTCGAGATTTTTTTTCTTTTCATTTCCCTTTCCATGACAGTATTGTTGAATGGTTTCAAAAATATTCGTTTTAGAATGAGTATCTGCGATTTTAAAGTTCAGATCTGTCAAACATAAGGAAATTAAATATAATTTTTTTTTTTTAAATACATTCCAACTCCAGGATTCAAATAGCGGGATTATCAAAAACAGTATGTGTTAATACTGTTCTTCTTTTGCTATTCGAACAGTGTAAATAAATTTATGCACATAATAAATGAAGAATGTTAAAATACATCTATAAAATAAAGTATATTTTAGAAACTGCATCTATTTTATTGAGAAAATATTTTTATTATTAAAATACAAAATTTTAAACTAGAAATTTGCTTTTAATGATACATTTTTTAGCTTTATTAAATCACAGTATTTCTAAACACAAGCAGCATTGTTTTTGAGAATATGCCAACAATAAATATCGCTTTAAAAAAAAAGAATTGTTCTATTTTACACTCCTATTTTCTTTTAATAAAATGTAATCGTTTAATGCACTTTTTATTGCTTTAAAAATTTTCTGATTACAGCATTTGGTCAATCGGCTAAAATGGAGAAGCTAATTTAAATTTTTCTTTCACAATACGTAAATGATGGTTTACTCCATTGAGGGAATACAAACTTAAAAAGAGACAATACGGCTCTAGTATTGACTCACGATTGCTTTCAATCGATGACTTTCGTTTTTGAAAACATGCTATTCATCACATATTCTAAAAACGACATTCTGTTACGATGCATATATAAACAAAATGAGGGAACAACAAACTTATGAGCCTCTTGCTTTTTCATAAAGCAAATTATGTACTGTATTGGCCTTCAAGAATAAATGATGCGAATAGCAGCTGTAAAGCGAGGATCCCAATACACACATAACGGTTCAGCTGCTCCCCCCTCCCCTTCTGGAACGGACATCACCTGGAATGGTTTTTCTCTCCTCCCCCCGAGGATGGAAGGAGATCGAGAGTGACCAACAGGTGAAGTTCGAAGCATCGAAAGTTTTTCATTCTAATCGATTATAAAAATCGTATGGTTTGAAATTCGCTCGATAGATCAAACAGACATAGTGAAAATAACTGGAAAATTGTCAACACAGATAGCTGGAAATTTTGAATTGATCTTCCAGGGATTTCCAAATTACATGGGGCCGTTGGCCACAATTAAGAACACCAGTCAATTCGTGGGCCAAAATTTTTTACATAGGACTCTTTTATGCTTGAAGGAACATTAAATATTACTGTCAGACTTTTATCAAGTTGTACAAAACAATAGTATTGAATTACAAATTAAAATACGAAGTAGATTTTTACCTGAGAAAAAAATTTTTTTCCACCGTTGGCATGTTAAATTTTACAGAAACGAAGAAATTAGTTTTTTTTTTTTTAACGAAAGAAAAGTATTTTAAGCCCATATAGATTTCTTACGAAAATTATCCGCAAAAAAATTACAACTAATATATTTTAGTTCACGGGCCACAAAAAAAGGCTTCGCTGGCTGGATGTGGCCCGCGGGCAGCCAGTTAGTAACCACTGATCTAGACATAGTGTGTTAGTGAAATAATTGAATATTTTTGAGCACCTATAGATTGAAATTTTGTACACATATAGACCTAGTCCACTAGAGAAAATAACTGGAAAAATTTTGAGCAAGAGTAGATTGATATTTTAGCTCAAATAAAAATAGCCGAGAAAATAACTGGAGAATTGTGAGCACTGATCGAGAGAAATTTTAAGTACGTATAGGAATTGTACGTTGGAAAAAATATCAGGAAAAATTTGAGTACATAGAGATCTAGGGTGTTGTAGAAAATACAAGAAAGTTTTGAGAACCGATAGATAAAAATTTTGAGCTGAAATAGATGTAGTTTGTTAAGAAAATAACTGGAAAACTGTGAGCACTGATGCATTTAGATATAGGCTGTTAGAGAAAATAACTGGAAAATTTTGAGCACAAATATATATAGTCTGTAAGACAAAATAACTAGAAAATTCTGAGCATTAATAAGTTGCAATTTAAAGACAAATACTTATAGGAATTGCTTATCAAATGCCTAATACTTTTATTTACAAATTCAAAGGCATCAAAATAATTATTATGTAAAATTTTTTTCTGATGGGACAAGGATCGCATTTCTACCATGCTAAACTATGGAAAAGTATATGAATGCAATTTTTTTTTCATTAAACACTGTAAAATATTTCAGAATATTTTTTTGGCTTCAATTTGCTCTTTGTAATATGTTAACCTTGTTACCAACTTATCTATCAAACCTTTTACTATTAATAACGTACAAACAAATACTAAATAATTTGATCTCTAAATTTTACATTTTAATGTTGCAAGTATTTTTAAAATCTTTTTAAAGCTATTAAAACTTTCGAAAGCTGTTAAAAACTTTTAATGTTTCAAAAATACTCACAATCTTAAAATTTACATTTTGGTAAATGCGCAATAGAATAATTTTTATTGAACGAAATTAAACAAATATTATTCCAAAATAATTTTTAATTGCTTAATAAATAAGGAAATTTCATTCTTTTAAATCTCCAAGGGTATTTAGGATAAAAACGAGAATCCCTATACTGTCTAAAATGGACCCTCTATACAATTTATTACGACTATCATGCAACTACAATTTTTTGCTGATAGAGAATATTTAAAAAATGAAAAATGGCTAAAAAGTACAGCAGGAAACATCGAAAAAGTTTTAAAATATTTAAAAATAGTTTAGTTTGAGATCTGTTTGTTTAAGAGAGTCAATGAAAAATCCACATGAATCGTCTATCAAACAAATAATCTGTCTTAAAAATTTTAACTTATCAAAATATTTTTAAGAGGCAGTTTCCTAAAGCTATTTTGAATGTCAATTTAAGTTATATTACTCGAGTAGTATATGTTTTCAACACGTATGAACCCGGTTACGAAAGTACAAAATCAAAATGTTAATTTTTTGTACAAAAGAATAGACAGGGTGATTATAAAATAACTTTACAGGCAGATGACACTCTGGAATAAAAATTTAAGCTCAAGAATGACGTTAGAAATGATTACACAGCTTTCAAGGTTACGGTTATCGAAACACAGTTTCAAATATTTCAAATGGCAACATCCACGTTTTTAAATCGAAGTGTAAATCTTACAATAAAATAACTTAAAACGAAGTTAAAGCGATATTTTTAGAACAAACCTTTACTAAGCTTCGACATTTTTTTCTAAACACTAACAAGAGGAGAGTGAAATAAAAGTCTTTAACAACAGAGGAAAAATTAAAAAGAAAACATTTTATGTCGTACAAATTTTCGATTCTTGTCCTTAATTTAATTTCCTTAATTTTTTTTGAATTACTTCATATTTTTCTCTTAACCTGGTTATTTTTCATTGCTTAATTAAATTTTTGTCCGTTTTAAATGCAGAAACTAATGTCTCGTTTTTCTACATCAAGGAATTATTCTCTATAATTATTCTGTAAATGCTTTCATAGTTTTTTCAGAGCCCGTATCGTAAAAGGTTCTTGTCTGCTGTTGACCTTGAAAAAAACAGATGAAACAAAGCTGCAGATTGTAAACCCCTCTGTGACCCGCATAAAAAAATATACAGACTGACAAGAAGTGGGAGGGCAGGCAGATATCGAGGAAAAAATTTTCTCTCGTGGAAATGATAGGTTTTTCGACAGCTAAAAAAATGCTGGTACTTATGGATACATTTGTTTTTGCATTTACTAATAGCTTTTCCAAACTTCAAAATCATCGTATTTGAAAGTATGAATACGAAATCCAAATATATATTACACAGAAAAATAAAGCACTTTTTTTTCCTTATAAAAATCAATTTTTCGTGCATTGATAAAAATTTGAGAGTCCACGCACCTTTTGAGAATAATGTTTTCCCCAATAAAGAGCTCAATAATTTCTTCAAATTTTTTCTTCCTTTTCTTATTAACTCGATAATCGTTTCCAAACAGCTACAGGTAGAACCCATCGCTATTTTATCGCCACTTTGAATTTACCTTAAATCTAAATTTCAACTACTTTTTGGCTAACTCAAATTTATTCAATCAATATTTAAACTGGAGCTCAGTGCCTGATGCTAATACAACCAAAATGTATTAAAAAAAAAGAGAGAGAGAAAGAAGAGATAAATGCGTGATCAAATTCATGTTTGTGCAACTGGAGAGCTTTATTCTGTAATTCTATAGCTTAAAAATGCAAAGGAATTTGCTCATTCAGTTTCAAAAAAGGCAAATTGTTTTAATTTTCTTACGTTGTTACAATTTTAATCTAGTTGAAGCTGACTCAAATATCCATATCTTGATTAACAAGGTCTTTCTAAATAATTAAAGTATTCATTCAAAACTTGTAGNTTCAAACTAAGCGAGTTGACTTTAAAACATAGTTTTTTTAAAATTTATTTTATTCACAACACTTTACTTTAATCAACATCACCATCTTTCAGAAATGACTATTTTCCGGCAATTGGTCAAATTAATTTTTCTAATTTCATTATATTTCTAAAATGCAACAACACATACACTATTAATGTAGTTTTCAAATCAATGTTTCAATCATGTTTGCAATTTTCTTTATAAATTAGTTACATAAATATATATATACGAACACTAGATTAAGAATCATATTGCGTTAAGAATACTTCTTTGAAATGAGAAAAAGCAGAGAGAAACAGAAGGAGAGAGAGATAGAGGACAATTGTGAAGAAACAAATACATACAACAAAATTGCACAAAGTAAATCGGGTGAAAATTAACGGAAACCCTTAGAGATAAAAACTCTTAGAGATATTAAACTTGTAGAGACAAAAAAAAAAGCATTCAAATAAAATTTCAGACGTCATATTCAAGAGAGTCCGTTAAAAAAATTTAAATCCATAGAGATAAAGGAAGCATTCGAAAGAAAATTTCACACGTTACTTTCACGCAATTTGATTTCAATTAATTTTAAACCCATAGAGATGACAAAAAAAATTGTTCTGTTAATAGTCGATAAAATTCATTTCCACTAACTTTGTTTAAAATTGTTTATGAACAGATATTTGAAGTATTTTGCGATATAAAATATTATGTTAATGTGAGCGATTGGTTTTTCGATTTTTTGCCGGGAGATATCTATGCATATCTTAAATTATCAATGAAAAGTCAATGTACCGGCAATGAGAAATATATGCTGAATTCCGAAGAGCAAAACACGATAAAATATTAAAGCTCATCACTTATTGTTTACACTAAAAGAATGAAAACAAATATTACTGATTTGACCTTAAAGGAGATTCCAATGCAATCTGTATTTGTTCAAAGAGTTAAAGAACAGCTGATTTGTCAAAGAAATGCGATTTTTGTTTCGTGTGACATAAATTGGTTCTTTATTTTAGTAATACTTCAGTCATTGACCCAATAGGTTTTTAAATCGTTCATTGTCTTCGATTCATTTTAAACAGAGGTAAACTTTGAATTCAGTTAGAAATATGTTAAAATTAGTATTTTTACTTTTCTCAATTCACAAGAAAATTTTCCAAATTAAAAAAATACTTTACTATTTTATTGAAAGTTAAATATCTAAATTAAAAATCGGAATGAAACTTTCGAAGAATTGTTCGCTATATGTTCGCAGATAAAATATTTTGTAATTTGTCAACTCACAAAATTGCTTAGGTTAACTTTTAATACTATTTTGCCAAATCGGTGAAATTCTAATAACATAACAAAATGTATTGGAAATTTTTTTTAAATTTTTTATTTTTTTATTTTATTTATTTATTTATTTTTTTACCATTCAACATAGGAAAGTTTCAGAATCGCATTCATGTAATTACACACCCAAACAAATTTGACTTACTTCAGCGATAAACGTACAGCTCGCAAACTAAAAAAAGGATCACCGTAAATATTTTAATGATCGGATCTTCGCGTTCTAGAACTCATTCTTAATGGTTCGTGGGGATGTCCTCAAATATGCTAATTAATTAGTGCAGACGATATTTTAAGCTACGAAATCAGATGCAAAGATGTACTTTCTCTCATACCTTTTTTCGACGGATTCGAATTTCGGACCTCAAAATAGCAATCTGGGAAATATGGCCCCAATAGTTTAGTTAGAAGAGCGGGTCAAAACTTGGACTCCTTAATGTTAATTTTACTTTTTGGGTGTTTCGCTATATCTTGAGAACTTTTTAATCGAATTTTAAAATTTTTGCCCACAATTATAAAATTCGTTTATCCAAAGATAATTCAATGCGAAAAATAACTATTAGTAAATATTTTTAATTTTTATTATTATATTCAATATTAGTCAAAAAAATTTTGAATAGTAAGTTATACAATTTTTTACTTCATTTTAAAGATTGTAAATTTACATTGCAAAATACAAAATGCGATGGAAATCGATCGAATAGTTCCTGAGAAATTGAATTTGTAAAAAGTTATTGCGGTTTTAATTCAAGAGTTTCAAACTAAGCGAATTGTTGTTGTTTTTTATTATTATTATACTGCAATTTTGCGCTGCATTTTAAGATAACATTATTCAGAAAGATGGTCGCCAAATCTTATTAACCGTTTTACAATTATTATTTTTGTGCAAATAACATAAGTATACTGTTATAAATTACAGTTAAAGAGGTGTGTTAAATGATTTAGAACTTAACGATCAGCTTCATGCACAATGAAATGCAAGCAGAAATAGTATTTAATATATCCGCTTGTTAGGCAAGCGAAAATATTAATTATGGTTGTGAACTCATTGAATTTAAGCAATATAATGTTAACTTATAACATTATTAACTTTATATTGTTATTATCATCACATGGCATTGAATAATATAATGTTATAGCAATATAAATGTTATTTTTTGAAAAAAATGATTGCTTAGAAAAATTGCTTCTGTTCACCAATAGATCTAAATATTTGTAATACTAATAGATAACAATATTTGTACGTGGGAAGTGGAAGCACAAGCGTACGCAAACAGAATTCCTTTTAGTACAGTTTTCTAAACAGTTTTCTTCCAAGAAACAACAATTATTGCCTTGCCAAGCAGTAATCGAAGCTGGTGAGCGGTAGCAAACAGGGAGCCCCTAGTATGTTAAAAAAAACTAACTGTTGAAAAAATATTGGTACTCAATTTTTATTGTAAAATTTGTAATAGGATGATTGCCCTGCGTTCTACATGTAAATATGTCATTACTTGATTTTTCTTCCCTCCCCCCGTAACAAATTTCTAAAATTAAGTTCCACGTTTAACTGGTTATAAAATTCTTGTCAAAAGAAAAATGAAAACTTCGCCACCGAATTATTTTTAAAGTCTTTAAAATTAAAAATTCGAGAGTTCTATTGAATAAATAAAACAAATGGATTGTCAGCAAAAAGTTGCAATAGTTTCAGTAATACAACTAAAGGTGTCTAATTTAAATGAGTTTTGAGAAAAAGGGCAAATCTTATTATAAAAATAAAAATGTTTTAACGATTAAAAGACATATCTTTAAATTAAAATAAATTAAGACTTCATTGTATGACAGTAATATAAAAATATAGATATATAAACAAATGAATAGAATCATAAGTACATAAACATAAAAAAAAGCAAATAAATAAATTATAGTAAACATATGATAAAGTTTGGTGAATTATTTCTCGCTGTTCTTTATGTTTTGAAAGCATCATACTAGGAGAATGTCTAAACTTAGTTAAACCATTTTCCCCCAAGTACAAATAGGAGTTTATTATTGAAAAAATTTCTATCTAAGAAAAGTTGTATACATATTTGTCACAAATGGGCATTACTCTCTGTTATCAGCCTTCCAAGCTTTAAAAAAAGTAATGCTTTTTACTTCAGATTCAAACATAGACATTTGTTGTATTTTACGGTGGACAGAATTATCCGGCTTCTGTAAAAGGAAATCCTATAAATAAAATACTTCCAACACCACTTTTTTCTCTTTTGAGAAAAATAAATCTTGATTTATGAGAGGACACTAAGCACAAAAGGATTAATTGTGCTGTTTGAAAATCACGCCACCTCGTGATTGTCAGACAGTATCTCGATCCGAAATTCAAATTTCACTTCAATAGAAACTGATTACAAATGGAGAAAATTTTAGCACAACTTTACTTTTTCTGGTACATTTAAAACAACAAAAAATTGATTTATCGATCTCTTGCGAGCAAATCCTTTTTAACAGCAAACGAGCAATGGAAAAAGGACTATTCTTATTATAAAAAATAAATCTAAAAGTTTTATAATGAAGCAATGGTAGTTCTTATAAAAAGCTGAGAACGAAATTACCCATTTATCTATGCAGGATTCTGAATAAATCTCATCCCCATTGGAGGTATTTAATTTCATCCAAAGTGGATGACTATCTCGTCGATGGAAAATAATCCCCAAATGCTTCCTTTTATTCATACAAATTTTTACCAATTCACTCACGCCAGGAGCTAAAACTGGACAACCTGTCAGATGCATAATCGCTGCGGATCGCCAAATAATTGCCAAGATAAAAATAAAAAATAAAAGTAGGAGTGGAACGAGGAAAAGTGGAAAAGGTTTTGAGTGACATGTATGACACTGGATTAAGTAGGAATATATCCCTGCGTTGACCCTGAAACTAGGGGACGGACTTGTCAATCAGAGCTTTGCCTGAAATCGATCGAAATGGAATATATATATTTTTATTCTCTCTGCCATTGTCATCGTCTTTCATGACGATTTTGAAGTGAAGCTAATAAAAAAAAATGGCGACAGACGCGGTCAGACATTTTGAAAGAAGAATTTTTATGTCTCTTTGAAATATTTTTCTTTGTCCGGAGAAGTTTTCCAACTGTTTAGACACACAGATGCTGCAGTCATTTTGAAGTAAGAGAATGCATCGTTGGTCTTCAAGCATTTGTTCGTTTTTCCTATTTTTTTCTTCAAAATAAGCATTCTATAGAACTCAACATAAAAGTTACTTTTCTTTTTATTTATAAATCTTCACTATGCGTCTTTTAAAAGGTTTCTTAGTATGCTTTTATTTTCTGTTTCGCCCTGTTCAAGATTGTTTTGCTATGAAACATTTTTTTTGAAATCAATTGAAGCTTAAACACACTGAACATGAACACCTTAACACCTATTCGCTCTACAGTTACAGTCACTATAATTTTATTTTAATTTATAACTGGTGTTTAACTTATTTTAGCTGGTACATTCCAAGTTTATCGTTATATCAATGTTAAACGATATAAACTTGTAATTATGAGGTGCTTTTCTTGGATCAAATCTTGGGAAAAACTCGTTTTCGTAGAAAAATATTTGGATGTAAATATCCCTCATTTGCGTTACATAGAGCAAAAAGTGTTAGCCCCATAGCAACGAAATTTTAATCTGTAATCCATTTACCATTGTGAGTATTTTTTGAAAGCACCGTAGTTTCTTTTCATTTTTTCACTATCAGTAGCTTTCAAGTACTAATCTTAAAGATCCAAAATAGTTAAATGATAAAATGATTAATTTTGTGATGAGACGCAGTCAAATGTAAAATTTTTTGGTTAGTTTAAGCAAGAATTACTGCAATTTTTAGGCTTACTCCTGGCGTATTAGACGTTATTTCTGATTTCTTCAAATCAGCTATAACTTGGCTTCTAATTATCGAAAAACTGAAAGTAAGTCATTTTTGAATCCTAAGTTGTGGCGGAATGTTGTTTGTAATACAATTGGACTTAATAAAGTTTTGTTAATACTTACTTTTCTTAATGATTAAGACCACCAACAGACTTTTGTTTTGTGAAAAATATTTGAACTTTGGTGACAGAAAAAATTGAAAGATAACTCTTCAGATATTTTATCGAGGATGATAAAACATCAAAAGTTTGCATTTTCAAGAGTGTTTATCGATACCGCATCGAGTAGAGCTAGATATTGGAACTTAGATTTCACTTTCAAGTAGCTTTGGTGTCACCATTGATATCCGCGACATTTTCCTAACAAAGTAAAATTAGTAGGATTTCAGACGCGTTCACGTGTTTTCTCAATGGAATGGAAATGATATCTTTATGGAATTAAAAATACGTGACAAAAATTCTGGAGTCTTTTCTTCTTTTTATTAATCTAAGGATATATTTCTTTTTATTTACTCTTATAAATCTTTTGTGCTTTAAAATTATTTTATATTAAATGAAACGATTATTATAAACCTAAGTGTTGGGTCACATTGAATAATTTGTCAATAATTGAATAACCCGCATTTAGTTTGAATGCTTAAACTAAAGTATTTTTATACTCTGAGACAATTTACCCCATTTCAAGGCGAAATTCTCTTTCTCTCCCCCCCCCTTTTTTTTTCTTCTTTCTTTCTTCCTCTTTTTTAATTTTTTTTTAAGGTGAAAAGTAAGTTAGTTTAAAATTTTAAAATTACGTCTGATTTAAAGACATACTTATAAAATAATAATGAAAGTTTTTTATCTGTTTGAGTGTAAAGTTTTGAAAAATGGTTTAAAATACTAGTCAATGACACCTCAATAGTTTTCAGAAGTCTTAGTCATCGTTTAATTATCTTCAATTAGAATTTGCCATTTTGTAATGTAAATGAATGCTAATTACTCGAAAAAGGCGCAATCAAAATTAATAATACTATTTTTTTAGCCTACTATAAAATTCGTATTGTCTAAAAACTGAAAAAAGTAATGGCGTCCGTCTGCCTTTGAAACAGATATTAAGTTTTTTCACATTTTTGAATTTTTTTTCGAACGTCAACACTTTTAACATTTTGGAGTATTTCGTTTTTCCCACAACACCTATCATTCTTTACAAATTTCGTGTTCTTAGAGGAGCAAATTAATCTAAATTAATCGATAAATATCATAACTTGGAAATAAAATATTTACGAAACTTGTTTTTTAAATTCCTTTCAAACCATCTACTAATACGATAGATATTTATTCATATTATGAATGATAATAATGAATGATCAAATAAATAATAAATCAGCCATGGTGGATCATAAACTGTTTTTAAAATGCATTTTTATTCTGTGCATTAATGCCAAGAGATTATTGATTTTTAATACAAAAGTATAGAGCAAATAAAATTGTTCCATTTGAAATTTCCCTCATTTGAAAAGAGAAAATTCGTTTCGAAAATGAAAAATATTTGCTTTATGAAACTTTTATTCTAATCAGTTTCATTGATTATGACTCAAAATGTCCAAAAACATTCTGAAAATATGTGTTCCGTCACTTAACTGTGTTTTCAAACTTTTGGTCGTGTTATGTAAATATAATTAGAAAAGTACTTTATTGTATCCGACATTATCAAATCTTTCATTTTATAAATCGATAAGTAACATCAAAAATCTTTTAGCTGCAACATATTTGTATTCGAAGCTATTCATAATTGTGGAATGTTTATTATGGAAACGAAATTACTCCACCACACGTAGCTCACCGCACGCATATATATTGCAGTTCGAAAACAATTAATAAGTTTCATTTAGTTTTGGAAAACGATAAAATTGCAAATACGCAGACTATAACAAAGCCGCTAGTTGAGAGAATTTTCAAATCTTGCGGTTTTTCACCATTTTTTTTTTACTTACTCATTAGTACGTGATTTAAAAAAAGGTAACGCCTCCATCACATTATAACTGAAATTGTTATTTGAAGCACGCCATATCTTCCAACTAAAAATCTCTTTTCAACGGTCAGATCCCATCGCGGCGTGGTGCGAAAGTAATTGAAAATTGAAGTGGAGGTTATGCTATGAGAATAACTGGTAATTGGTTCGTGAGTTGATACGATTATTTTGCGTGACTTCGATAGATAATCGATATCAAAGAAGAATTCAAATAACATCATAACTTCAATCAGTTATTTTGGCACACGATCTGAGTCATTTAGAAGTAGTTCTTGATTCCTTAGTAGCCGTGAGTTGTAAGCAAATTCTTTTTTTTGTCGTCTGCGTCAGGTGACTAGTTCTTAAGGCGTGAGTGACTGCGAAAATGCGTGTCTCACAAAAATCACATTAACTGATCGCCTTTTATCATTCTTTTTACATCGCGTGTGATGGAAAACATCTTGTAGCAAACATCTCCATTATAACAAGACTCGCAATCAATTTTAATAACTTAGAAAAGTTTTAGAGGATGATTACAAATTATTAAAAGCTATATGTTTCGGGGGAAACATGGACTACCGATACATTTTTATAAAAAATTTTTTCGTTTCAATTGTTATTTCGAATGTGCTGTAGTCACGATCAAAAACGATTTCAATTTGATGGTTTCTTGTAAAATTCATTATCTAGACTTGAAAGATACATTTTATCAAGAATAATGTCCTCCACTCTATTTTTCAAATAACCAAATTAAATTACAAAAAAAGAAAATTTTAAATCTTTTTTTTAAAATCAGTCATTGAGACATAATTAAAGTGCCTTTTAAAGAATGAAATGAAGGATTTTGCAATAGTTATGGAAGCACATTCAATGAAGTTTAACACAATTTCAAGAAAAAATGCCATTTAGTTTTTATTTTCAACTAAAATAGACCTCCATTGTGAGCAATAAACTTTTAACTTGATCAAGTTTTTTTTTTAGTGTGCATCTAGACGTTGTGATAGGGGCACAATGTCATTCTCACTCAAATAGAAAAACGAGAAACTGTCACGTAATGTAATATTCAATTTTGCTTTTACTTGATTTTCAAATGCTTAAAAATTATTTTAAAAAAAATTAAAGTTTTGTCAAAAATTAATCTGAGATGCCTATTTTAATGCTTATTATCGTGAAACACTTTACAGGCTATCCTTTTTTGAAAATGTCTGAAAAAACGCAATTTCTATTCTGTAAAAAAATAACAATTTTATTCAAAATACATTTTTAACAACAGCACGTATAGAAATCTCGTTTATTCTAAGAACTCTTGATTTTGTAAAGCGGCTGATTTTATAAGCCGGATTATCTATATAATGGAAAATATTGTTTTGTGAAGAGTAATCTAGATCTGCAAAAAGTTTTTTTGCATCGGAGGAGGGGGGGGAGTGCAGAAATAAATTTATTATACTACGCGTCTTTCAAAACTTGGGAAGATAAAAAATTCAGGCAAGAAAGAATCTAGTTTACTTTTCATTTTTAATAAAAATTTGATTTTAAAAATTATTGGAGATGAAAATAACATTGCGTCAACGGAACATCAAACTGCATCAGTTACAATAGAAATAATAGGGGGCGTACTAAAGAGTGTACACTTTTTCTTTGGTGTTGCGTTTGTTAGATTGCTTTTACCACATGATGTTTCAGGCAATGAAATTTGCTTACACCATATAGACTGCGAGTGTTATTTGTATATTCATCAAGCACCGAACGCCAATTCATATTTAGACGCTATAGCTAATCAGAAAGTGATTCAAATTTCAATTGACAGTAAATTCTCTTTGGCTATAAAAAAGGGTTATAAATTCTGCTGGCAGCAGTCAGGGAATGGTTGAAACTTCTACTGTCATCCAGCGCAGAGCTCCATTTTAATTTGAACATCCAACTGAAAGTTTGAGTAAATTTCTATCAGCGAAACATTCTGTTCGTATAAATCAGGAAATAATTCTAATTTTCATTGTCATCGGGCATGAAGCTCTCGTAAAGATTTGCGTACTCTAGCTATTCATGAAGTGGTTGAAATTTTGATCGCAAGATTCCCCCGACACGAAAGCGAGAGAACAAAAATGCAATAAAAATACATTTTGGGAAATTTTATTATTAAATTATTTTATAGTATTGCTTCATGAAGTTGCACAAAATTGACAAACGATTTCCGTGAAGGTACCGATAAACTTTTTGTGACGGTACCATGGTACCGATGTCATTTTGCAAGAAAGATTTTTGTGAATGTAACTTAATAATATATAAACTTAATAATATATAAATTTAATAATATAAAACAAAATCGATTTTTCAATGCTGCTTTCATGAAAAACTAAATTTTAATGTTTACTTTTTTTTTTTATTGAAAATTTAAATTTCTAAACAATAAAGCAAAATCGTACGAAGGAAAATGATATATTCAACAAAGTTAATAACAAATGCGGAATGGAGTCGTGTAGATTAAATAACAAAATTAAAATTTCAAATATCATCATCAGTTTACTTCTCAAAATTTACGTTAGAAATAGTTTTACTAAAAAAACAAGCAAAGTCAAATGAAAGTCACAAAAATATGGCGGCGTTCCATCAGTTATTGATAAAAATGCATCTGTTTTATTCCTCATTTTCAATGTCACCTTGAAAAGTCTTACAGAATCAAAATAAATGTTGTAAAAAAGCTCTGAAATAATCTACCTTATACCTTTCCGTAAATCGGGAGAAAATTTTAAAAAGGAGGGTTGGAAAAAAAAAAACCTTCTCCATCAATTGTTGAATTGAATCCGCAAGTAGCTTTGTCAAAGCTTCCAGAGGCAACCAAGGCTGATTATAGAGAGCTGGAAGCGCGTGCCGATGTACCGCATGACCCCTGAATCATCTACAAGGGCACGCGCCAGCACGCGTTCTGCACAAAAACTGTTTTTTTGCAAGCAACAATGGAAGAGAGGCACCTAAAGTTCCTTTCCCCAACAACAAAGAGGATCTTATTGCATGTTTTTTAGTTTCCTTTTCAACAAGTGTTACCTTCTAGCGATTACAGAGCGTTCGCTTTTTTTTACATATATACAGACATTAATTGTAAACTTGAAGGTCACCTTGAAAAAATGATACATTTTGGGAGTCAATCGCTTTGAATTATTTTTCAGATGTACAAATTCCTAAGAGTGTTATTTCAAGGAATTCATTAATAAACGAATTATTAGGTGTGTATGTTACCGTGAAATACTAAAATCAAGAGAATGCCGACTTTCACCGGTGAATGCCAACAATCACATAGTCGCTTTGGGGAGTGTCCGGAATATTTGTTTTGTCCGATTTGATATTAATTTTTTCTTAGATATTATTATTTTTATTCGATATTTTAACATAGATTAGGATAGAATAGATTAGGAGAGACATCAGTGTTTGGAGTACCGGGCAAATGCATACCGGGTAGTGGAACTGAACCATAAAACATCGGTGTAGGACATACCGGGCAAATGTATACCGGGTAGTGGCACTTAACTAGACCTAGTATATATTTTGGACATTTACCAAAATGATTACGCAATTTTCAACATTCACCGGTGGAAGTCAACAACCACCAATTTCTGTCCCTCACGGTAACAAGTACATAAAAGCTGTAAAAAAAGGATTTGCTTTTCGGCATTTTAGTTGTTGTTGTTGTAGTTCATTTACGTCACACTAGAGCTGCACAATGGGCTATGGCATTTTAGAAACACAGAATTTAGAGAGCTGTATTATGGTAAAATTTACTTTCTGGTACTCTATTTCAACCCATTAGTGCTCCCTAATCCTTTTCAGAGAAGTTTTCTAAAAATGCATTATATACTTACTTATATTATTTTTTTCACAATTTGAAATAATTTATTATGTTAAGTGCAATTGTCTTTTAAATATCATCTATTTTACAACACAAATTAAGCTTATGGTTGATTTAGTAGTCTTTTTTTCTTCTTCCGATTTTGACTTGATACAATGAGATACCTGAAAATGACGTTGTGTGGGTATCTCGAACCTGATTGGTTGTTGAAAGGTGGCGTTTTAGCTAAAAAACTGTTTGTTCCATTATATTTATAAGTAAGGCAGGCCTGTCAAGCGTCATTTCTCTAAAATTATACATTCCATATTCTTATGCATGGATTCTTTTACGAAAATTTCAATTCTTTCACATTTCTTACTCAACACAAAGACAGGCATGAAGCCATGTAGAACATAAGCAAACTAATTATGCATAGAAGTTGGCAGGTACACAAAGCAAAAATATATCACTGATACAATAAAATACATAAGCAAATAATAAATATAAGTTAAACAAAAGACGTAGAAAATTTAATTAACTTCACGTTAATGAACATTCTAACTTGTGGGGAGAAACTTTTTTTACACGCCATTTTGTCTATAAACGATCAGTTGGTGGTGACGTCATAGGTCACATGTGTGGGTATTTTTGATCTTCTTCGTTTTGAAGAGCCCGATAACGAGAAAATTTTTTTTTCATCAGATATCTTCTCAGAATAGAGTATAATTATTTTTTTATGAGATTTTGCTCAAAATGTTTAGAATTTTTGGGAGTTTAAACTTAAAAACAAAAAATAAAGAAGCTTTTGAGGAAGGATTTCTTTTAGTGATTTATATTTGTGAAAACTGAATTTGGACATATTAGATATTAAACAAGACCATCTAATTACACGTATATATTATTTCTTTCATAGATCCCATAAATAAAACGCCATTTTTTTTACAATCCTTAATAAATTTTTTTATAAGCGCTCTAATTATATAAGTATAACAAGTTTTATCCCAATTATTCAACTTGGTAATGATATGTAATGTCAGTTCTTAAGTTGACCGCCTTTGCAAGCTGATCATCTGCTTAAGATAGTATTTGTGATCACGCTCGAAAACGACAAAAAAGTTAAATCTTCAGTGTATAACCGCATGTCACCTACTTCGCTACCGCTTACCGCATGTCACCTACTTCGTAACTTAATTAATAATAATTAATGATGAATAAGTGTAAAGGTCAATCGAGTCAAATCCTTGAACTCTTGAGATTGGTTCCTAGTACATGTAAATCCAATCATCATTAGAACAAAAGTCATTCACTGAAATAGCCTTTTTTTTTTTCGGTTCACTGTAAAGATAATTTTTCATATACTTTCCTTAAGGTGTCTAGACAGTTTTTCCTAACAGAAGTATTAATTTTTTGAAGAAATAAAGTGAAGATTAGTTTAATTTGATACCGAATATAAGTTAATAATCAAAAATTCTCGAAGTTGCGGATAAAAATAACGCTAATTAAGAATACTAATTATACTGAAATATTATTAGTACTTTTAAGTCATAATTAATTAATAAATAATAATATAAATAATTATCATATTAATTAATAATCATTAATTAATAATATTGGTAACTAATTAAAAATACGGAAATGTGCTCTCTGAAAACAGAGAAAAAACACCCATTTCTAAATTTTATTCTTCAAAGTTTTGTCTCTAAATCTGTTTTTCTTAATTCTAATATTTTTCATACAGCCCTCATGAATATTTACTCGAATTTTAATAAACATTTAAAATTAAAATGTGATTTTTTTTTCATAGTTTTGTTTCTTAAAATCATACTTACATTTGAATATTGATAAATATTTCATATCTTTTTCTCTTAATAGTTCTTTCAAGTCAATTTCAAAATTCTTATGTTTTTTTTCCCCTTGCGTGTAATACTTCATACTATTTCTTTCTTTCCTTAAGCTTCAGCTCTAAAAAACCTTAAATTGTAAAAGGATTCCATCATAAAAATGCTTGAATTTAAACTATTTCTGGACCAAATTTGGAGTCCTGTGTGAAATTTTAAATAAGTTAAGGAAAATCGGGAAAAGAAAGTTGCGCATTTACGAAATCAGATGATGCAAATCAAAATCGTCTGGACCCCTTAAGTCCAACGTGGTAACTAACTCCCATTTGGAAAAGTGATAAATGTCCTTCATCCCAAAGATAGACACAAAAGAGGAGCAAGAGCAATGATGTCAATCTCTTTGAAATACGAGTAAACAGGAAGACTTTCCATCTTTTCACTTCAGAACATTGATCCCGTTAAGGGGTCCGAAAAAGACTTGTTTGCGAGGTCATTCCGACTTTCCCCTGACCTCCCTCCCCCATCGACTATTTTTTCACTTTCGCCATTGACCTCCACCCCCATAAAGGTACAGTTCGATCCCGCTCAGTGAAGTTCCATTATGAAAATGTCTGCACGTGAATATATCCCCCCCAACTTCATTCTTTCTATGAAAAACTTCCACGTTCTGCTATTGTATTCCGCAGCACGTGCCGCTACCCCCTCTCTTAGTCCCCATCCCCCATCTCTTCAATGTCAAAAGGACGTTATGATGGTTTTGAGGGGGTATGCAGCTGCCACTCGGTAGGTCCTTCTGTCAAGACCCATATTTCACCCCCCTTCTCTGTTTCTGAAGAGGAGTCTAGGGTGACCCCTGTAAAACCGTTTGTTCTGCTTTAGAAGTATTCACACAGGGAAGCTGACATCCAGGAGACATAGCACCGAATACAAATTATTACAGAATTGCGATGAAACAAAGCATTTTAGATAAAAAATAAATAAGTAAATAAAAATAAAAAGGTGAAAGATCCTTCATGGAAAATTCTTTATGAACATAAACAATTTAAAATTTAAAGTTTAAGAAAAAAAATATTTCAGGTAAACCTAAATGCTATAATGATAAAAATGATGATAATGATAAAAAAAAATTCCAAGTGCTAAAAAAATGCTTCTGAAATATCAAAATGAAAACAAAATATGACAGGATAATTTAAAATTAATATTTAAAAAAAATATTTCAGGTAAACCTAAAGTGCTTAATGCTATAATGACCAAAATGAAAATTCCAAATGCTAAAAAAAAGCTTCAGAAATATCAAAATGAAAACAAAATATGACAGGATAATTTAAAATTAATATTTAAAAAAAATATTTCAGGTAAACCTAAAGTGCTTAATGCTATAATGATAAAAATGATGATAATGACAAAAAATTCCAAATGCTAAAAAAATGCTTCCGAAATATCAAAATGAAAACAAAATATGACAGGATAATTTAAAATTAATATTTAAAAAAAATATTTTAGGTAAACCTAAATGCTATAATGATAAAAATGATGATAATGATAAAAAAATTCCAAATGCTAAAAAAATGCTTCTGAAATATCAAAATGAAAACAAAATATGACAGGATATTTTATAATTAATATTTAAAAAAAAATATTTCAGGTAAGTCTAAAGTGCTTAATGATATAATGATAAAAATGATGATAATGATAAAAAATTCTAAATGCTAAAAAAATGGTTCCAAATATCAAAATGAGAACAAAATATGACAGGATAATTTAAAATTGCACAGTGGGGAAGTTATCCTGCAATAATAGAATGAAGGGAATGAAGTTTTTTAATCAGGCAATAACTAATTCATACAGGAAAATGCATTCTTTGTAATAATTTCATTTTGGTGATACATTTTAAGTCAAATAATTAGGATAAAAACTAGAGAGAAACACTAGTTAATAGAAACATCAACTCAACTGTTTTATATTTGAAAGATGAAGTTTAATAGATGTTAAATTAAAAGTTTTACAAGGTTTTTGACACAATTTACGTATTTTTTTTGCGCTTGACACTTAAGAAAAATTGATTTGAAAAAGCTCACAACTATATCACAGAAACATACAGGGTGTTGACAGGGTTGAAAACTGCCCGCAATGGGTATATTCGGAATCCTGATCAGAAATAAAAACGAAGAAGACAATCGAAAATTAATTTTTAAACTAGGGAAAAAAATTAAAACGATATCGAAATCTGAAAAATTGCTGTGCAGGAACGCTAATGTAAGAAACACCATTATAGGCTTAGTCGCGGGTGAGGAAAAACTTTTACTAGGAGCACCATCAACTTTTAACCTTTACTTTAATTTGTTTTGATATTAGTTACATTCGCTTTTCTCTACAGTGATTTGTCAGATTTTCAAAGCGTTTGTGTTTTTTCCGCACTTAAGTCTTATTTAAAAAACCCGTGTGTATTGTATTCTCCTTTATTTTCATTTTTTACAAGGATTTTAAAAATATGTATTCAGGGTGGTCCTTACGAAACATCCTGGATACAACAAGGTGACAGCTGTAATCATAATTGGTAAAAGAAAAACTAAAATTAAAACGAAAGAAAGTAGAAACTTATGTGCCCAAAATCAGCATTCACGAAGGATTTCAAATTAATTTTTATTGAATATTCATGTTTAGGCAAATCTCATTTTGAGCTAATAAAAATTGTTTGAACTTCATATGATCCTCAGATTAGAATTGATAATTCAATAATGAAACAATTTCACATCTTTTTCTGTTTAAGTTCCAATTTGATACTTTTTAAGTTAAAAAGTGAAACAAAAGGCGATAGGGGTAGTTGACATTGTCTCTTCATCATATTTGCACCACCTGTTAGTCGCTGTCATCGGCTCTTAAACAACCCTTCAGTAACACCCTAACCAACACACAGCTGTTAATGAGAAATAATTTGACCTATCAGACAAAAGGAACACGTGACGCAATGCCAATGCAACAAATGCTTTCACGCTTCAAAGATTTTTTTTTTAAAACAGACATTGTATTTAAGTCAGTTTGAATTTTTTGATTAGAAGGGATAGGATGTTAATATGACCTAAATTTGCTTCAAAATATTCAAAAAGCATCGAAAAACCATAAAAAATAATGACTTTTTGTTTTACAATACAATATATATATATAGCAAAAATAATTAAAATAAATTTTTAATTTAGGAGTAAAATGAAAAATTTAAATGAATACCTGATAAAGGTATTGAGGAATTTATTAATATTTAGAAACAATCTTCAATAAGAGACATATTCTTTTATATTCTTCGCATTTTTATATAATTCTTACTTATAAACTTTTGTATTTTTATATTCTTAAAGCTTTCTTATGCCCTTCATACTTTTTTATATTCTTTATTATTAGAGGATTTCCAAAATAGTAAGAAACAGCAACATGCAAAATTAAATATACAAAATGCTTTTGATATCATTCAAAATTCGTACCAAGAATGATTAAAAAAGGGGAAAAGTCTATAAAGTGAAAGAAAAATCCATGAATATTGCACTATAAATGAAAGGAAAAATACAAAAATGCAGAAAAGCACATCATAGCTCTGCTCATCAATGTCGAAAATATTTACTTTTTTAAACAAGTAGATATTTAAAATAAATTATTTTAAAAATAAGCAATTTTGAGAACTATAGAACTATGGAAAACGTATCAGTTTATATTTTATTTCCTTATAACCGCTAATGGTCTTTTATTATTGTTTCCCTCCATGTTGATTCCCGTGTGTTTTTCTTTTATATTTATCTAGAAATATTATGTGTATTTTACTGCTATGCTAGTATCCCAATTAATGCCGGGCTTTTTTTCAATTCAAAGTACTATAATTACTATTTTTTTACCTATTATTATATACTTTACCTCGTAGACAATAACAGATGCTTTTTAGGCAAGAAATAAAATATGAAAATCACTGTAAAAGAAGCAGCGCATATTTAAAAAAAAATATTATTGCACGAACAACGGAAGAAAAACAACATTATCTTTATTTAACGAAGAAATATTTTTTAATGAAACAAAAATTTTTTTTAACCAATTTAGTTGATAATTATGAATAATACCCGATTCAGAAAAACATCAGTGTAGGAAATATCAGACAAGAGCACCTAAAAAAATTTTAAGAAATCATCAATGGTGAGAATACCGCTAAGTGTAACAAACTTGTTTAAGTATGAAATTGTTTGCCTTTAATATTTGTTATAACCTTATGACAAATTTTGTCTGTTAAATGAATTGTATAGATCAATTTTCACGAATTCAGTTATATATATAAGTAAATTAACATAATAAAATTGTTTGATTTCCCAATAACTACTGAGAATTATTAAAAAAATTTCTTAAGTACGAACATTCTGTCTAGAAAAGCAAACGTAATTGGTAACTGTCATTTGGAATCCTTTAGAAGAAAATCCTTACATTTGGAATCTTTTTATAAAGATTATAATAAATGGTAAATGTCAGTTGGTATCATACATTGTTAAAAAGGTTCCAAAAATCCTAAAAAGATAATTGCTTTAAAAGCACTGGACTAAAATTCAAAATTTTAATACAATCAAATGTAAAAAAAGAAAGAAAGAAAAAGAAGAAAAAAAAAACAGGTTTTTAACATTTAAAAAATTATATTTTGAAAACCTTAAAATTATGGCTTTATTCAATCCGAAACAATTAAAAATAATTTGTATGTATGAACACTCTTTAAATAAATGTAAGAACAAAAATTCTTAAGTATGAAATCTCTGTGTATAAAAATTATTGTAATTGGTAAATGAAATTTGGAATCGTTATATTAAATATATTATTATAATTAAAATAAATGGTAAATATCAAATGGTTTCGTTCCTTGTTAAAAAGGTTCCAAAAATCATAGAATAGTAATTATATTAAAAGCGATGCACTCGAATTCAAAATATGAAAAAATGAAATGTAAAAAAAGAAGGTTTTACATTTAAAAACTTATATTTGAAAAATGTTAAGATACGGGCCTTAATCCATCTGAAATAATTAAAAACAATTTGAATGTATGAACACTCTTTAAATGATGTATGAACAAAAATTCTTAACTATGAACACTCGGTGTGCCAAAATTGTTGTAATTGGTAAATGACGTTTGGAATCTTTATGTAAAAATTATACTAAATGGTAAATGTCAGATGGCATCGTTCCTTGTTAAAAAGGTTCCAAAAATCGTAAAATGATACTTGCATTAAAAGAGTTGCTCTCAAATTCAAAATATGAAAAAAATTAAGTGTAAAAAAGCAGGTTTTATATTTAAAAAGACTTGAAAAATTTTAAGATTATGACTTGAATCAATCTGAAACAATTAAAAATAATTTTTAAAAATTTTGAACAAACCTATTTTTGAACAAATACATCGATTCATTACAATTTGACAGCCAACTCATAAAACGCATTTATTTCTGATAATATTCTTCTGTTTCAATTGTTTTTGCATATTTCCTACTCAAGCAGGAAAATAAAAAAATGTACTTGCTTGAAAATTAAAAAAGAAAAATAAGAGAGAGAGTTCTTTTGTAATGATGTTCTTTTATTAACCTGATTTGTGGCTCGTCCAATGAAATCCCACCCACCACATATTTCCACAAATGCCGGGAAGATTCTCTACAGCGCAAATCTTTTACTCAATAGGAGGAGTTTAAACGTTTCAAATCACCAACAGTGGAACAGAATCCTCCTATCTTTAATATATGATGAAAGATTTGGCAATTTATCACTTTTTTGGCGAATTTTTAAAAGTTTTCGAAAAAAGTTTTTCTTTTATGAAACTATTTTGATGAAGGTTAAAAATTTTTTTTAGGGATTTATAAATCAATTATGCGATGTTTGCATAAATTGAAGAATTTTAAATAATGAAAAGAATGGTAGAAGAAAGATAAATAAAAAAAATAATTATAAATGGGAACTAAAAAAAAAAAAAACAGAATGATGGAAGGAATTTAATGTGTAGAATGATATTAGAATAATGTTCCTTATTCCATATATATATATATAGAATAAGGAACAAAAAATTTATAATAATGTCCCTTAAATAATGTATTCTTTAGTTATATTGTATAAAAAAATTTATTCTTAAATCAATGTTTTTTGTAAAAAAATAAGTCTATTTGAATAAAAGAAAATTTTTCGAAGAAAATCACTATTTATTTAAATCAACATTTCAAAAAAAATAAATAAATAAATAAACTAATGAGAGAATGCGCATGTAAATATTTACATTCATATCCCTTTCATTATTTTTTAGTAAAACACCTTCATTATTACTGAAATCAAACTAAAAAAATCCCACTTTGATAAGGAATGTATTTATTAATTATATTGAACAAAAAATATTTTATGCTTAAATTAATGTCTTATGTAAAACAAAAATACGTTTATTTAAATAATTTCTTTTTTGAAGAAAATCACTGTTTATATTAATCGACACCTTTTTTAAAGTTATTTTTACCATTCTAACAACTAAAAAAAAATACATTTAATATTTGAATGATTAGTTTTAAAACACACTAGTGAGAATGTATAAACATTTCTCAAGGAATAATTTCTTTTTTTACTTTAGCAAACTTATTTATTTATGCTTATCAATGCTTCCGTTTTTGGGGTGAAGAACGCCATCGAACAAAGGGATATTACTAAAAAAAAAATGAGCCCTGTTGCTTCTCTTAGTTATTCAAAAGATGCGGAAAGGGCGCCAATCTCTGCTTGGCGAGAGTTTGGAGAGGCGAGAGAGGAACGGTAACCCCTCGGAGCGGGAAATAAAATTTCCCGTAACATTCTCCCTTGTCATCAGTCTCGTGTGAAAAGCGTGAGCGAGTTGTTTGATCTGTGAGTTATACTTTCTTTTTTTTTTATGACGTGCAACAACACACATCATTATGTGAATACGGAGTAATCGTTATTGCTAAACATCTATGAGTATCATCTAGTCTTTTTACTCTAGTCCCACTTTCTAGTCCACACTGTGTTTTACTCACTCGTTATTGCAAATTGGATTGTTTGATAAACTTTTATTCTCACCCAAAAAAGGACAAAGCAATTTGTGTCACTTTTGAAATTATTTTATCGTCTGCTCGAATTGGAGAAACTTTTTTTTTCCTTTTACACAAACTGTTCTATCGTCAATGCTTTTTATTGAGTTTTGACTTTTCATTTTTCACGATCATTTTCCCAAAATGGAACCCTTTGGTAAATGGAACAGTATCTGGTGTCCGGTCTTTCCCATATTTTTCAGAGAAATAAAATTCAAGCATGGCTAAGAAGTACAATCGAATTTTGGTCGCCACAAACCGATCGCTTCGATCACAAACTTAAGAAACCCTAAAATTATGCCTCGGGGTTTTCTAGTCAAACGATTCAGTAAGACATCACCCCCATTCTCATCCCCCTCTTCCATCACCGCATCCCAAACAACCTGTTCACCTCCTCATCATCAGAGAGTGCGAAGATATTCGGACGAAGATAGGAGCGATACCAGCTCTGACCACGAGTTACTGGACTCTTCGGACATTCTTCGACACCATCCTTTGTTCTGCCATCCTGGTCCACCCCCTTTGAGAAGCAACATCCCGCAGAAATCTCCGACGGGAGGATCGGATGGAGATACTCCTTCACCCCCTTTCGTTGATTATAATTCAGACTCCTGTCAGGTAAGATTTCATTTTTCCTCAGTGTATAATACTTAGATGCGTATCTTGATGCCGTATCTTAAAAGTCATGTGTATCTTGATGCCTTTCTCGTATCTTGAAAGTTTTGTAGTTATAAAATCTTGAAAGTTTGCTTACCACACTATACAGTTATAAAATCTTGAAAGTTTTGCAGTTATCATGTATAGTATGGTGATACATGTAAATAGTATTGAAAAATGCGATATCGATATCACTTTCTTTAAACAATAAAATTGAACAATGACCTCCGATTTTTTAGATAGCTTGTGACTTACTTTCTCGTATTGTGAAAGTTTTGCAGTTATAAAATCTATTGTTATCATGTATAGCGTGATGAGCAATGTATTCTAGAAGGCGATATCAATATCACTTTATTAAAATAATAAAATTAAACGCTTTTAAACCTTACGTTTAAAAAACTACCTACACGTAAAAAACTACCTACCTTACTAAACGTTTAAAAAACCTTAAAATTAAACGTTAAAGTAATAAATCTAAACGTAAAATAAACGATATCAATATCGATATCACTTTCTTAAAACAGAAAAATTAAACGATGACCTCCAATTTTCTAGATAGTTTTTGACATACTTTCTCGTATCTTGAAAGTTTTGCAGTTATAAAATTTGTTGTTATCATGTATAGTGTGGTGAGCAGTATAAATGGTACTGAAAAATGCGATATCGATATTACTTACTTAAAACTATGCAATTAAATAATGATCCCTGACTTTTTAGATGGTTTTAAGATAGTTTTTAGGTTGAAATTTTTACTGTTACATTATCTATTGTTATCATATATTTCGCGTTCATTTACTTATTATTCAATTAAAAGTTTTTCACATCACGTAAAACTGTTAAATAATAGCTAAAAATTATGAAGCGTTTTGAAAATTTTTATCAGTAGTAGCGAAGAGCTACTACTGGTAAAAATCTTCAAAATTTATTAGTTTAACTTCTTTATTAAGTTAAACTTACTTATATTTGAGTTATTTATTTAACTATTGTTAGGTAAATTAATTATTGCTAGGAAATATTTCTAAAGCCTGGAAAATCTTTAAAAATTGTTCTTGTATTTATTTTGCTATCATGAAATTTTTTATCAGTTGGCCGCTATCAATTTACGAATATAGTAATTGAATTGTATTCAACCACTCTTATAATTTTTTTTAGGTTTAATTTTAATTATTATTAACATTTGCTTAATGTATTTTAAATCACTATGGGAAATCACTAGAGATGTGTTTTAAATCACTAATTTCTCCAGCATTTCTTAATATTATAGTAATTTTTGATTTTCACGCTTATTGCGCTATTATGGTTAAGTTATATTGTATTTATAACTTTTCGATGCAGTATCAATTTGTTGTATACAGAGTGTTAGCTAATTTAAATTTATAAAGAAGTCTTTTTATTGTGCCTTTTTTTTCAAATCCAATACATACTTCTACGGCTTATATTATGTAAGAATATTGTTCCAGAAGTTTACATAAATTAAGCCCCCCTATAAATAAAAAAGATTTTATTTTATTTTATAACCATCGTTGAACAGCCGATCCAATATTTTGAGTTTACGTCTACTAATGTTCAACTCCATAGCCTTGTAATTTTGAACACAATCCAGAAGACAAGGGAACTCGTGAATCAAGTATTGCATTCGTGGTGGACTTTTTGATGGAATTAACCCCTATCTGCATTACGGGACTCTAACTCATTGACCGTTTACCACTGAGGGTATTTAACGTAAACACAGTCTTCAGTGCGAGCCGGGTGGGGAATTCGTATTGATCAGCCATTGCTGGGATTCGAACCCGGTTCACCTCAATGGAAGGTGAACGATCCATCCCCTGAGCCACCGCGGCTCTGATAAAAAAGAATATTCCTAACACACATGTGTATGAAATAAGTGCACCGAAACTTTTACTGGTTTTTTCTCAAAACTACCGTATTCATTTTTCCAATATCTCATCAACACTTTATTCAACACAAATTTACATCAACACAAATGTTACTCATTAACATGTCACAGAATACGTACATTTAATGTAATTTTTCTTGATCGTAGGAATTTTTTTAGTAGTATTTATAGTTTTTGATTAAATAAATGTTAAATCCTGATATTCAGAATTTTTTTTTACTTTTTTGATGTACCACAGTTGTGCTGAAATGAAAAAAGAAGCTCTTTTGGTTTCCATCAAAAATCCTCCACGAAGCCAAATTTCTTCCATTACTTGAACCAGGAGTTCCTTTGTCTTCTGAATCGGATTCAAAATTACGAAGTGCGGAGTTGAACACTTGTAGCCGTAAACCCGAACTTTGGTCAGCTGTTCAACAACGATTAGAAAATAATAATATTAGTAACCTGTAACGATAAAACGCTGCACCAATTGATAAAGCCATTCAAAAGATATTGAGGAAAAATTGATCTGTGACAATGGGTTTGAACGATGAAATTTCGTTTTTTCGATATTCAGTCCAAACTAAAAGCCGCTGGAAAGTCGTGATTGTTTAAAAATCACTCCATGAAAATTTGCAAACGGACGGATAAACATGATCTAAATCAATTATCCCGCTCTCGAGTTATTGGCGAACATTCATTAAGACAGACTTTCGCTTGTATATATAGAAGGCAGATAGAAGTTACAAGTAATGAAATTAGTTTCATTACAAATAATGAAAGCGAAAATAAAATAAAAATATGTTCTACTATTACATATGCTTCGTTACTTTTAAAGATTAGGAAAAATAATTCGCCATTTTTTTTTTTTAAATGTTCTTAGAATGTTTTGAAAGATTTGAAGATTATATTTTGCTGTTTGTCTGATAGGAAGTTATAGTAGAACTAATAAAATATTTCAAAATGAAAAAGTTGTGTTTCGAATTTTTTAAGAAAAAATCTCGTCACTATTAATTTTCGTTAAAAATTCTTTGACAGTTTCAGTTTTTATTATGCGTATTTCAAACTTCTGGTTCCTTTTTCATTTATTTTTTGCTTTCTAAAAATTATGCTTTT
The DNA here is from genome assembly GCF_043381705.1 of Parasteatoda tepidariorum. NCBI lineage: Eukaryota > Metazoa > Arthropoda > Arachnida > Araneae > Theridiidae > Parasteatoda > Parasteatoda tepidariorum. Next base: position 27,463,877 of record NC_092204.1, read on the forward strand.
TTCCTTAAAATACTTTACTCTTGAATCGATTATGTTCGTTGCATTTTAATAGTGACGAGCATTTGTCTGTGGATTATTTCTTTTTATAAGATCAATGAGCTTTCCAAATATTTCATTGTCAAAAATAAAAAAACACTTCTTAACTAATATTGCTTTTATTTAGCTTTCTTTTAACTGTTGGCACGCACTTACTTGCACTTAAGACGAAGTTAGAAATGTTAGTTACGATGAATAAGTAAAAATGAATTTCGCGTAAAAGTACAGAAAAGTTTTAATAACTTTTTGATTAGTTTTCGATGCTAATCAAAATATTTAATTCTCATTATATGAACTTTTTTTTCAAATATTCTTATTCAACTATATTTATAAATTTTTTTTATTCTCAAGCAAACTCATTTTCGTCGTATTCATTTTTACATATCAAATTTGCGTTTATTATCATTTGAAAATGTTTTTAAGACTTAAGCGAAATATTTATGTCATTTTTATTTCTAAAATACGAAAAAAACTTCTGAAAAGTAAAAATTATTAATGATATATAAAGCAAAAGTTTAACTTTAAAATAATCTTATTTATAGTTTAAATTGTGTTACATTTAATTTCAACGTTTTATATCTATTAGAGGAAAATTCATATCTTAAAGGTTTACGGTGATAGAAAATTTTTTAAGATTTTTAGATAGAAGATTTTTAGATAATATTTCTCAAATTAATAGAACCACTTGCGTGAAAGATGCGTTTTTATTACTTCGTTAATTGTTAACGGATATTACCCAATATGATTCAAAAAACTTTTCTTTAAATATTTTTTTGAACTATTGATAATTTTATATGTAATTGCTGCAATTAGAACTTAAAACCGTTTTTGTATAAACTAGTGATTGTTTTTACAGAATTTAGCGTAATTTTTTTCAAAATTTTGCTCATTAATAATAACTTTATTATCCGCAATAACAGATCAACTAATTATATATATACTATTAATTTTATTTGCCAATGACTATAATGCTTCAGATTTTCTTTGAATATTTTTATATTAAATTTTGTTCTTAAGTTATAATTTTTTCCATAGTTATTATAATCATGACATTGTTATCACCATTTATTTAACAAATATTAATTTGTTGCTAAGCCATAAGATTTCTGGGTTTCCTTTACATATTTTTATGTTAATTTTGTTCATTAATGTTAAATTTACTAATAATTGTTATAAGCATGAAATTTTTTGGTTATTTTTTAAATATCAAATTTTGAGTGAATTGAAATTTGCAGAAATTCCTTTAGCTTTATATGGAGAAGAAAATTCTGGCAAAATAACCGTACTGCATAATAATAACAGTTCTGGTGAAAAATACACTAATTCTCGTTAATAAAACCAAAATAATGTACTATATTTAAACAATTCATGTGGTAACTGTTCACCAGAAATTCTGGTTTTCAAAATTATTGTTCTTATTACCACGTATTAGTAAAAAGTAAATTTAACAAAATAATAGGTTTTTATTACGTGTTCTAAGGTTACATCATATAATTACCAAATTTTATCTAATATTATAAAACCTTTTTTCAATGATAATTTTGCCAAAGCGCTTCGATAAAAAATACCGAGATTTTTGATTTTCCCCTACAGCCTGAAACATCGCAAATTTTACCATATTCTGGTGGTTTCCTTTCTTTCTCAGTGTTTGATATTAATTTTGTACAGTAATGATAATTTTGCTCGTTAATTTTTATAAATATAGCATATTGTATTACTATTTTCATATGTATAATAGAATTTTTTTGATGAATTTCATTACTGTATTCTTTTTTTTCTCTACAAATTTCATTTAATACCAATTATTAGGCAATCAAGCTGCTGTTTTGTCACTCATCTTGCAATTAAACTGTTTATATATAAAAATTCTAACTTTAAAAATTATATTCAAGACAAACTGCCTTTCCTCTTTTGTGAACTCGAGCAATTCTGATAAAATTATCAAAGAAAAAAAGCGACAAGATTTTGTAACTTAAATAATTTTTTTGCATTTTTCCTTTTTCCTTCCTTTCTCTTATTGAATCTTCTTTGTAATACATCTAGATCTGAAAAAAAGTTTTCGTAATTTATCTCCTTATGTAATGAAAATGTCTATTCGTTTTTGGCAAAAAATGGTTCCGAAAATCGTTTCATTACCTTACTTAAGAATTCCTTTGTCTTCTGGGTTGTGTTAAAAGAATTTCAATTTCAGCTAAATTACTTTTAATTTTGGAAATTTACGAATAGAAACACCCAGCTTTTTCATTAACATACGATTCCCACAATAAAACACAAATAATAAATTTATAATTATATTTTCAGCATTAAAAACAGTGGCGCTGCACACAAAAATATTTTATACGATTTCGTCGAGTCAGAGATTCAGTTTTACTGAGAGGGCTCCGACAAAGACGCAAAAAAAAAAAAAAAAAAAAAAAAAAAAAAAAAAAAAAAAAGAGTAAATCACAGTGATTTGTGCCTGTTTCATGAATCTTGGGAGTGCTACTTTTCCTGCTAAAAATATCAATCTAACTATGAAAATTGAGTTTCGATAATAAAAAGTGAGCGTTGCCATCCGAAAATTTAGAAACTGTTTTACTGTAAGCGTGGTCGTGAGAGCTTAATTGTTATAAATCATCAGAATTTCTAATCCATTTTGTCAAATATTTATTTTAGTCCACCCCTTTTTAAAATTTAATTTAATTGGTTCAGCGGGTATAGGCCCATTTAAAAGGGATTTTTTTTTTTTTATGACAACTCCATAATTTTTTATTTATTTATTTGCAAGTGCTTACGTTTTTTAAGGAATATATTCGATCAACTAAGTCGAAATAATTTCGCACCTGAATTTTAACTGCAATGTTCCTTTGTATTTTATAGCAAATTCTGCTCAACTGGCAAATAACACTTGGGATATTTTAGTTATCTTTACTTCATAGTAAACTCTGGATATCTTTATTACGGTGTTACTAATATCAAACTTATTTTACTCATAATTGTTTTACTAAGCAAAATATGAAAGAGCATTGAGAAGGTTTAAATTAGTCTTTCGAAAGTCTTATATTATTATATATATATTAGTTAGTATTAGTATTAGTCTTATATATTAGTTAGTCTTATATCGAAAAATTTAAAAATATGCCTAATAACAGTTTAAACAATGAAAATTTTTCTTACTTTTTTATTTTTATTTTGAGAGATGCTTTTTTTCTTTTCACATTTTTTGAGCGTACAGATTTTTGGAAGATAATTATTAAGAAACAGAATGAAATGTTGATTTAAGCCAGTTCATATTATTGTTCCTTAGTTGCTAACTTTTTCGCTTATTCGAACTCATGCACTCATTAGTATCTCAAATTTTTATTTACAGGATGTACCACTTGCCCTGACTACTGACAAGATTCCTCGCTCTCCATCCAATGGAAGAATTGGAAATCATATCTACCAACCTTTTCGAAACTCAGTATTGTATTTCCAGAGATTCGACAGCACATACCTGCCATCAACACCTCCACCTTTGAAGTCAAAGTTGTCGCCGCCTCATTCGGCACCAGCTTCAACAGGTAGTAGCGAACATCTTACTCATTCTCAACCCTCCACCCCCAAATCTTGTCAGCCACCAAAGAAAAGATCTGCTGACGCTTCATTATCTGAAGCCAAAACAAAAGCCGCCAAGAAAGCCAAAGTGGTTCGGAAGTTGAACTTTGACGAAGACAAAAGCTCTCCAGTTTCTGGAACATTCATTAGGGACATCGACGACGACGAAGTAATGTTGGCGACATCTCACCCTGGTGCCGTGAAAAGAGGTGACATCGATCCCAGCCTAAATGTAGTTGTCATTACAGAGGAGGCAAGAGCAGAATTGGCAAAAATCGAAAATAAAATTGGAGACTATGTTTGCCAACTCTGCAGGGAACATTATGATGACGCCTTTGGGCTTGCCCAACACCGATGTTCCCGCATAGTTCACGTCGAGTATAGATGTCCGGAGTGTGACAAGGTTTTCAATTGTCCCGCCAATTTGGCATCCCATAGAAGATGGCATAAGCCACGTCCATTACCCGGCATGAAAAACTCCAATGCAGGAAACCCGCCCAAACTGCTCTCAAATAACTCTGCCAAAATAGGCAATAAAAACGAACTTAAAATATCAATAAAGTCAGAGGTGATCAATAAAGTCAGAGATGGTTTCAGCACGGATCCGAGCGACACGGAGAGCATCAGGGACACGTCCTCGCCGGAAGTGACGTCCAATCGGCGACTGTCAACGCCTGGAGAAGATAAGGACTTTGAGTGCCATCTTTGTAGTAAGAAATTCAGTCAATATTTCTATTTCAGGAAACATTTGCTTTCCCATCTCACGGTCAATGCAAATGGTCAGTTGGAAAGCGATGTTATTCAAAGCGTTTTTTCCAAGAGCATTTCGGAAAAGCGCACTGCTCTGGCGAGACTTAACATAACCCCGCCTCCTGAAAACGAAAAGTCCGACAAAAACAGTTTTGTTTGTACCATTTGTGGACTGAGTTTCCATACAAAGACTGAGATGGAGCAACACACTTTCAAACATGATGAACTGAAAGGCATACAATGTAAATACTGTCCCAGTGTCTTTTACAGTTCAGCTGGTCTGACCAGGCATATCAACAAGCATCACCCAAGTGAGAACAGACAAGTGATGCACATACAGTCACCAGTCGTCCGTCCCCTCTCAACGTAAACCTTCACCTTGGACGTTCTTTTCGCCATTTGTTTTTTCTTTTTCGGAGGTACAATAAGTGAGATATTCAACCTTTACAGAATACACTAAATATGGTATATCTAGTCTGCTTAAGAAACTTCAAAGATCTTTAGTTCCTTTCTTTGGAACAGAAAGTTTTTATGTTATTTTTCAAATCATTATTTTCAAAGTGAAGTAATCGCAATTTGAATATCACTTTTTCAAAATGCGATTGTTTCAGTTTGCAAAATTGCTGAAACATTTAGAATCAGTAAGACAACTTAGAAATGTGCAATTTACTAATTTTTAAGACTTATTTCTAATCTATTCCAACAAAAAACGATTCCTGACATGAAAAATTTTGTAAACTTAATATTTTTAATAAAATGTTTAGCGAGAATTAACATTTAAGTTGCAAAATATATCAATCAATATCTTAAGTATGGGATGGGCTCACGACAAAGTATTTAAATTACAAGATTTATTCATTCATTTATTTATTTTTTTGTGCGAAAAATCCAAAAATGTTATGTGATGCATTAAGGTATATTTAATTCCTTAAACGTTTTTATGTCGTAGGCTACGTAAATAATAGGAATCTTTTAAAATAATTACCATCATTTCGAAATAAACCAGGCTAATTGGAAATGTCTCCGATATTTTTTATTCACTCTGATAATTTTTTAAGCTTATTATAGTCTATTACACAGAGCCAACATACCTTTAACCTAAATTAAAAATATATCATTCAATGCTCAATGAGCCTGATTTATTTCAGGCAAAATATTCAAAGTAGTGAAAGTTTTTTTGTAAATAGCCATATTGAAGTTATATTTCAATAAATCAAAGCAAATTCAGTTTGATTAAGTTATTATTCATACATTTCCTAATTATTCTAAAATCATGTTTGCTGATAGAAATAAGTCTAAATATATCAGGCAAATTAAAAAAAAAACGAAAAACACTGAAGACTCTTTGAATTAGCCTAGAGCATGAGATAAATATATAAGTTATTGAATGAATAAGATTTTCAATCAATTTATCATTTTCTATTTCGTTTATTTAGAGAAAGTTTCTGTTAAGATCATCAGCTGGATGTTTATTTATTTAAATGGAATATCCATCTTTCAGGGGAATCCAAAACAGGTATCCCATTTTTTTTTAATTAAAAAAACGTACTTTTTTTAGAAGGAAAAAAAAAACGGCATGATTCATCAAGTAGGACGATTAAATTTATATTTATGACTCAATTTCACTAAGGTGACCTTTAAAAAGATAACTGGAAAATGTATAGCTCTATGTAAAAAAAAAATTAATAATTTCGTGCAATTTTGACTACGCATTTGTCGTATGACAACAACAAACAAAACCAACCCCCCAATGAATTTTCAGCTTGGTCACCAGTGTTTAAACAAACGTTTCCCAAAAAAAGAAAAGAAAACAGAATTTTTCTTTTTCTATCGTTTGCACCTGTCAGAAGGGTACACACATTCTTCGGGGAAAAGCCTCTTTTTCTTCTTGTTCGAGGGATTCAAAAATGATTCGGATGAAAAGTTTCGTTCTATTCATCAAGGCCACTAGTAGCTACTGATAATAAACCTGTCGCGTGGAAAACAAACACGAATCTCCCAGTTTTATTTGTTCTTATTTCGATTTCTAAAAAATCTCGTCTGAAATTAATATAATTCTATGAAAATTGGCGAGGTCTTATTTCGCCAATACATTTCGGATGAAAAAAAAAAACTATTATAAGTAAAAAATATTTTTTGTTTGCGTTGACAAAGGTTTTAGTTTCATTTTAACGACACTTTTTAGTTAATAATTTCTATGAAGAATAAAAAATTATTTATAGCTACTTGTCATTGAGTTTAATAAATTTGTGAGTCCCAGCACCGCCATCATAAGTTTAATTAATCTAGTTTTATTATTCGATAAGCAAACATTTAGCATTTAATTTGCTTTTTCTCTTTAACGTGTGTGTTTAAAAAAAAATGTTCACGACTCAATGAAACATGTTCCAGAAAATGGACACAAAAAACGCTCCTTTTCAATGTTTTTTATCTAAATTCAACTACTAAAAGGAATTACTCGCTCGTACTCACTTTTCCTAACTTTTTTTTTATTATCACCATTACGAGCAAAGTCCGAGACTTCGGAGTATATTATAGATATAATTTTTCAGGCGATCTCTTCGTATTCAAATCACTAAACCTTAGGTTTTTCGATATGGGTGCTATTGCGCCCCAGGGGGCGTTGGGATTTTCTAGAAGATGCAAGCTTGCATATAAGAAATTTTTTTAAAAAACATTGAGTACACTTTAAAATTAATATTAAATTTTGAATTAAAAAAAAAAACAATTTTAGCTTTACATAAAGTATATGTTATTAAAGTAATTATAAATTGTGCACTTTATTGAGAGAAAAGTTACTAACCAGTTTTTTTAGCGAAAATGAATGAAACTTTGTTGTTCTACACAGAAAATTCATTTGTACGTAAAAGTTTAAGGTGAATTTTTTTTTCTATTTAAAATTCTCATGAACATAATGTATCAATAATTTTCAATTTTGAAATAAATTCGGTTTAAAGTTATTTTTTGCTCTGCTTAAAAGTTTGCAGCGAGTGTTCCTTTTTTACAAAAAGGCTAGTTTAAAAATGAAAGATAAAAGATCGTTAAATTGAAATGAATCATTGGTCAATAGGAATTTTCAATAAATTAACAGTATGATAAAACAGCAAATGTAAAATAATAATAATAATAATTAATTAAATTAGCAAATAATTGTTTGAAAGATGTTTATTAAAGTTTTTTTTAAGGGGACGTTGAAAGAATTTTATCTTCTAAAGTAGGCAACGAGTAAAAAAAGGAAGGGATTCCTTGCACTAAATGATGAAACGGTTTTTAAATATCTAAATTCGTATAACGTATCTAACGTAACGTTAAATTTCTGAAATCGTATAAATATCTAAATTCGTATAAATATCTAAATTCATATAAGTATAGCTAAGATAAATAGGACCAGTGAGAGCTTTGTAAAAAAAAACTTTAAAAGGAAATTTATTTTTTTTAAAAAAAATGAATGTAGGCAAATTAACTACATTGCATTGCAAATTTATTTTAATCCATTAGTTTATTCTTTTTTTTTTCATACAAAAAAAAATTTTTTTTTATATAGAAGTTTGAAAAACGGAGTCAAGTGCTGTGTCCATTTTCTTAAATTCCCATTCTGAGCTATGTTCAGAATTAAAAGCTAACATGTGTTGATAAAGCGTGTTTTTAATAGAAGAAAAATTTAAAAACAAATATTTTATTGAGGAAGCCGATACATTAGTTATGAATACCTTTGAATTATTCTCTCACGAAATATCGGAATATGAAATTTTCATTGTGATCGACTATTGAATGGAAGTTCTTTAACCTCCATCATGCATTAATATAAGCAGCTGCGTCAACAAAGCATTTTTTTATCAACCTAATATTACCCACGGAACAACTATTTTTTGTACCATTTTTTTCCTCTTTCTATTACTTATATAGCCATATCGTCTGTTCAAACAGCAATAGTTAATTGGTTTTGATATCGAAAATAACTTGAGTTATTTTTTTTTCTTGCCTACACCAGGCTTAATTTAGTCAAGACAGCTGTCCAATATTCAATTTTTTGTTTTGTTTATAGCTCAAGTTAGGATTGTATTTGTTTATAGTTTCAATGAATGATTTTTATATCCTACCAAATCAGGGTTACTGTAACAGATTTTCAAAATTAATCATCATTTTCAGAGAAATAATATGTTTAAACACATATCAGAACTGGAAAAAGGAAAATAAAAAAAAAAAATAAATCTACTTGAACAAAAGCGGCCCCAGCTTGCTCTCGTAAAATTTTAAAATTTAGTTAGAAATAATAATTTTTGTCTTAGTCTTTTCTTTCAATCAGCATGCATGAAAAAAACCTAAAAAACTGAGAAAAAGTTTAAAATATTTGTTTTAGTCATTCTAGTCTTTCAATTTTTTTCAGCAATCAGTTTTGCTTTAATCGATTTGAAACTTGTATCTAAGCCAATATTTTGTTTCAATTTTTTAAAATGAATTATTTTTAAAAAAATCATTAAAAAAATGCTAAAAAAATCCTGACAAAATAAACATTTGTATCAGAATCACGAATGTGGTAAATTACATATAGTTTAGTGATTACTGATGAAAATATATATCGTATATGATAAGATAGCATATCAGAAGAAAAAACAATATTCATTAATTTAGCATGTATTGCCTTAATGCATCATATATTTGCAAATATTAGACATCTTAATACGTAATTTAAGTTTCTGAAAATGTAAAGCAGCATTTAAAATTATTGTTAATTATAATAGTTATATGACATGATATAACAATAACATTTGCTTATAATTTTATAATAAAAATATATAACAGTAATAAACGCTGTACAACTGCCGTCTGCTGATAAATAATTTTACGGCGATACTAAATGTTTCAGCATTAGTTTTGTTTTCGCATTTTCCTAGCATTTAATCATTTTGTTATGTTGTTAATTTTTTTATAAAATATTTTCATACTTTGAATATTTGTTTACGTTTTATTTTTTAGTTATGGTTTTAGTGTATAAATGTTTATTTGTATAATTTATGATTTTATTCCATTTTGTATAAACAGTTGCACAAAATGTTCTTATATTTCACTGCCTACTGCACATCTCACAGCAAATATCTGAAAAATGTTAAAACAATGAAAAAATGCTAGTTTTCTTAATGAAATATCATTGTTATAAGTAGTATCAATTGCTTAATAATATTCTGAAATATGGCATTGTTGGTATTTAATAAAATGAAGAAAAAAAGTATCTAAAACTAATTATGACGATGTTTTAGGATTAACTGGAATATATTAAGGAAATGAATCGAGCTCGGATATACGTACAACTGTTCTTTTGTGAAATTTATTAAAACTGTTGAAAAAATTTTGATATTGGGAAAATTTTATATGTATAAAAATTAGTATTTTAAAGATAATTGTGAGGAAACATAATTGTTAACGATAAAGTATTATTTTTAACACTTTATTTTAAACGTGATTATTTAAGTTCTCTTAACGTTATCTTATTGGAAGATATAAAATAGATCTTTGTAAAATATTTTGAACTCGTCTAACCTTAAGAACGTTTTTAATTAATTTTTTTGCAACTAAAAATTAGTAGCAAATATATTTTTCTTCAAACTTTCGCAAAATGTTTTTGAGTTATTAGTTATTGTAAAATAATTCCATACACTTATGACAAAATTTTTAAAAAATGGATTAATTAAAAACTCTTTTTATTCAACAATTCTAATTTCCTTATGAAGCAAATTCTTCATGAATTATTTTTTTTAATGAAAATATTTCTATTTATTATTTTTAATAACATGAAAATTATTAACAAAGTTCTACATAAGCCACTGTTTATAATGTGTTTAGATTGAACCTTCACAGTATTCAAGAATCAGTATTGAATTATTTGTATAAAAAATATTTTTTAAGATATATAATTCCAATTTTATGAGTATTTTAATAAATAATATGTATGAGAAAAGAATTTTATGAAAAATTATTCTAAGAATGAATAATTTATAAAATTCCGATTTTATGAGTATTAGAATAAAGGGACCAATGTATGAGAAAAGAATTTTATAAAAATATTATTCTAAGAAATAATAATTTATGAAATTCCGATGTTAGCAATTTATAAATTTCTGATTTTATAAGTATTAGAATAAAGGGACCAATGAAAGAGAAGAGAATTTTACAAAAAATTATTCTAAAAAATAATAATTTATGAAATTCCAATGTTAGCAATTTATAAATTTCCAATTTTATCAGTATTAAGGACTAATGTATGAGAAACGAATTTTATAAAAATTATTCTAAGATTTAATAATTCATAAAATTCCGATTCCATGAATATTAGAATAAAGGGACCAATGTATGAGAAAAGAATTTTATAAAAATATTATTCTAAGAAATAATAATTTATGAAATTCCGATGTTAGCAATTTATAAATTTCCGATTTTATGAGTATTAGAATAAAGGGACCAATGTATGAGAACCGAATTTTATAAAATTATTCTAACAATTAATAATTTATAAAATTCCGATTTCATGAATATTAGAATAAAGGGACCAATGTATGAGAAAAGAATTTTATAAAAAATTATTCTAAGGAATAATAATTTAGGAAATTCCGATATTAGCAATTTATAAATTTCCGATTTTATGAGTATTAGAATAAAGGGACCAATGTATGAGAAGCGAATTTCATAAAAATTATTCTTAGAATTAGCATTTTATTTATAATGTAACTTATATAAGAAATTATATTTTCATATAAGGTTATAATCTAAAACAAGTGAAAATAGTTTTTTAAAATGAAAAGCATAGGAAAATTAATTTAAATGTCTATTGAAAGTATGCGCCAGTATTTTATACTTTTCAACTACACTTAAGATATACAGCTGGCAGCAGAATTTACAGAGTAAATCTGCGTTCATAAATTCAAATTTGTATGCGACCGCGCCAAATAATAATTGAGCAAGTTTAAAATTTTAAACTGATTTATCTGTTTCTTCTCTCAGTAATAATTTTAGCTTGTTTTTGGAATGTGAGATAAAAAATAATCTGCAGGGTCAGCTGCTGCTCAGGAAGATTTCTACTACCGGAGTTATTCGTAAATTTTTTTTTTAAAATCTCAAATTTTAACTGTTTTCACAAATTTTAAATTTCTAACATTATTCACTTCATCAAACCAAATGTAATGTTATTTAACTAAATAGTAATAACTTGGTGATCACTTATGTAAGAAAACTGGATAATTTATATCAACAGTATTCCGACGTACAATTGGAAAAAACAAAATAATCACCAAAAAAAATTTCAAAATTGAGATTTTAATATATTTACAGGTATGATTACTAAATTTCAATTTTTAAGTTTAAATCATTGCAATTGCATTTTCGCATTTATATAACCACGCACTCTAATTAGATAGAATAAAACAGACAATTGTGAAAAAAAACATTTATCTGTCTATTCAAATGATGAGTCAATCTAGTCTAAATTTTTACCCATAACTCCTTGCAATTTTTTACTTACGCAAATTCACCAGTTTATAATAACACTGTCTGTTATAAACGATCTTTATTTCATTATTCCAGCTATTCTAGTCAAAATTTGTTGATTTGAAATTTATTTAATATTTTTTACATAATTTTATTTGAGTTCTAGTCACTCCTAACATTTGATGAAAAAATTTTTTGAAAAGAGAAATGCTTTTGAAAAGAGAATTGAGAATGCTTTTATGTGAAATAAAAAGATTTTCATCAGCGGAAAAAATGAAATGTTTTGAAAATATTTGACAACTTTTGTAAATGCTCACTTGTTACAAAAATGGTTTTATATTTCTCTGAAATTTTGGTATTTTTAATGATAACTTCATCTTGAAATTATTTGTGAAATAGTATTTTTGGAGTATTAAATATTATTATAAAATTTTCGCACATATTGTTTCCTATATTGTTATTTGTATTTCAATACATTTGTTCTATTCTTTATCTAACAAAATTGTGTAATTAATTTATCAAGAACATTGCATGTATATAATTGTATAAACTATTTCTTGATATACTAAAGAGTGCATTTAGCTAAAAAAGTATAAATAATTAAAACACATAATTAAATGTTTTAAAAGTTTAATTGAAATATGAAAAAAAATTTTAGGTGCCATAAATCTGTTTTTTAGTGTTATATCTACTCAGTGTTTTATCGTGTAGCAATATATTTGTAGTTTATTTTATGTGACATCGCAGTATTCAATACAGTAATGACGAAAAAGAAAGCACAGAAATATCACTTCGTTCCAGGATTTTGCACTTTCATTTTTCCAAATTACTTTTGGAATTTTCCTAAAAACATGCTGTATATTTATTTATTATCTTGCTTTATTGTGGATGGAATTAAATAAAATTTTATAATAAAATTAAAAATATTGTGTTCGTGTGCTTTTTTTTAAAAAATTTTTACGCTGTTCTTTCACGAAATTATTATTTCAACTATTGTGGGTAAATTGCTGAAAGTCTCTAATTGGTGAAAAAAAGATAATTTTACAATTTAAATACCTGTTTCCTTTTCGTGAAAAAAAGATCAATGTCATTTTACCTAGCTTGGGTATGCTGTAGAAAGCACTTCGATTTTGGTGTTTTTTTTTCTTCCAAAAAGGTAACAGGCGTTAACAGGGAAACATTAATTTTGCAAAATATTTAACTGATCACATTTGGTAGTGTACCCACGATGTATGTGTATGGGCTCTTTTCTAAAAATTAGTTCTTTAAAAATAAATAAATGAAAATGAGTTTAAATAAATTTGCTCTGAAAATTTCAAAATTTTATCTGCAGTTACAATTATACGACATTTGATTAGAAAAAATAGTACAAACAAATTGTATCTGATAATTTTTATAATCATAATTATTTTTTTAATCCTATGGAAAATAAGGGAATGATAAATTTTTACCATCTTAGACTTAAGGGGATCTATGTTTTAGACCACCTCTCCTGACCAAATTATTGCAATCCCATTTGCTATTGAAACCCTCGAGCGATTAAGAAATTCATTCCTTTTTTTTCATGTTTTCACATGTTTTGAATCATGTTTTTATCACGTGAAAATCTGATCAAATTTGATTAATAGTCATTTCGGGTACTCCTAATTTTTTTTCCTGCTCATTGTATATGCTGAAATACATGAAGAAACATTTATTTCTTAATATTTCATATTTGCTCTCAATCAAGAAAGTATTTTCAATATTCTCTTCACAACTGTATGAAATAATGCGAGTTGGAAATGTAATATGTTCTGAATCTAACGTCCACTGTTTTTGAATCGTTCTGTCATTCATTTCAGAAGAAACATAGATAGCAACTATTTTTGATTTTGAGCGCATCAGGGGGAAACATGTTTTTAGAATTCCGAATTCTTTTCTGAAATGATCTGAGTCTAATCTTAAACTTAAATAAAAATCAGTTGCCTTTTGTTTAGTTCTTTAATAATTTATTATTTTGATCTGGCAATTCTCTATTGATCCTTTCTAGTGGAAATCTGGAAATGGGAATCTAAAGATTTGTTTATTTCAGTTTTAAACAGGCTCTGGAATAGTAAGTTGTTCCTTTGGTGAGTTTATATGCATACTTTATTCCTTTTTGTTTCAATTTATTATTATAGTTTTTTATACATTTAATGCGATTTTATTTCTTCCATAGTTCATTTCTTCCATTTTTTTTCCATCGGAACACAAATAACACTTTTTTTTTAAATAGTAATTCACAGAAAGGCTTCCACATGAACGCATGAAGGGTTTTCCCAGGGAATGTCCTATATTGCATTCTCATTTTTTTTTTGCTCCATTTCAATTTTAATTAAAGTAAAGTTCTCTATTTCTTTTTTTTTTCTAATCAATATACGAATGTACGGGCTTATGTTTAACAAATAACGAAATAAACTAAAAATAAGCACAGTAGAGATATATTTTATTAAACTACCCTTATGATCCAATGGTATTTCTACTTCCAAAATATTCTGTAATCCTTTTTAAAAACGATATGAATATTGGTTAAACGCATGTTTTTATTAAACCATTGAATCTCGTTATTTATTATCTGCCAAAGAAGATAAAATGATATAAGATACTTTTTTTTTTATCTTGAAGCGACGTTTCGGTACCAGTGAGAGACAGGCTGTTCTGAAATACCTCTGAAATTCCACTTTTGTTCTTTTGTTAAAGGAAAAGTAAATAAATCGTGTGGAACGATATTGTTGTTTTTGGGTTTTATTTGGATGTACCTTTTTTAGTTACCAACCCTAAAAAAAAATTAGTTTGATTAATAATTCAAATTCGGAATGAGTTTTAACCCCAACAATCATGAAAGACCAACTAACGATTACAACCTGTCACGAAAAAGGAGGAAGATAGGTTAGAGCACGTGACTTGGTGAAAGAAAGAACATTATTCGAATACTGTTTTGATTGCCGAAAGCTAAATGATATGTTCCATTATTGAAAGGGAATGCATTTAAATAGGAAATTTCTCATTTATTTCTGAATCGATAACCGATATTTGCCAATGTAAATACCGATGAAGATAAATATTTGAATATCATTTGTTTAAAACGAATATCTTTAGTTACAGCGTAAGTTTGGATACTTTTACGATAAATATGGTTCGTTTTAATTTTCAGATGATATGTAAGCAAATAATTGTTTAAGTAAATTTGTTTTCATTTCTTTTAAGCTTAAGTTAATTTTATGTTATCAGAATATAAAATATCAGGATATATAAAAAATGAACATGAAAAGTTAAAAAAAAAGAAAAAGAAAAAAAAAAACGTAAATGAATACAATTTTCTGCATAGGTTATATTTGATAACCTTTTATAAGATTATTTTAATTATTAGTTAACCCTTCAAATATAAGGTTTTAAAAGGAGGGCAACCTGTACCTATACTTTTTGTCCTTTTAATTTCACTAATGCTTATATCCTTCTTTAAGCAAGCTTAAGCAGTATCAATTTCAGAGTGAAGAAGCGCTTAATTTTTCTACGCACTGACTAATCTCTAATTGTTTTTATTTCTTTTACTTAAGTGTCAGGTGTTGAATTAATGAATTCATTAGACTAATATATGTAAGTGGAGTAGATTCCAAGGGCTGAAAGAATCCAAATGAATCAACTAAATCCATCTTCTGATTCAACAAACTGAACAAAACACGGTAGCCACGATGAGGAAGAACGAAACACGTATTAATTTGCAAAAACTTCCGCATTTCTATTTAATTCTATATTCTTTCATCACTTTCATTACTTATAACATTTAAGGACGATTTTTCAACGCTTGAAAAAGAAAGAATAAATAAATATAGAGAAAAATAATTAAAATACCTTAAGCGCTTTGCATTTGTAGAAGAACTATAATATAAAAATATAAATACCATCTTGTCGTAGAGTTTTCTTGGCTTTAGAAAGGACAACTTAGATATTTTACGACTTATTAAACAGTTTTAAAAATCGCTAGAATTTTCCACCGGAAATTGGAGAAAGTATTTTTCGAAACTCTTTTGCCAAAGACAATAAAAAACCAGTTAAAGTGCCTTACGCTTGAGGTAAAGCTATAATTTTAAACTATATACACCAGTTTACCGTAAAGAAATAAACGAGTTTCAGTACGAGCAACTTCATTATTTTTAAAGCTGTTCAACTTTTTTTACAGAAATAGCTTATTTAGAAAGATTTTTTCCCTATATAAAAATTATTAAAATTTTGTAAATTTTTATGAATCATGATAATGCAACGTTTAAATTTTTTGAAAAATAATATTAATAAATCAGATTCCAAATGCTTTTCCTGTGGCCTATTTTCATATTGTTTTTTTGTGTCATGTTCAGATTTGGGATGCTATAGACAGCGATAGCGATAAAGCAGTAAAAATTCAGTGATGAACAAATGTTATTATATAAGCAGCATATTATTCGCTAAAAAACATTTTTTCATATGACGACCGAGCTGCTATTATCATTAATTTTTTTTTTCTTCAAATGTAGATTGATTAACATCTACTGAAAGGGAAAGAATAAGCAAAGAGGCTAATTTAAAGATATTCAAATTTTTACAACCCTTTTCTATTAGTAAATTTATTTATATATTTAGGTGCTATGAGCACAGATTATCAAATTCTTTTCTCAAATTATCAAATTCTTTGATATCGTTCTTTTAAAATAAATTGTTTTGGTTTACGATTCACTTATTATTAACAAAAAGGAAAGAAAAAAACTCTAAAAAGTAGTAACTTTTCTTGAGATTTTAATTTATACTAATTAAATTTTTAACTAAATATCTAAATTACTATCTTTTTAGACTAACAATTTAAGACATTTATTTTTTAATTCCATCAGATTTCACTGCTTTGTAAGACGAGAAAGCTCTTACAAAAATTTAAATAATTTTTGAGGTTTATATGAGGTTGTTTTGAGGTGTCAAGATTGATTTGAGGTTTATTGAAAGTTGATTTCAAAGACAATCTTGAAAGATCAACCACCCAAGATGTATAAGCAAGGTGTATGAAGTTGCTTTGTTCACACTTGAGGCTGTTTTCATGTTGATGGAAATCTACTTTAGAGCAACTGCAATCTGCAATCAACAATCTACTTTATAGCTTAGATAGGTTGTATTTTAGGTTTAAAGTTATCACTTTAAGCAAATACGCATTTATATTTGAGATGTGAAAAATTTCACCCGATTGAAAATAAAATTATTTCTGAATTTGAGATCCATTTATTTTGAGATCCATTTATTATGAGGTCCATTTTGTTTCAAATTGAGCTTTATTAATGAGGTTATTTCGACGCGAAACATAGCCTCATTTTCTACCTCAGGTGTATTTTTTTACATATGTCAAATTCGAAACACCTTATTTTTTGTAGAGGAGGCTTTAAATTTAAAAAAATATCAATCATGTTTATAATTATGATCAAAATGTTAGCAATGATAATTATAAATAAAAGAAAAACACAACTAAATACACGGAATAAATGAAGTAAATAAGTATAACGCATGGGAAAACCAGAAACAACCCATCATTAATCATAATATATAAAAATATGTCATTTTTAATATGTTTGTTGCTACATATAATTATTTGTGCCTTTGTAGTGCTAAAAATCTTATTTGAATTCGTTATTTTTCTTTCGGACATTGCAATAAGGCAAGATTTAAATGAAACCGAAATCTGTCACTTTCGTTTTCCCATTGATATTCGGCACGAAAAAGAATTTTAAGCATAATTTTACGACATCACTTATGCTAAAGAGTTTCAAATGATTTGGATTTATGGTTATTTGGCGATAAAAGAACGTTGACCACCAAGAGGTAGACAGTTCGATACCTACTCACGTGCATTTTAACGATTCTATCCGTCGGCATCTGACTGGATTAATAGTCGGAAGACATGCAATTTGTCCCGTTCAAAATACACCGTGTTTTACAAACTACGAGATCAATAGATATTTTGCGCCGAGTTTTATGTACTCATAAAAGTTCGAGTTCTAAATACAAATATTCTAACTTCCGTTCATTAGGTTTGCTCAAACTCCAAAATCATTTCAATGTTGAAACGAGGAAGAAAAAAACAACCTTCATTTGGCAAATGTGAAAGGAATTTTTACGAGAATGACATAAATGCATTAGAAAATATGTATTGACCTAAATACAAACTTATTTTTATGACTTTTAACAAACAAATGAAATTCCATTCTATTAAGAAAACAATCCTGTACAAATCGTCTCAGATTAGATTAAATCTTTTTGAAAGCTTTGTCGCCACTTAAAATAAAGTTTTTTTTTCTTGCTACACTAGGAGGCTCGTTAACCCCCATAATTGATTCTCACTCATCATTGTTTACTTCTTATTAAACTTCTATACTTTTCTCAAACACACAGAACATATTTGTTCCAAAATATTAAATTAGTTTACCTTTCTGTAAGAACATTTAGATAACATGTTAATCACAACGAAAGGTTTACTTGGATTTTAATAATAATCATCTGAACTTGAAAAAAAAATTAACCATAAGAATGGTTATTAATAATAACTTGACATCTACTCAACGCATTCTGAATATACACACGAAGAAATAAATTAGATGTAATTTAATTGAATAAACTTATAACAATTCAAACAGGGAATGGTTATTATCGATTTTTATTAAATTTTTATTATATCCTTTCAAAAATTTTACTATAAATGTTAATATATGTATCTGGTAACACTTAATCCATCTCTTTTTTCTTTTTTTGTGACTTTTGCTTGACATCTACTCAAACGCGAGTTTACAAAACAAAGAAATAAAGATCTCATGAGGAAACAAATTTTCTACAACAATGAATAAATAGTTAATATATAAAGCAAAAAAGCTGGAAAAAAATCACCAAAAAGCACTTAACTTTTTAATAAATGGGAAATTCGAAAAATTATTGCACAAATTTCAACTCTGTAGTAATATTTTTGCGGCCTGTAGAGCAAATCGAAAGATATTTTTCCAACAAGTTCAAGAGTTAATAATTCTCATAGAGATTGGATTGTTAACTTTTTTATAGAATGTTAACTTTTTATTCCATTGTAATCCTTGAACACTTTTTCATGCATGTAAGTAATTTCAAGTTTTTAAGCTTCACTTCGCTTTTAAGCTTCACAAATAAATCCAAAATGAACATCAGAGACAAAGACTTTGGCGTTGGCAGCGGCCCTTTCGATTATATATATTTTATTTTATAACCGTCGTCGAACAGACGACCCAATTTTTGGGTTTACGACTGCCAATGCTTAACTCAGTAGCCTTGTAATTTTGAACCCAATCCAGAAGACACGGGAACTTCTGGATCAAGTATTGAGAGAAATTTGCCTTCGTGGAGGACTTTTTGGTGGAACTTACCTGCATTTGTGTTACATGGTGAGGAAAACCACACAAAGAACTCACGGTCAGCCTGATGGCCAGGGAACTCTAACACATGATCCGCCTACCACTGAGGATATTTTACGTCAGCACTGTGGTCGGTACAAGCCGGATGCGGAATTCGCATCAACTAGCTATTGCTGGGATTTGAACCCTCATAGACTCATAGGCCATATTTAGACCAACTATAGCTCGCGCCCTCTATGTTAATTCTGAAAAAAGCGCAATCCATCAATATGAAGAAAATCCACAGTTTTGTGAAAATCTTAAATATTTATGATCGAACTTCTTAGTATTTAAAATGTTACTCCAACGCTGCCTTATCGGGATCATAAAATTTGCACACAAAAAAAGAAAAGAAAAAAAATTGAGATTTATTTGTTGGTTTTGATAAATTTTATCTAGATGGAAAAATTTCTCAAAACTGGCGATTTTCTAAAATGCTTAATAATTTTTAAAACATAGCAATTTATTTGTTCTAAACTTACTCTACATAATTAATTTACTTAACTAATTCACTTAACTTAAACTAATTTTGCTTATTCTAAAACAAGATAATTTTTTAACGCAAGATAATGTATATAGTTTATAATTATAGCTTTGCCTCAATTGCAAGGCACCTAAACTGTGACTTTTCGCTTTCTTTCGTGAAAGTGTTCTGTAAAATGTTAAAGTAGACGTATTACGATAACACTGGCGATAAAAAAAGTATGGTAAAAAAAAATCACTTGAATTTTACAGTCTTGTAAATTCTGGGACAAGAAATTTGATTTCTTTTCCAGTCAAATTCTATCAATTTATGATTTAATCTTCGTCATTTTTATGCATCGATATGTGCTGACAAATTTTCTGCTTCAAATGTAAATATTTACACACAATAAACAATAAATTGACAACAAAACATTAAATAACAATTAAATCATTTTCTAAAATCATTTTTTTTAATTATTGTTTTTTTAAAAAATATACTAATAATATTCAGTCATTCATTGAACTTAATAAATATTTTTCTCAAAGTAATTATCATTTAAGAGATAATTTCTTGTTTTATCAATCAGGTTGATCAGTTAGAGCATTCATGAAATTTAAAAAATTATTTAAATACTATCAAGTACCCTGTTAACTTTTATCAAACCCTATATTTTTACGAAAAGCAATTTAGAATCAATTGAAATATAATAAGAGATCCATATAAGTAACTAAATACGTCATAATAAGTCAAAAAAACTGTTTAAATTACTAAATGCAATAAGTTAACTATAAAACACTATAATGTTTACATATTAATAAATTAATCATTAATTTTTCTATGTAAATTATAAGCATTCCTTTAATTTTACAATAACTATTTTTCTATTTAATCACGAATTAAAACCAAAAAATTAGTTGGTTTGGCATTCTTGAATGGCTAAAAATTAAACATCTGATGTGGGAATGTGATGTGTTCCACCTGGGGGAAAATGGCTGAATTCGACTTTAACTCAAAGTGTGGGGGATCATGAATTACGTTTTTAGTGACGTTTATTTCATTTACATCTGACAGAAAAAAAATGAAAGAAGTAAATCCAATAAAAGTACCTTGTGGAAGTATGATCGTTGCTGAAATTTGTTTCTCCTAAAATCTAAACAACTGTAATCAACATTTATAGTTGCGAAACATGCTGATCAATGTTTTGATTCCAAACTTAATATTTTTTATTACCAATATTTCGACAAGATTCCCAGGCTTATTAATAAACTAGTGGATTCGTATTGAAGTATTTGTTTTATTGCTGTATTTTCTGGTTCTTCTTGAATATAACATTCCCTTATTACATTTGAATGATAGGTACTTCTATAAAATAATATATTTACCTAAAATTATAGAAATTTAAATTTAACATGTTTTTAGTGTTAATAATATGCTGGTAACAACTCACATGTGATTTAGTTTATTGATTTGTTAATAAAGTAATTTCTGGGACATAAATTTTTGACACAACGTGGCTTTAATGGCTATATAAAAAAAATTATTGTATTCAGCTAGTTAGCAATTTCTTTTAAAAGGAAATGATAAACTCAAATTTTATTTTATTTAACTCTTAAAATTTCTTATAATTTAATAATAGTGAGATAATAACTAGGTATTTACTTATTTGCCTATTAGAACATTCATAAAAAGTAAAAAATTATTTTAAACCTATCAACTTTCTTACTAACTGTTATTCAAAGTTTTCTCGACAATATTTCTTACAAATTCAATTTAAAATCAACTGAAGTACCTTAAGACAGCTATATATACTGCAAATTATTAAATACTGTAGTACCTTTAAACTAAGGCTAAAAAAAGATATTTGTGGGGAGAGTCATATCGACAATGTCAACATTCATAGATGAAAAGGTACCCCCAAATTAGAATCGGGTTAACATGTCTTATTTACTAGTGAATTGGAATTCTATTTTTGTAGTGGTAGACGCACTACAGTACATCCCCACCAAAATTTTATCGGTGATAGAATTCGATGAACGGATACCACTAGTCGATTCATTGCTGTTTTGTGAAGTCGGACGAGCTGCATTAAGATCACCGTACTTTTGAGTGCTGATCGTGAGAGCTGTGTTAAGTTCACGACAGTGGTCGTTCGTGTGTTGCCATTAGCAGTCGAGGGTTAGAGACAGACGTTGCGCGTGATCGAAACTGAGTAGCAACAGCGTGAACAGGTGGATAATGTCACAAGTAGCAAGTCGACAGTTCAATGTGGACCATCCTTATCGAAGTAGGCATGCTCTAAAAGAAGTGAGAGTTTCTGTCAAGGTAGGCATGTTCCCATCACGTCCAAAGGTATGGCGAGAGAATCATATCGGCAATGTCATCATTCATCTATGAAAACGTACCCCCAGCATGATATCGGGTTAACATGTCTCATATACTTGTGAATTGGAATTGTATTTTTGCAGTGGTAGACACACTACATATTCTTCCAAAAGGCAATACGTAAGACATCAAAGGCGAGGAAAAAGGAGATTTTGTCTCCCACATGGAGTTTTATATCAGACAAGATTAGCAATGACTGTTAAATGTAGAGAAGGACATAAAAAGTTAAGATCCCTTTCCATAAAGATAAGTGAAATTTTGCGGGATAAGAAATAATATTCATTATATTTAACGTTTAAATTAAGAAAATTCTCTTAATTACGAAAAGTACCATGAAAGTTTCCATAGAAAAAATTTAAACTGTTACGAAAGTAAGAATAAATAAAGTTTTAGAATAATTGGAAGAAAAATACAAAGAGCTGAGTAATTAATTGTGACAAGTATGAGTTTTAAATTTTTATTATTTATAATAAAAGTTAATGTTTAACAGTCATTTTATTGAGCGTTAAATATTAAGTAATGATAATTTATACCAATTAAGTAATAATAATTTATAAAACAGTAGCTTTTCTTTTCAAAATTGAATAGTAAGCATACCAATTAAGAGATCTATTAAAAACCATATTTTACAATATTTTTTTATTTTACGAAATAATAATTTATAAAACATTAACTTTTCTTTTCAAATTTGAATATTAAGCAGATCAATTAAGAGACCTATTAAAATACAATCAAGTACCCGTTCACTGTTATTGAATCATGCAACGACTCAAATCAATTTTGAACCAATTTGAAATCAATTTTGAGCCAATTGAACCACTTTCGCACCTCCCCCCCCCATCTCAATCCGGTTCGTTTATAAATGGGATTCTCGATTAAAAATAAGTCAAATGTCTGCTTAGTAGCTGGATCGAGAGTATATAATTCGATAACACATTTTTTACTCTCGATTCCCCAGTCTATTTTCCCTCGCACCTGGTCAAAAGTATTCTACATTGAAATATTATCGATAAAATATCAAACAAAAAACACATTATGGTGAAAGGGAAATTTGAATTTGAGGGGTGGCGGATTTTACAGCTATTCATTTAGGGGGGAGCTCAATTGATTTGCCTTCTTTTGTTCCCCCCTCCCTCTTTTAGTTTTGCAGGATCTCTTTTTGTCCTCTTGATTGAGCAGCAGGCGCACAGATGGTCACATTTGTTAGCAGCGTTGCTAGGCAACGCATCTTTCACCGCCCCCCTTCACGCCTGTCTGGACATGTCAATAGGAAAATATTGAAAGAATTTCTTGTCTAATTTTACAATGATTATGATAACAGAGTTATTTGGGAAATACTCAAGTTCCAAAATATCCTCTTTTTTTAAACATTCCCCTTTATCAATTGACTATTATAAATTCGAAGTAATGTACTTTTATATCTATAGCTGGACATAAGTTTTATTAATAGGACTTTTAATAACGTTGTTTGTACAAATTTTAATTGTTTGTGCAAATAAACTTTAAGTAACATTCTTAATTAGGGTCAGGATTTGATCTTTAATTCTCCAAAGGTGAAAAAAATAAAACGAAAATTGCGTGACGTTTGACCAATAGGAAGTATTTTTCCAAGAACCTCATTCATTTCCTTAATAAACAAATCTCAAGGTGTAACGTCTTTGCATTAATTAATCACACAAATGAATTCAAATTCTCGTGTTCACGTGCTTAACGACCTTGAGCACACAGACGTCACATACAATGCCCGTCTTCTGATTGGTCTGCCTCTTTGTTGAAACTTCATCAAGCTGCAGAAAGTGCAAAGACGTGTGGGGGGATGATTACTGCTGCAAACTAAAATTTTCATTATGAGTTGGTAGTTAGGTAAACACAAAAATCTCAAGGTGTGTTTATTTCATAGGTCTGAATGTGCGCATTAAATCACACCAGTACTCACGTTTGTGTGTGTGCACAAGAGATAAAGTGTCGCGTTATTCCGCGTAACGGAAAGTGCTATGCAACGTACGCATCCATCTCAAAATGCTTAAATGATATTCAAATACTTCCTTCTAAGGAAAAAGAAAAAGCTGCAATGCTGGAAAAATACCTTAATACCTCGTCGCAGCTTGAAATGCGTGTTTTAAGAAAATGAACGAGGCGAAAAAAGGGGCTTAATCAATGTTCAACCCAATTGTAAGAGCTGAATACGAAGTAAGGAAGATAACTTTTCCTTAAACCAGAAAGCATAATCATTACGAAGCAAAGTCCTAGACCCTTTGGTCGGGAATCTGGGTATGGTACAGATGTCACATTTGAGACATCTCTTGGTATTCAGTACACTAAACGATTAAGTGGTTTTAAAAAAGTGCAATGCTAAAGTAGTTCCAAAATCATTTTTAAAAAAAGACTAATTAAAAAAATAGAAGGAATTCCTGCAAATGGTAGACATCAAGTCGAGAATTTATTTGGACATATTAGTTTATTCTTTAAAAAAGGAATAATTTTCCTAAGAAAAGTTTAAAAACGGAATCAAATGCTTTGTCTGTTTTCTCATACACGCATTTTGAGCTGTGCCCATTTTCTCTGACAAGCATTTTGAGCTGTGCCCATTTTCTCATAAACGCATTTCGAACTGAGCCCATTTTCTCATACACAAATTTTGAACTGTGCCCATTTTCTCAGACAAGCATTTTGAGCTGTGCCCATTTTCTCATACACGCATTTTGAGCTGTGCCCATTTTCTCAGACAAGCATTTTGAGATGTGCACATTTTTTCATACGCGCAATTTAAGCTGTGCCTGCTTTTTCTCATACATGCATTTTGAGCTGAGCCCATTTTCTCATGCACGAATTTTAAGCTGTGTCCAGAATAAAAAGCTCACCAATGAAATTTTATTCTATTCATCGAGTTTTTGAATTCCTTGTTGTAATTTTAATGGTTCGGAATGCGCATCTTAAAAATGCTTTTAATGTGAAATAAACAAATAAAAAAAGATTTTGCTTCTTCTATCTACGGGAGGAAAGAAATTCCGTTACTGATGAATATTTTGAGTAGGTTTGCCCACTTTATTCAATGAAATTTGTCCTACGAAACCTAGCTAACGAATTTTCGATTTACAGGTTATAAGTATTTTTAAAACATTTTTAAAATTAAGTTTTAAAATTTTACAGCCCTTAAGTTAAATATTCAGTAATTAAAGGTCCAATAGAACACATTTCAACGAATAAAACAAAAGAAAAATATCCATTATCTACTGAATAAATAAGGAAATCGAATGACAATAAATGACTTCACGGAATCAAACTGAAAACTGCGTTTTTTTTCAGAATAAACCTACACTATATCGAGAAATATCTTTCGGCACTTTTTATTTTGACATTTTATATTAATAAAAGAAGTATTTTTGAGCATTCCATGACGTAAAAACAGTTACGTAGTTTTTAAACGGGTTTTTCCTTTGCATGCATAATATGAACATTCTAGTAAAATAACAGCCTTAACTTTTGATTTCATGATTGGAATTTCGTGTACTAACGAAATTTAAATAGTTCGAGTATTAGACCTTACCGTCTAATTAATTAGTGCTCTTTGAATTAAGTTACCAAAATTCGAGTGGAATTAGTGTTTTTGTAAAAATTTACTAACATTTAAGATACTTTTTTGAAGTAGCAAAATTATACCAGAGGAACGGAAAACTTTAAATAACAGTTTAACTGAAACTCCTTTTAAACTGATCCAGAGATCCAGGTTGTACCTTATTATATTTTGGAATAATATTAAAAGCCTTGGATGGTGTTACGGTCTAGCAGGTGATGTTCTTTTATAATGTTTGCGTCAAAGTTGTTCAATCATCGTTTACGATGTCCATGAGAACGATTACAACTCATTTCAAACAATGCGTGTTCAAACGCAAATTTCTCAAAATAGAATACGTAGTGTTTAATTCGACCTTGAAGTCTTAAAATTTCTCTGGAATACAGGTGCTAGTGTTTTATTTTGAGGCATCATAAAACCAATGAGCGGAACTTTTCACGTAAATTATTTTAGGAAAATCTCTCAGACGACTGGAATCTAAACAAACACTTAATCCTATTTATTAAATGACGTGGTTTCATTCGAAAAGCTTTATTCCGAAAATGACGCACAGTTCATCGTGAACGTATTTCTTTAAATGACTAGAAGCATGACGGATCAAAAGTAATAAGAGTACGCAGTGCATGTTTATAAATGTTGCGAATGTTACAAGATGCTCATAAATGCTATTCAGCATATAACAAGAAAGAAATAAACCAACATTAATAACTTTTGATCTATGAAAGAGTCTAAAATACCTTTTGTATCAAAGATTCTAATCAAAGATTTCTAAATTAAAGAAATTTACTTTATATACGAAATAAGATACGGATGAGTACATGACGGATTACAAATAATAAGAGTACGCAGAGTGCATGTTTATAAATGTTGCGAATGTTGCAAGATGCTCATAAATGCTATTCAGCATATAACAAGAAAGAAATAAACCAACATTAATAACTTTTGATCTATGAAAGAGTCTAAAATACCTTTTATATCAAAGATTCTAATCAAAGATTCCTAAATTAAAGAAATTTATTAAATTTACGAAATAAGATACGGATGAATGCATGACGAATTATAAATAATAAGAGTACGCAGTGCATGTTTATAAGTGTTGCGAACGCTGCAAGATGTTCATAAATGTCATATTATGAACATCTGTATACGTCTTAATATGTGCGTTCATAATATGTTCATAAGTATCATACGTATCGTACGTTCTTGCGCACCATACATTCATAATACGCTCACAATAATACTTTCATGATATACGTCTATATCATGAACATCTATATTATGAACATCATATGCATATTAGCATACAGCAAGAATGAACCGAACCACTATTAATAACTTTTGATCTATGAATGGGATTTTCTATGAATATTTTTTTCTAGAATTGGATTTTATATCGAAGATTCTAATCAAAGAATCCGAAATTAAGAAATTTATTTAATTTACGAAATAAGATAGTAAATAGATACATGCGATGACTTAATAATTATAGCGGCAATTATTTTCTCTAAACTAAAAAATCAAAAGTGCTGCAGATGTCGTGGTATTAGATGTTCAACTTAATATTACATTTTGCTTTACTGCGCAAAAACTCTAAGATTTAGAAATTTTACATTACGATGGTGAGTAGAAAAATGTATCTGGGATACGATGAAATAAAAATATTTAAAACATTTGATTGTTAGTTCAAGTATAATTGACTGTCAAAGTTTTGGGGAAAAAACAACATGCGGGTTGATCTACAGACCGCAGGAACACAGCTACTTTCTTATAATTTGACATGCTTTAAGGATTATTTTTGTTTATGAACTTAAAGCAAGCTTTCTTTTTTTTCGCTTTCAATACAATTTGTTTTTGAGGAAGCAAAATCTATAAGACTTAAAAACTTGAAATTACGAATGTGTGAAGAAAAATAAATCGATTCTTAGTTCGAGAATTACAAACTGTGAAACTTGTAGTTAAAAAAAATTAAGCGATCTAATGCCTGATGAAATGCAACTGCGGTATTGATATTTAACGTGCTGAAAGAGCTATTTTAAATTATAACCTTAACGTGATTTTTTTTTTAAAAAAAAAAAAAAAAAAAAAAAAACTTTTTTAATGTTGAATCTAAATTTATCTTATTTATTACACGAGGATTTTCACACTTATTTTTCCGTGCCTTCATAAACACTAAGAATAATTATTACGGGACAAAGTCCTGGACTTAGAGGTTGGAGTTACTCCTCCTTGGACTTTTTTTTTTCAAAAAAAATTAAAAATTTTTCGTAAGTCATTGCAGTTTTATGCGCTTTTTTCGGCGGATTCTTTTTCCACCTTTTTTTTTTTTTTTTTTTTTTTTACATAAACTTTTTNTTTTTTTTTTTTTTACTTCAAATAATTATTATTTATAAATTGTTACCAAAAAAATTATTTCTCTCAAATGCACACAGCTCTTTCTATACTAGAAATTATTTTTAAAATATCTTTTATTTTGGTCGATGACCTTTTGTCCTCTTTTTGGCAACATCATAACCTCGCACTCAAATAATTTCTGTTTCTGATCAGCAAAAAATTTAACCAAGTGCTATTTGAGGTGGTCGTTATCACTGGAATTTTTAACTTTTTGAAGGGTTTTCCAAAACTTCGAAATGAACGATAATCTGATAATGAAGTTTTCGACTATATGGGTTAATTTTTAATGTTTTATTTATTTTATAACTGTAGTTGAACAGCAGACTCAAGTTTGGGTTTTGTACTACTCCGTAGCCTTGTAATTTTGAACCCAAAACAGAAGACAAGTGAACTCCTGGATCAAGTATTGGGAGAAATTTGCCTTTATGGATGACCTTTTGATGGAACTAACTCGCATTTGCTTTCTATGGAGAGAAAAGCCATAAAAAATTCCCACGGTTAGTCTTACGGCAAGGAGAATCTAACCCATGATCCGTCCACCACTGAGGATATTTTACTGTGGTCGTTTACTGTGTACGTGTGTGTTACACTGTGGTCGGTGCAAGTCGGGTGCGGGTAAACCAGCCATCACTGGGATTTGAACCCGGTGCACTTCATTGGAAGGCAAATGCTCTATCCCCTCAGCCATCACGACTCTATATGGAAAATTGTAAAAGAATCGTGCCTCAACTCGACAATACTAGGCTTGATGCCTCTTTAGCAACACATACGGATTTATTGGTTGTGAAGTGCTGCCACATTCTCCATATTCTGACATTATCGAAATACCATTCATTTCAAAGCTTAAAAATACGAATGGTAAAAATTTCGGTATTAATGACGGTATTAACAAATGGCACTTGGTTGTTTCTTTTCTTATAAGGTCCTGGAGTTCCATGAGCGTTAAATTACCAGAAAGATGACGAAAGGTCATCGAACAGAATGAAAGAAATTTTACCGATTAAAGTTCATTTGTTGTATAGGAAAAAAGTGTGTTTTATAGCTCACTAAGAAAACCAAAAATACTTTCTTTCCAACTCAAAACTTCAAATTATTAATGGAATGAAATCTAATAAAACGATTACAATTTTTATCTTTCTTCTACATAAATAGGGAGCAAGGTTTCTTTTCCTTTTTTTGAAAATTTGAAATTAGGAAGCAATTTTGAATTCGTGAGCAACACATGTTTATAAGATAATTGAGCGTGATTTACATAATACATTTGAATGACATAAATCTGAATCAAATCATTAAATCAAATTCGTTTCTCTACATTATATGTTACAGCTTTTAAACTGATCCAGAGATC
>NC_092204.1:27495508-27511008 GCF_043381705.1 Parasteatoda tepidariorum
TTGAATCCTATCGAGCACGTTTGGGATGCTCTAGGGAGGCGTGTATCTGCCATCAATCCGCCCCCTCAGACCCTTGCCACGCTTGCAACTGCTTTACAAGAGCAATGGCTCTCACTTCCTATTGAACTGATAGACCGCATAATTGAAAGCATCACACATCGCTGTTTGTGCTGTATTGCTTCTAGAGGCAATCATATTCCATATTAAAGGTACTTTTTCTATTGCAAACCGATACTTCCAATTTGTTTATTTTATACATGTGCTAATTTCTATACTACTATTAATGTCTGATAATTTCTTTTTATGTTGTTTAATACCTTACTATGTGTTGTATATTGTGGGTAAGTTTCATAAAATTCCATGTGTAATTTCTTGAGTTATCGCGATTTTTGTGAATTTTCCTTAATTTATGATAACCAGTGTAGTTTAGTGCAGTGTTCCCCAACCTTTTAAATGCAGATCTGTCAACGTTTGATAATTTTACCGCGGCTCGCTGGGGGAGCGTTGATTGTTTACATTTTAGATTATTTTGATTTATTAATTTTAATTTAATTGTATTTAAACACGCCTTCAAAATACAACACAGTTACACCAAAAAATAAATATAAAGTGATTTAACATTTTAACTTACTAGAACGTTAAATCAATGAGAGCCCTGAGCTTGTTTCTTTGCCATGAGACTGTTCCATCTGGGGGGTATTCGGAGACAATGACACCCGAAATGTGTTGCTTATGTCCAGTTTATTCCGATGCTTTGTTTTGGCTGCAGTTACTGCAGAAAACCCCGCTTCACACAGACAGGTTGTCGGAAATGGCAATAGGGATTTAAGTGCTGCGGTGGAAATCTCGAGGTATTCTGTCATGACTTTAATCCAGAGCATCGGCAGAGTTGTTGTTAAGGCCGCCGTCATTTGCAATCTCCAGCAGTTGATCTTCTTGCACAGACATGCTAGATCCGCCCGATTTGTTGACAAATGGGTCGCAAATCCATTCCTTACCAGATATTTTTAATTTGGAGTGTGAACATAGGAATTTAAATTCAGTTTCAATGAAATGGGCTGCCGGTACCATTTGATCCACTGACCGGTACCGGTCCTTTGACCGGGGGTTGGGGAACACTGGTTTAGTGTATTGAATACGAAGATATGCCTGAAAATTAACATCAGTAATATACAGAGGAGTAGCTCCAACCCCTAAGTCCATGACTTTGTCCCGTAATAATTATTCTTAGTGTTTATGAAGGCACGGAAAAGTAAGTGTGAAAATCCTCGTGTAGTAAGATAAATTCAGATTCAACATTAAAATTTTTTTTTTAATTTTTTTGCTGCTTCCATTTTCTCAAACGCGTATTTCGAACTGTGTCCACAGTAAAAAGCTCATCGACAAAGTGTTTCCTTTAAGTTTTCATGATGTTTTTGTTCAGCATATAGCTTACAATGACATTGAAAAAGAAGGCCTTTAACAAATACAGAATATTATTAATAACAACTGGTTAATGTAATAAATTTACTTAAATTGTTCACCTTAACCGGCTTGTTTGGTTATTATTAATATTGACCGGTTAGTATTAATAATTACCGACTATTCACATTGATTGTAACATCTGTGCTAAAAACTACAACTAACGAGAAAAATTCGATTTGTGTTGCTTTGGGGTAATTTCTCAGTTTTCTTGACACATTTGCTAATGTCGCCACTCTTTCTGACTCAAGGGCGGCTCTCAGTTTTTTGCACCTCCTGAGGTAACATCTTAAAATATCAAAACTCTATTCCGTAAATAAAAATGTCACCTTCAAGTAGAATCCCAACCACTATAGAATTATTGAATATGACAGAGCTGACAAATTTACCAAAAAGGAACCACCATAGAACAAATCAACAAGAACCCGGTTCCTTTGTCAACCTTAAAACCAATTAGAGCAAGAAAAGCCTCTACTAAATTTTAAACAGAGTTTATTTAAAAAACTTCTCTGGCAAGAAATAAAAAAAATCCTAAACCAAACACTATAACTATCCACGCAGTAAGTCTGTTCCAAATATCAACAGAAGGTGATTGTTTAGCTTCTCATCTACATCTCATTGGCCGGGCTTCTGAAATCCGCTGTTTCTTCTATTAGGCCTTTTCCTATGGATGGTTCCCACTTTCTTTAATGTTGATCTCTTCGTAGAATTTCGATCACCATGAGATATAGGCAAAGATTATGCATAGAGAGAAGAAGTCTAGCTTCCATAGACATAATATAAACCAGTCCTCCAAGGTTTTGGTGCGATCCTGAGTATAAAGATAGAAACAGAATTTAGGGGCACAATAGAAGAGGTTCTTGAGCAGATTTCCTCCACTCCTCCCAACCATTACTGGGCTGGGGGGAAGAAAAGTTTTTTCTTTTTATTTTTTTATGGTTTGTTGTGCATTTTTACATTATTTTTAAACAGTACTGTACTATTATTTACGATATTTGCTTGAGAATATATTTATGTCATACATGATTAAACCTGATAACACATTTTGACATTAAAAGAAAGAATAAAATGGCGGTTGTCGGGAGGCAGGATACCTAATTATACATGTAGAGTTGTCCAGCAATCGGTTCACAAGAGACGTATTTTCGGACTGTCACTTTGCTTCTTATGCGCATGCGCTGGATTTTAGTACATATGACGCTGTGTTAAATCTGAATGTCACTCAACCTGTAAGTTGTGTTTCTTGTATAGCATACCGCACCCATTAGTTTCCCATGTTTGTTGCGTTTTCGAAGAGCTGGACTTCCTCTCCTTACTACATTCTTTGATATGAAGGGGGGTGAGGAGAAGCCTAATGAGAAATTGACTTTTTTTATTTCTATTTTTTTTCTTTCTTAATGTTCTTTTATTGTTATACTGTCATCCCTCTTGACATTAGAAATAAAATAAAAAATAAAAAACATTTATCTATCTTTATAAAGTCATCGCGATTGGTGAATGAGGAGACTTCAGGTACCTTTCAATAGGCGATTGAACAATTGTATTGGTAATTGAACTATTGTATTGGCAATTGAATAATTGTATTGGCGGCAATTGAATAACTGTATTGGCAATTGAATAATTGGAAGGTAATTGAATAATTATATTAATAAGTAACTAACTTCAATTCGTATTTTTTAAATAAAATTTAAAAAAAACATTTATCCATCTTCATAAAGTCATCGCAATTGGTGAATGAGGAGACTTCAGGTACCTTCCAATAGGTGATTGAACAATTGAATTGGCAATTGAACTATTGTATTGGCAATTGAATAACTGTACTGGCAATTGAATAATTGGAAGGTAATTGAATAATTGGAAGGTAATTGAATAATTGTATTAACAAGTAACTAACTTCAATTCTTATTTATATACCATAGAGACGCAACATAACATCGCATTATGAATGAAGTTCCCCAGAGTGAAAAGATCCAATTGAATGCCATTTAATATATCTTACTTAAGTACCTCCAATCACAAGGAAAAAAAGCATGACCTTTTCATTAAAAGCAATATCCTAATAACTCATCAACCACAAGAGAGTCCTTCTCTCTCCTGGACAACACCTGCTGCTGCATCTATTCCCCCTCGTACAAAAAGTCATTTCGCTCCAGGTACATATTCACGCCCCGTCATCAGGTAGGGAGAGGGGCACACCGTTGGAATCCCCCTTGGGAACGATATACCACGCCTTTCCCCAGCAAAGATACACATTAGAGTGATATCATTAAGTTCTAAAGCATAGTTATATACTTCTACCATCTACCTTTTATATCTTTATCATTTTTAAGACTGTACTTGTTAGTTCAGCTAACAGGTTCATGTCGTTCTGTACAAAATCATTTTATTCATATTAGTAAATGTATGAAGGTAATTTCTCCTTTTTTCGTAAAATGATAGTTATTTTTTATAAAATTAATTAACGAATTTTACAAATTCTCGGCGTTTTTGAAACGATGTCTATTTCATACATCCTATAAAATATATATTAACTTGAATGCCCGAAATCAAGAGAATGTCATTTCTCACCGGTGAATGTCAAGTGGCTTTGGTGAATGTCCGAAATATTTGCTATATCTGACTTGATATTAATTTATTCGTTGATATTATTACATTTCTTCGATATTTTAATATCTGATGAGGATAGATTAGAAGAAATATTAGTGTTCGGAGTACCTGATTAACACTAGAAAGACTGAAACTTAGTATATACCTATATTGCCCAAAAGCAGTCAAAATGACTGCATTGTGAAAGAATAAATATGTAAAGAAATTTGTTTAAAATTTTATTAATTAACTTTATTAATTTTTAATATTTTTTATATTATTTACAGCTATATAACAAGTTATTAGAAAATATTAACAATAAAACAATTATATGTTGTTCAAAATTCTAAGAAATTGTGTCATTATCTACATCATTGTTTTTCTAATTGAAATTAAAAGCAGTCAAAATGACTTCCTTAGGCAATCTAGCGTTAAATGTATACTGGGCAGTGGCACTGAACCTTAAAGAAACATTAATGTATTCTAAAAACAATCTAAAATCTAAAAACAGGTAAACCAATAATACGAAACTACCTCTCAAAAAAGTACGATGGCAGAATTTTTCGGTATAAATTTTAACAAAAAAAAAAAAAAAGAATAAACAAAGTGAAATTCTACCTTCTTTATGTCTCAAATTCTGATTGGGTGACAGCCTTGATTTAACTTGTATTGATAGCTACGGCCAAATAAAGTAAATATCTATCATCAATTTTTTCATGAAAATTAATTGAAAAAAATGGGAAACATATTTAGAGTTTTCCCTCCTCGTCTCCGTTCCTTTAATAGTTGACTTCGATTGAAAGAAGAAAAGTCTCTTACTTTCGTGACCCACGACACGATGGGGGCAATGAGGTCAATATTGACCACCGACTGCTCTTACTTTCCAGAGAAGTTGGTATTGAACTACATCTTTTTCAATAATTATTCATTAAATACAAAAAATGTTTAAAAATTAATTTATAATGGCTTGTATCTTTAGGACTCACATAATTTAATTATTCCAATTTTTGTTTATGAACAGATATAACTAAACAGATTTTGTTTATGAACAGATATAAAGAAACAGATTTTGTTTATGAACAGAAATAACAGAACAGATTTTGTTTATGAACAGATATAACTAAACAGATTTAGTTTATGAACAGATGTAACAAAGCAGATTTTGCAGATTAAACAGATGTAACTAATCAGATTTTGTTTATGAACAGACATAACTAAACAGATTTTGTCTATGAACAGATATAACGAACTAAATGAAGAAAAGTAATCACACTAAAAGCATACATTAGAATTGAGTAAACAATTAATCGGAACAATTTGCTTAATGACTATCGATTTATCAATATTAATGAATTAGCCTATTACGAAAGTAAATTGATGAATAGAAAAATATAAAAGTCAATTAATTATTTTCTAAAAAATATCATTTATTTTGGAAAATAACACTTCTATTATAACAAGTAAAACATTGTTAAAACATATATAAGTATGAATAACATCCCATGACATAACTATTCACAAAAATGATGAAAAAGTCTCTTTTTTAATAATAATAAAAAAATTCTTTGACCCGATATCGGCTTGTTTAGCTTGTCATTGATCGTCAGGAGGAAAAAAAAGGGAGCTGTAAGCTTTCAATGACCCTCCTGCATTGTTCAAGAATTCCATTAAAATGAGGGGTGTGCAAGAGAACAAACAAAATTTGTCATGTCATCTGTTGCCTCTATTTTTCGTCACGCACACACCACAATAGAAGTAGAAAAAGGGTAATAAAACAAACGACCGTCCAATAACAAAAGAACTCTATAGTGCTAGTTTGGGGGACACCAAAAATGCTCAATTGGCTATGCTGCGGTAATTGCTGGTAAATCTTTGTACAAGTCCGTGGGGGAGCTAGAAAAATTAAGAGGTTGCTATGGAAACAGGCCACTCAATAAGTAGGTGACATAAAAGGTGAGACAGTATCGAATCTAAAAAGAGCTGATTATTTGACACTTACAAGAATAATATGTTTCATTCTTTTTTTTCCTTATGATACACTTACCAGAAAATTTTAATGAACTAAGTGACTTTTTATTTTTCTATAAATCCAATATAAGACAAAGTTAAAAAATTGTAATATGCAACAGTGTGCAACATGTAAAGCTTCAACTAATCTTTTTATGCTGTTTCCTTAACTTTATCTTCTTCTTAATATTTTATTTCAAACTAAACGCTTCCTCTTTTCTTATTCTATATTTAGATCTCAAGTATTTAGAAATTGACATTTTGGATTTTTCTATTTAAACAACCATGAGAAATATTATTTTTCTCTCGACCTATTTAATCGACCAATTGCAACTACTGAGATTTCCCTTATTCTCTAAAACGTAAGATTTTACGGATTTATTTTTTAAGATTTTTCCTATTTTTTATATCGGAGAACTTCAATTTGTGTGTCATTTGTATGATCGTTTTCTGTTAGTAATGGTTTAATAAATATTGATATCTTCTTCCATTCACGTCCGAAAGCTTAAAGCAAACATATTTTTTCGAGAAACTAAAGAACTAAAAACTTCATGTATAGATTCATCAAAATATGAAAAAAAAATTATATTGACGAAAAGGTTATAAAACGAATTTAAAATTATAAGAATCACTGCAAAATAGTCCAAAAATTATTTGGCGAAATGACGCTTCTGGAGGATTCAGTCAGTTAAGAGTCAAACCCCTTTGACAGCAACACAGTCAAACGAAATCTCATTTATGATGTAGACATGAGTTTTGAGACATGAACATGAAAGCAACGTTTAGTCCCGGGAGGATTGGTGAGCTTTAATTGTTCTGCCAAGAGAGGAGTAAATAGGATTCAGAAGTCAGTCAATGGGATTCAAATATAGAAATTTAAGTAATCTTCATTTTCAACTTCAAGGTATTTCCTCGACAAGTCCAGTCCCGTGTGGACGCATTTTAAGAGACCCACAACAATGAACTGAGGATCAGAAGCGCATCTGAAAAAATCTTACTCATGGTCTTAAGATCTCAGCACTCAGACGCATAGAGCAAATGAAGGAAGAGGAGATGTCGTCCTTAAAAAATCTCATAGATCCTCCAAGAAATTTCATTGATTTGCCAAGTTTTTGCCAACATGGTGCACAGATACCTGAAACCGTGACGTTATTCCAAGGAAAACAAGTCTTCGTATTTCGACTTTAAATAACAGTTAAAATTTTGAAAATGTTCCATCTTTTTTGCACATAGGCAGAAAAGAGTCGAAATAATAAGTATACGAAAATGTTTAGCTATTGACGTTTAGAAGTTGACAATTTTAGTATTTTTTTTTTTTTACCGATTATCATTGCATTTACTGATCTGGTTTCGAACACTGAAGAGGGGTTTTTCATCCTTTGTGAAAGGCGCGCGCATGAATCTCAAGTTACACACTCTCTGCACGTAAAGTAATTAAGTAAATGATAAATGCTGTATGTATATGGAAATTAGAAAATAGTCGTTTAAAATAAAATAAAATTTGCAATAATAATATGATAATTTTTAAATTTTTTATAACTCTTTTTGTCACTAAATGAAGTCTATGTACAAAATTTTACAAAAAAAATGGTCCCTAGTTATAAAATTACATTATTTCTTCTGAAAAATATATAACTAAAAGAACTATTTACTGCTGAGTTTTAAATACTATTCCTAAATTTTACGTTAATACTGAGTTTGCTAACGTTTTAATCTAAATATGTGACTTCAGAATCTAAATTAATCAATAATATATCTTACATGGAAATTTTTCGATCTTCCGATATTTTACAATAACAGTATATTGAGGAATATTTTATTTTAGATTAGTTTAGAACACACATTTTATCTCACAGTGTTTAATATCGAGAATAATAAATTAAGTTTCAATGTTTAATTTTGTTAGCAATGCAATTCTCCCATTAAATACAAAAAAAAATTCAATATTTTTAAAAAAAATACTATTGACCACTAAATTATAATTAATTAATTAATAAGTTTCGATCTGATACAGTATACTCGCACGTGGCTCTTATGGTATAAAGCTTTGCATTGAATGAAAGAATTCAGTTTCACAACTTTTTAGAGCAAATTTGGTCAATATTATGATTCAAGGTACTATAATTATGGTTGAACTTCTGTCGACGCTTTATACAACGACTCTCGTAGTCCCGGCGACATTAGAAAATTATATCGTGAGTACATGAAAATACCTTAAATATTAACTCATAGCAAAAAAATAATTGAACAATTTTAACAAGATGAAAAAGAAAAAAAAACAACAGGTATACAACAAAAAAATTGGTAATAACGTAACTCTTTTTTCTATATCAATATATGCGTAAAAGTATTTTTTTAATAAAATGAAAAACGTATTTAAAATAATATGCTGTTTTGGGGATGTGATTTTCGATAAATAGCACGCGTCAAGATAAATGCTAAGAAGCTAACTTGAAAATAAACCACTCAAGGGGAATGACATTTTACAAAAAAAGTGAAAACAATTTTCAAACAAGAAGAGTACGATTAATAAATTTATTCTATGGAGTTGAAAGGAAAGGATAATTAAAACCATGAATAATTTTAAATTACGGGCATTTCGGACTTAGGATAAGAATTTAGGGACTCGTGTTTCCTCGTTTTTTTCAAAGGATTTTAAATTTAATAACTGGTTACATAAAAGAATTAATGGTTTAAATAATTTCTTTGAAAATTCTTCTAAATCAAATATATTATACTGATCTTACAGAATGTTATATTTTATAATGAATGATTCGGTGCGGGCAGTCTAATGGATATTAACATAATTGATTCTATAGAATAATAATAAATGGGAAAAGTCGCTGAAATTTGGCTGTCGAACTAAAGAGCGTAGACCAGTGTTTCCCAAAGTGTGGTGTCCCACAGTGGACTAATCGTTAAGACACGGTTCCCAGCAGATCACCGAAGTCAAGCATCACTGGCTACGGTCAGTGTGCGGATGGGTGACCACTTGGATCAGTCTGCGTAGGGACCGAGGGTGTGCGGTATTGGTCCTCGTTAAACTGTGCTACCGTAAAGTGCTCGACTTCGCGCGCAGGTCGTCGGGCTACCGAAGCGGGGGTGCCATCCCCTCCGCAGAGGATCAAAATTGTGATGGCATGTCTTCGGATCATCCTCCGGGATGTTTCCCAGACAGTCACCAATAGCCCATTGTGCAGCTCTAGTGCGACGTAAATTAACAACAACAACAACCCAAAGTGTAGTACGCCTACCCCCAGGGGTACGGGAACAGTTTAACCGGGGTAAGCGTTCTCCTGCAACAAACGAAAATTTCAAAAAATTTTACTTAAAAACAAAGTTAGCCATGAAAATTTACGATGACGTATTTTTCTATTGGCTATTTTTTGCAGAGTTAATAGTTAATAATTAGTGGTGTCAACAACCAGTTGCGATTTTTAACTTGGGTGCAATATTTTTATAGTTAAAATAAAGATATTTTTTCAAAAAATATATTCATTTTTTATGAGTGGTACACAGCGTAACGAAAAATTTAGAAAGGGTACACAGAAGTCATAAGTTTGGGAAACACTTGCGCTGACTGTTTTTTTAAAAAAAAAATGATCTCACAATTTTTACAGGTAGGTAGGTAGGTATTTTATTTGCGCCGCACTAAAGATGAAAAATGGGCTTTTAACGACAGTTTGGGAAACATCCTTGAGGATAATCCGAAGACATGCCATCACAATTTGATCCTCTGCAGAGGGGATGGCTCCTTCACTTAGGTAACCCAATGACCTGAGAGCGAAGTCGAGCCCTTTACGGTAGAACAGTTTAACGAGGACCGATACCGCGCACCCTTGGTCCCTACTTAGATTGATTCAAGTAGTCACCCAACAACTTACTGACCGCAGCCAGGGATGCTTGACAAGGTATTCTATTGGAAACAGTGTCTTTAAGATCAGTCCACTGCGGGACACGTTTTTTATACAAACATATCCCTTCCCCGAATAAATGAAATATAATGAAAATGATTAAATAAATGGAAAAAAAAGCGAACGAGTCTAGGCGAATATAGCAAAATAGTGTTGATATATTTGAAAGGAAGCTCTCTCGTTTAGTCAGCGTCTTTNCTATTTTTTGCAGAGTTAACAGTTAATAATTAGTGGTGTCAACAACCAGTTGTGATTTTTAACTTGGGGGCAATTTTTTTATAGTAAAAATAAAGATATTTTTTAAAAAAATATATTCATTTTTTATGAGTGGTACACAGCGTAACGAAAAATTTAGAAAGGGTACACAGAGGTCATAAGTTTGGGAAACACTTGCGTTGACTGTTTTTTAAAAAAAAAAATGATCTCACAATTTTTACAGGTAGGTATTTTATTTACGCCGCACTAAAGATGAAAAATGGGCTTTTAACGACAGTCTGGGAAACATCCTTGAGGATAATCCGAAGACATGCCATCACAATTTGATCCTCTGCAGAGGGGATGGCTCCTTCACTTAGGTAACCCAATGACCTGAGAGCGAAGTCGAGCCCTTTACGGTAGAACAGTTTAACGAGGACCGATACCGCGCACCCTTGGTCCCTACTTAGATTGATTCAAGTAGTCACCCAACAACTTTACTGACCTCAGCCAGGGATGCTTGACAAGGTATTCTATTGGAAACAGTGTCTTTACGAGCAGTCCACTGCGGGACACGTTTTTTATACAAACATATCCCTTCCCCGAATAAATTAAATATAATGAAAATGATTAAATAAATGAAAAAAAAAAAGCGAACGAGTCTAGGCGAATATAGCAAAATAGTGTTGATATATTTGAAAGGAAGCTCTCTCGTTTAGTCAGCGTCTTTTGTTTATAACTTGAATTGGGTTAAAAGATAAAAAGCGAAGCAGTTGGGAAGCATCTCGTGACTGACTACCATTAGAGGTTCTAATAGGATGGTCTCTGTTACAAGTCCACTTTCATGTCTTCACGAAACGGCGTGCCATACTGTTATTGCGCTTTTTTATATCTTGTTGAAGCATGTGTTAACAGCTTGTTAAAAGAGAGTGCTTGATCCTGTCCGTGATCTGTGTAGAAGACTTTTTTGAGATTATGCTTTTTTGAAACTCCTTAGCTCTGTAAAAGCTCGATGCAAGTACGAACTTATTACAAGGAGTTCGCTATAGTATTTTCAAGTCACTTTTAAAATGCTAACCAAACACCATTATATGTTCATAATGAGTTAAAAATAACTAGCCTTCTTCTGCAACTACAAAATTTTTGGCGTAAAATAAATTTTCTAAAATTTTAGTCATCAATTTTACACGGGAATTAGTAAAACGGAAGAAATTTGTTTTATTTATTTCCTTTATTAATCTACCTTATTACTTTATTTTTTTAATTCAAGCTTGACCCTTTTATGCCTATGAAGCAAGCAGGAATAGTTGACCATCAGCCAAGTTATTTTGTTCCTTACAAAAGAGAAAAATCTCCTGCTGCTTTTAGGAATCCTTCCACAAATTTAAAATAATGCGCACTTTGTTGACCACATATCACTTTTAGAGATGAGTTCTGGCTCAGTTTTGGAGATTCGAGTCAGTCTGAGCCCAAGATACACTGAACTACTTAGAACCCACTCAAGCCCGAAACTTTTTTTCAGTAAACGAGCCAGCGTCGGGCTTTCGGGATTGGGCTAAGCCCATCTCATCTCTAATCAACTATGCTTTTCCCCCCCGTCCTGACAAACTATTATCAACCAATTCAAAGACACACTTTAATCTATTTTATCATCATTTTAACATTAAATAAGTGGAGTTACTTTTAACGACCATTCCATCTGCTATTGTGAGTTGTCGCTATAACGAACTTTTATTGCATTTTACTTAGTGATCGATAAACGGATTACAATAACAGAAAACTCAAAGTGTAGAAAAGTATAGAATACAATTAAGTGTTCCACAATAATCACCGTTAACCTATATGCGTTAAAACTAGCAAGTATGAAATGCAGAATTTTTTTGACAATTAGGGTGATTGAAATTAACATTGATGATTGATAACTCCAAACTACTTAAAGATCTCATCAGAAAGGAAACTCGGTGGAACATTTACCACACATCTTACCAGTGCTACAACAGTCAAACCAGGCACGGTTTAAAGTTTAGACACAAATGAGCACGATAGTTATGATCGTTGTAAGGAATGTGATATTTCCTCATACTTTTGGAATGTGTGGCGTAAATTAATTTTTGATAATGTCAAAATTCTTTTCCCTTTTTCATATCGGCTTATTTTGATGCCAGGGAATCTTGTTTTATTCATATGAATGCCGATTCCATTGTTAACGGCATGACTTCCTCACCACTTCTTCATTGTAGGTGGAAAAGCATTTTGCCTTGATTTGTCTCTCTTGGCTATTGTGGTTTTTCGAATGTTTTTTTTACCCTTATTTATTTTCCATTTTCTTTTTTATTTTTGGCTATCGTGGTCTTTCTGATTTTGTCTTTCACCTTTATTTTCCCTTTTTTTCATTGGCTTCTATACGCTTTCTGTTTTAAATCACTGTTGCTTCTAGGAAATCTTGAGAATGTGTGCCTATTTTTGAGCACTCGTAACATGTATAATTTTATTACCACCTTCATATTTTTCAAAGTAAATGGTGCTTTATATTAATAAGTGCATCTTTCTTCTTCAGTTTTAGGAATTATTTATTTAATAACTATGACTAATAGTTAGTTCTGGCTATGTTTTATGATCATTATACAGGACCTCAAGTAAGAAAATATGCTGAAAACATTGGGTTTAATTAACAAATAACTCCCGAAAATATTTTTCTTTATTGTCAGTTAGATATACAAAGCATGCTTACAACTGAAATTATACCTCGTGAAGTGAATGTTGCTGTATAGCTTTATCTTCTTGACCCCTTTAATGGAAATACCGATAAATTATTTTAAATTAATAAATTATTAGCAAAAGATTAAAAATTAACCTTAATTATCAATTTAATTTTTCGTAAATTATTACATAAATATATTTTTAGGCCATTACATATGCATCATATTTCATATACACGTATGATTCTACTTTTAAAGATTATACATAGATTTTAAAAACAAAAATAGTATGCTACGAGTATGGACAAATTAGTAAAACATAGATAATTAAACCAAATTTAAACAATACTTTTTTATAATTTGTGCAACTGATTTGATCCTACGTCATAAAACAATCTATTTTTAAATTCCCACTTATTATGGATAAAATGGTACACTTCAACTAAGTCATTTATATCGTTTATAAAAGTTATTCTCTTTAAACTGTTCGAACAAAATCAATGGCATCTGAGTATCGCCACTCTGCACGAAAGCTTTACAACGTCATTACGCATTCTGAACAAGCAATACAATCAGGAAAAGGCAAATGTTTAATTTAAATAATATCGACGGAATACCTTCATGTCTTTAGTTTTGCTTCGTGAAATTCAAAGAAATTCCTATGAACGCGCATGCAAAATACGAACGAGTATTTTTACGACTTCTGACACGCGGTTTCCGAGACATACCTGGAGAGAACAGATCTATTTGTACAACAGATCCTCCCACTAAATAGAAAAAAAACTACAAATAATCGATAAGATGTTCTTTAATGGAATAAGACCAAATAGTTAAACATGCAATGTGACCCCCATGTTTCTTTTTTCAAGAGAGTTCAACCCTATCGAAAACCGATTTCCTGAAGCGAGAGGTAGAGGGAAGGTAGGAAAATATCCGATAATTTACGTAAGATGAATGTGAAGGGACATTTCTGCAGGTGCCTTCACTTAATGGCCTCCTGTTTGTATCCTCAGTTACTATAGCAACGTTTGTAGGGGTGCTTATTTACCTTTTCTAGATATCTTGGAATGCTGCGATGATGCAATTTTCACTTTCTATTAATATTTATTGAAGCACTTCTGTATACAAACCACATGTTTCCCCAATTTCAATGTCACCACAAGGTGAAATTGAGTACAACTACTGATAAAGTGCGAAAAAGTTATTCTTTTTATTCTAAAATTCTTGAATTATAGTTCCAAACGTTTGCTCATTCGTTATTAAAACAAGAAAGCTACGCCTGCTGCTCGCTTCGATCACCAACGACTGTGGTGTCTTCAAATT
The DNA here is from genome assembly GCF_043381705.1 of Parasteatoda tepidariorum. Classification (NCBI taxonomy): domain Eukaryota; kingdom Metazoa; phylum Arthropoda; class Arachnida; order Araneae; family Theridiidae; genus Parasteatoda; species Parasteatoda tepidariorum. Next base: position 27,509,694 of record NC_092204.1, read on the forward strand.
TATTATTATTATTATTTTTTGAAAAATGATATTTTCTAAAAAAAGAAGAAAAAAAATCTGCTTGTAAACTATACAATTATTATAACTATACATAAAAATAGTTTATTATTGTGTCGATTGAATCAAAATGAACGATTATCTGGATTTGAGAAATATTTGAGAGTACTAAAAAAAAGTATATAAAAAATGATGAAACTTAGGAATCGAGAATGCGTGACATAATAAGATGTAATTTTACTCTATAATGATTTAAAACGGTGACTTTATATCATTATAGCAGTTAGAATTGGACTCTTACTATTACTTTTACTATTTTGAGTCTTTTATGTTTGTGTTGATATAAAGGATTAAATTTATACATCCGAACTCGTTTATAACGAGCACAAAGGGACCGTAACATGTACTCGTTAAATCCGAGTGCTCGTAATAAACGGGTACTTAAGACAGGCGTGCAACCGGAAGAGTGGGGGGGGGGCTTGGGAGGTCAAATGATTGAATTTACTTAAAATTTAATTAATACTTACTTACTTTAATTACATTAATTAATTTAATCGCGTTTTTTTTTATTTCGCGCACATTTCTTATCATTTTGAGAAAAAGATAAGACAGAAAGACTAGAAAGATGAGAAAAAAGATTGCAAGACAGAAAAAAAAACCGGGTCTTGCTCGTTAAAAGCGACTTCTGTTCCATAGACTTAACATTGATCCAACCAAATATTCTCGTTTCCCTCGGTAAATCCAAGTTCTCGTTAAATCCGAGCTCGTTATAAACGAGTTCGACTGTATCTGGCAACATCCAATCTCTTTCATTTATTTTATTTTTTATTACTCTCGAGATTTTTTATTTATTTACTCAGTACTGAAGAACGCTACGAAATCATGTACAAAACTGAAAGGCACATACCTACACAGCTGAAGAACTTAGAGAAAGAACCAGGAAAGTGACATTTTTAGAGGAAATTATGAATCAGAAAAAAATAACAGGATGTGGTTACATCAGTATGGGTATGTTTAATGTAACAAAATTGTTTTTGCTTTCACTTTAATTTTTATATAATAACTAATCCATATTAGTGCTTGGTATGCTTGCAAGATTTTTATTTTCAAATTCGGCACAGTGGTAAATAAAATAAGGCATAAAGTTAGTAGTCCCTCCTTTTAATAAATCGGTAATAAAATAGTTCAAAGACGACTTTTTTTCTTCGTACACTGATTGTAGCCTCTATGAACTAAGCACCATTGCCATTAATGATAGTATGGCGATTTTTTACGTTCCTAAGTGAATTAACGCCACTTTTTCATTTAACGGCATGAC
>NC_092204.1:27512715-27540586 GCF_043381705.1 Parasteatoda tepidariorum
TACTTTTTTGAGTATTTAGCCATATCTCGAGGACTTTTTAAGAGAATCGAAACATTTTCGTAAGCAAATACAATACTTTTTTGAGTATTTAGCCATATCTCGAGGACTTTTTAAGAGAATCGAAACATTTTCGTAAGCAAATACAATACTTTTTTGAGTATTTAGCCATATCTCGAGGACTTTTTAAGAGAATCGAAACATTTTCGTAAGCAATTATAAAATTGGTTTATTCAAACATAGCTCAACGCACAAAATTATTTTTGATATTTTTTAAAATTATTTTTTAGTATTTTACTTTATAATAAATAAAAAAGTTTTAAATTGCAAGGTTTACAAATGTTTACATCATTATAAAGAATGCAATTTCATATGCCAAAAGAAAAACACGTTAAATTTTTTGCAAAAATCTATATTTTAGATTATAATTAACATAAAATGATTAGAACATTTCCTTCTTTAAACAATGTATTTTGGTTAAATTATTGTTTCGCTTGCAGCAGCGAGAGATTAAACATTTAATTTCCATCTAAAAAGATACTTAAGTGGAGAGAGAGAAAAAAAAGCCAAAAAAAAAAAATTCCATATGACTAAGAGAAGCCATTAGTCAGCTTACGAAATCTAAGCGATGTCCTTTTCTACCTAATTCTCTTTTTTTGTTCTCTCATCTCTTTCGGATTGTCACGCGAGCGACATTATCGCATAAGATGACGTCGCTGTGGTCACGACAATGTTCCATTGTCACACAATTGGAGCCTCACTTTCCGTGCATTCTCACATGGTTTATAGCAAAAGAAGGAGAAAAAAAGTTTTCTGAAAACCATTACTCAAGCAGGTTCCTTTTTAGGCTTTTAGCCGATGTCATATATCATATGAGGGTCTCTCTCTCTCTTTATGCTTGCTACCTTTAAGATGAAAAGGTGGCCATGTTTGGTTGCCCTTCTTTAGTGCTTTTATTTCAGATGTCTGGAATGATGATGATGTTGACCACTGTTTGCTCACACATCAACTTACATGAACGCAAAAGAACAATACTTAAAGAAATGTTCCATGAAAAAGCGTTCTACTCTCTAGGAGGGAGAAGATACTAATAAAAAAAAGTATTTATCGAAATACAGAGGAAAAAAAGCTAAATTGCAATTGAAAAGTAAATTTAAATAGAACAAAAGTAACCTAAATGCATGCAATTCGGGACTTCTTCGGGTGATGCCTTGTATGCATTCATGTTAAAGCGTTTCTATGACTTCTTACCAAAACAAAAATGTTATTCGAAACCCGAAGCCTTGTTTGGGGAAAATAAATAAAATATCGAAGCAATAAATTCACGTTCATTACGTAAAAGACGCCACAGTTCATTAACAAACAGCTGAACCAAGTATGGTTGTAAAAATCTCAATCAACTCACCAAAGAACAACATGTTATTTCAAAGCCAGTTTAAAATTGAAGTAAATAAACGTGTCGAATTAGAATTTATAGATTACCTACTGTTGCCAGCAGAAAGAAACGCTAGAGAAATGTGTACTGACAGAACAAAATAATAAATTATTGTGTTTCAATACATGAAAGTTGAAAAATTATAACAATTTACTATAACAATTTGCTCTTCAATTTCAATTTAAGCAGAGTTTTCAAATTCTTGTATAAATTTATTTGAGACAAGTTTTAGGCTTATGCTGCCTTAGCGTATTCCCAGGTTTGACTTAGATGTTGTTAGTTTGTTCTTCTGTTAAATTGTTAAACTGATTTTTAATTTGTTAACTGATTTGTTAATTGTTAACTGATTTTTAATATTTTAAAATAAAATATAATAAAAAAGTAAAATATAATAAAAAAGTAAAATATATTAAAAAAGTGAAATATAATAAAAAAATCAAAATATAATAAAAAAGTAAAATATAATAAAAATTCAATAATTAAATAATCAAAAATTTCGACCTGTTTTACACAATAAGCTTTAATTCAGACTTATTAATTCCCTATTAAACCAAATAAATCTGGGAATAAACGGCCAATTTTCAAACGCATCAGAGGCACATCCTAATTTATTCGTGAATTACGTAGACTTTGAAAGGTTAAAAAATTGATCTGAAAAGGATAGTAGACGGAAAAAAAGAGCATCGGAAAAAAAGCATAGAGACAAAAGTCTGGAAAAAGTATAAGGAAAAAAAAGCATAAGGAGAAAAAGTCCGAAAAAAAGCACAGGAAAAAACATAGAAATAAAAAGTTCGGAAAAAGCTCAGGAAAAAAGAATCTTGAGAGAAAAAGAGCGGAAAAAGGACAGGAAAAAGTTTAGAGAGAAAAAGTTCGAAAAAAAGCACAGAAAAAAAACCATAAAAAGAAATAGTCCTGAAAAAAGCTCCTTATTAATTATGTGAATGAAGCTATTCGTACCGTCACACCCAAACTTAATGTAATTAAATAATTATTAGAATTTAATTAGATAATTTCTAAGGATTATTTAATATATAAGTATTAATTTAAAGTTTACGAAAAGGAGCACTTCGCCACTTCATTCTCTTTAACATATTGATGCGGACTTTTCTGAATTTCAATAATTACTTTCATTGTACTGTGATTTAATAATATACAAATAATGCTTCTTCAACTAGTTATTTTTTTAAAATGGTATTTAGTTGAAATACTTTATAATTTTAGTAAATAGTTTTAACTCATAAAAAGATTTACTCCCTAAAAAGCTATTTTTAATTAATAATCTGCTTATAACAATACTGCTTTGTACTGTATAACTGAATTTAAAATTAAAAATGTATAAAGTATTGAAAGTTCAGTTCAGTCATCTTCAAATTAAATTTTTTATCTCAATTTATTTTTTTAAAAAACGTATCTATTAATGATCGAATAACTATTAAATTGCATTAAATTCAGGATCGATAAAATTTTTATAAAAGAAAAATTAGAATTTATTTAAATAGCTAGTGAAATATTTAGTTACATAAATCGGGTTTAAAGAAATTAAAAACTAATAATGATTAATTATGAAAAATAATTTTCAGCACAGAATTATTTTTAGTTTAATGAATTTTAAATGAATCTGTGCAAAATGTACAGACTCTCTAAAAGCATTCAATAAATGTTGGACAAATCACCCTCTCTTCACTTGGGTTAGGCGAGTGGATTACCTTTATTAGGTACGTTACCAAGCCATGATCATTTTAGCTGCTTACCGAAGCAAACGAAGAAAAAATTTTCATCACCGCGATAAGAAGAATCTTTAAAATATAGTTTATTTTTGTAATTAATTTCGTTATTTTAAATACCATCTGCATTAACACATTAGCATATTTTAGGTTAGGTCAATGTGTCATTAAGATCGCAGTTTATTATGTTCTCTGATCATTAGATCAAAAGTTGTTAAAATGTTATCTTTTTTATTTCGAGCATTGCAGACTAGCACTTAAACAATATGTCACATCACCGAATATTTAAATTAGATGTCCACATGCACGCGTAAACGTGTGTTCAAAGTTCTTGGAAACGTTAATAATTTATTTGTCAAGCACTATTATTTTACTTTTTGTAGTAAAACAAATTGCGAAAGATTTTGCGTGTTTCCGATGCTCTCAAAATGAAATAACAAAATACTTTCGACCGCTACACTATAATCTGATCTCTGTGCTGTTCTCGACGTTTTAAAATGACAGATAAAGTAGGAGAGCCTGTATCCACAACCCTTTATTTAAGAAACAATAACTCCGATAATGTATTCCATTCAATAAACAACAAAGCGTTGAAATTTATGCGGAAAAGCTAAAATACACCTGTTGCAATTATTCCTTCAAGTTGGAAGCCACGACATGCACGCCATCATAAAGAGCTACAGGTGAAGGAAAAGAACCCTTTTATGTTCTGCAATTAAAGACACTTGTCAAAAAGCAGTCACGATAAATTATGGAGAATGCTTACATCCCCCCCTCCTTCTCTCTATAGTTCCTCTTGGACCCTCATCTACTCGGGCAACTGAAGTCCATTACTTTCGGAAGCTTCCTGGAAGAACGTTTTTTCCGCACACCTGCCCATACGGAAGGAAAAGCCAACATGAGTGAGCAGCTCCCTTGTAACAGGGACCTCCCTTAAATTGAAAAAAGTCTTTTAATGAGTTACATTTCTAACATGATATAACTATAGTTAAAAGTCTTAAATTTAAAATTCAATTTCTCAGAGATTATACGGCTGATTTCGTTTAGATTTTGTAGATAGTCATTTTAAATGACATTCTTTGAAATGATGTGAAAATGTGTATAACATACGTTAAAAAATTTTCGACTATTCTTAAATAAAGTATGGAAAATTATAAACTGTTTCAAAATATTTTTGCGTAGAATATATAATTATCTTTGCATAGATGAATTTTACAATTGTGTGTGAATTTATGTGTGCAAAAATTTGTTGAAAAAGATTTCGAGATATGATGAAATACTCAAAAAGTAAGAGGCAAACTTTTTCGAACATTTTTCTCACCAAACTATTGGGATTATTTTTTCTAGATTGTGGATCCGCCCCCTCACATTTTGAGGGTTAAGATTCCGAATCCGTCGAAAAAAGGGTAGACTTATCTAAAGAAGGTACATTTTCGTGTCTGATTTCGTAATATTAAATATCGTTTGTAGCATATTTGAAGTCTATCTCTCAAACCATTAAGAATAAGACCTGGTATGTGAGAATCCTATTATTAAATCAAAAGTTATTCAGGATGCTCTATTCTTTAATTTTGCACTCTGTACCTCACATTTAGGAATTATAAAAGGAATGTTTAAAATTTCTGGGTGCCTTTTTCAGGCCAATTTTTAACTTCAAAAATTTACATAAAATAAAAATTCCTTTTTTATCTCTCTAAAATCATTTAAATTTTTTTCTTTGGATTAGAGAAGAAAATAGGACAAATTTTTTAAAAAATATACATAATTATGTACACAGTAAAGAGCAAAAGTATTTAGACGATATGTCTCAATTATGTAAATTAGTATTTCGTAGTATTCTATATAAGGAACTACTAATAATAGTCTTGAATATTTTTAATTAACTAAACGAGAATTTAAAAAATTGAAATTACTAGGTTTTGAGACCATTCAGTTTTTCAAAACTCTGAAGGTAGGAAAATTCAGTTGAAATTTTTTACACTCTTATAAATCTAGGAAATAGAATATGCACTAACTAGACAGACTGTAATTGTTTATTTTACAGCAAAATTTTTATAAGGAAAGCATTTGTATATTTAAACATTTTTTCCAAACGTGTTACAATACTAGTTGCAAACTATTGTAAACTATTTAAAATTTAAATCTACTCTATTCCTTAAGTTCATTTTCTCACAAGCACTGCAGAGGAAACAAAAAGTAAAAAAAAAACTCTTATATGTTCCAGAGTTAAGCGCTTTAAGAAATAGGCCCTATATTTTAACGAATTGTAGCCCCACTTCCCACTTTCTTAAGTTGAAAAGAAAAACTCTTTTAAGTTACAATTCACTTACATCATATTTCAATTCATAATACCTAAATAATTTAAAACAAAAAATTTGTAACTAAAAATAGGGATATTTAAGCAAATACATACATCCCTGAAAGAATTCGCGTAATTACTTTATATTGGATGCGAATATTAGTTTTAAAAAAAAGTGGGATATTTTAATGAAACTTTGATATCGTCACCCTAATTACTCAATTTCTTATATTCTTTTTAATTTTAGTTTATTTGTTCCTAATTTTATTGGAATTCGAAATCAAATAACATTTGGAAGAAGCTGATGAATCGCTGAAAATTTCGAAAAGAGCCACACATGGTTCAGAAACCATTGCTCTACACTGCAGTACCAGCAATTTTATTCAAAGCAGCAATAATTATTTCAAGAGGTTATCATCCATTTAGATTCCCCCTTAAAAATTATTTAAATTTTTGAATAGATTTAATAAAGATGAATTATCTACCATGTCTCCAATTTTTTTGCTTCATAAGAGAAAAGCCAAATGCCGTTCCAATAGATCCCATTCTATCAATGTCACCTGGTTCTCCCTCCGATCCATCACAGAAATGAATCGATAAAAACTCTCTCTTTCTGTGGCTAATGCGATACAATACCGTCTATTCCTTTTTTGAGAGCAGATTATTCCATTCGATGTGATATTTAATGACATACTGTAGTTTCCGTTGTCCCATACATGTTCCGTAGTCCCATACAACCTCATCAAGTAAAAGTATTTTTTAAAGAGCATCTGCAGGTATATTTTTCATGAAGAAATAATTAAATTTTACTCTCTAAATAGCCACTAGTCGATTAGCTTCTTATTCTGGACACAACTCGCCAAAAAAAATCATCCATTAATGTTTGTTTCATAGCAGAAGATAATTCCCTTTTTACGGCAGTTATACATTATACATTTCATTAATAATATAAGATTAATAAAGAAAGATTTTGTAGGTATTCGTCATACCGTTACATTCGTCATATCATAACTGCTACGTTTACATAACCGTCATTTAAAAGCCAGCTCAATTTTGGATTTACGACTACTAATGTTCAATTGTAATTTTGAACCCAATCCAGAAGACAAAGAAAAATCTGGATCAAGTACTGTAAGAAATTTCACCTTTGTGGAGAACTTTCTCGCGTGGAACTATCCCGCATTCGCGTTACATGGAGAGGAAAATCACGAAAACCTCCCACGGTTAGCTTGTCAAAAAAGGGACTCTAATCCATTACCCGTCTACCACTGAGGATATTTTAAGTCAGCACTGTGGTCGGTACGAACAGGGGGCAGAATTCGTATCGACCAGACATCGCTGGGTGTTGCGGCAAGTACTACCTCCAAGTAGTTTGCTCCAGCGCCACCAAAATTATTCGGAATATGCAGGTTGCTCTGAGAATGGTAAATGATATAAGAGAGAACTGGAAATATTTTTGAATTGGCTTTTGAAATATTTTGAAACGCTGTGATTTTTTGGAGTTTTTATTTTAAATAAATGTTTTTTTATGCGTGTTTTAAAAAGTTCTCAATCAATAGACACGATGCCTCCCACAATCACACTCAATCCGGTTAGGAACGACGCTGGGATTCGAACATGGCTCACCTCATTGGAAGGCGAACACTCTATGCCCTGAGCCACCACGGCTGTTACATTTATATAATATGAAGAAAAAAAACACCTCCATTAGCTATTACATTTATATAATACTTAATGGAGGTGTTTTTTACAATACTTTTCGGTGCTTTTTTTCCAGTGCACTTTTTTACGTGATTCTTTCTGAGAAGTGCCCAATAGTCTTCATTTGTATCAGACATTATATAACATTTCTATTAGCTGGAGAACTTCAAAACGAGTTGCTAACTTCACGCTTCTAAAAGAACGGTTACACGTAAGACAATACGTGTAGTAGGATAATGATACTGGTGGTGAAATGACGATGAAGAAAAGTGCTTTTTCTAAAAATAGAACACTTAAAAGGTTAACAGAATAGGAATCTAGTGTAAAAAGTCATGTTATGCCTTGCTTTTCATGGATATTTAAAATAATCTTATTTTTTCCGTCTTCTAACAAATTATGTGTCAGTTTTGAAACAGGTTGACTTTCAATTAATAGTTAATATCAGTCATTGAAGATTAACTAACCTCATTTTAAGATGAATACAACGTTATTAAAAACCATTTTCCATTTTTTGTACCATTTAATTTAATTTTTAAACGAGATGGCAGACTATTAGCAAAAAGAAGAACGACAATTTTGCAACGAACACATAAAGAAATACTTTTCAATTAAAAGAATTGTTAACAATATTTTGAATGGGTACCATCAATCTGAACTAATGAAACAAATCAAGNCGTGGCGGACAGCTGGCCGCCTTAGGCGGCTAGTTAATAATAATTCCGTCTTAAGAAATGACAATTCGTTACGGTTAGGAATACTTTCGTTTTTCCCGCTCAAGCAAACGATATCGGATAAATGAAAAAGTGTCTGCTGAACCTTCCGACAACGATACAATTGTTTTGTCATGTCCTTATCCGATTTGATCGGCGTCATGTCGCATGATGAAAAAGTGTTCTTAGGCGAGACACTGTTGTTGCCTTTACAGGTTTAGGTCAGGACTTGTCTGTATAGATTAAAATTTCTGCCTATCCCAAATTGTATTTTTTTCAATAGCGACTGTGTGATGGATGCTGGGCATTTTGGAGCATGTCCGCCAATCTCTTCTGGTGATAACTATGAGAGATCTGGATGGTGCTTTCTACACTAGGATGCACTGCAAGCTTTTTATTGCCTATACTTCCGGGTTACTATTTCCAGTGTAGTTGAAGCCATTTGGCTCTCGACGTGATCATTGTGTTTTGAGATTCTCTTGAGTAGTTTTTCTTGTATACGTTTGTTAGCTGATTTATTATTTGTGTTTAAAAAAGAATCGTTATAATAATCGTCATTTAATGACCTGTCATTTCAGGACTTAAGAATCGTCATTCGAAATCGAATCGTTATTAAACACTTCTTACCTTGTAAACAATATGCCAAGTTTGAAATTTAAACCTAAATGATAATTTGTAAAATGAGTTTAATCTCGTTGTTAGAACAATATGCTAACACTAACGTATGATGATGCACGGCTTGCAACAAGAATAATATTAAACAAGTAAAAAAAGGCCAAATCAGGATTGCCAAAAATAGCGAGTTCTTTCTAAATCTATCAACCATGTCACCTTTTTCGATAATACATCTATAAATAACTAACGAATCCTCACTTCAAAGTCATCCGAATTACTTAATATCATTATTTATGAAATACAGCAGATTTGTGCTAAAAAATTATGGAATTTTTTTTCCTTCTAAAAAACAAAATTATCTGTTTGAAAATATCGCCTCCCAGAATAAGCTGTAGTAAACAGCTGTATACTTTCTAACCGGAAGTAAAGCAGGTCAAGAGCTCGAGATTGTTGTTGTTTAAATTTCTTTTGAAAACGCCATCGATTGGGAGGCTCGAGAAAAATTATAGTCATTGCAGACTCATTGACTTTTGTTAGTTTTGTATTTGTTTAATTATTGTTTAATTTCGGATTCTATTGTTATTTGTCTCTCACTGCGTGTTTGTGAAGAGTGTTTGAGAATGCTACTACTGAAAACGAAAAATAAGTTTTATTCCTTTTTTTATTAACGCTGCATGAATTTGACGAGTTGCTTAGAGATATAAGCTGTGATCAATTTTACTCTTTCTAAAGCCGTGGTAAGTATACTTACCATCAATTTTAAAAGTCCATGTTAACTTTTCTACCACTTTTAATTTAGGTTTTCATTTGTTAATAACTTCTTGAAGTGCGTTTGAATAAAATTTACAACCATTTTTAGTATAAGAAAACGTATTAAAGTTATAAAATGCACAATTCCTTCTGAAGTTGGTAGCATTTATAAAATTTATTTTATAAATAAAGAAAAATAAAAGACAATAAGTTCCTAATAGGTCGTGGTAAATATACTTACCGCCAAGAAAAATGGCATTAAAATTTGAATTAATTTTTATAAGCTAAATGAGTTTTTCTTTTCTTATATCAATTACTACTTTTATATGAATTTAAATTCCAAAAATTCTTTAATTTACCTTTACTAAAAATATAGGGCCCACTAAAGGGTTAAGGTAATTTTTGTAAATTATATTTTTAATGTAATGTATAACTGCTATAACCTGTTACCTGTTTTATCAACGTTCTTTTAGAAGTGTGAAGCTGGCAGCTCATTTTGAAGTTCTCCGGCTGATAGAAATATTATATAATGTCTAATACAAACAATATTATTGGGCACTTCTCAAAGAGAATCACGTAAAAAAGTGCACTGGAAAAAAAGCTAAAAAAATCCCTTTAAAAAACATCTCCAATAACTATTGTATATAAATGTAATAGTTAATATTAGTATTTTTTTCCTATAATACAAGTCCACTAAATGTAAGAGCCGTGGTAGCTCAGGGGATAGAGTGTTCGTCTTCCAATGAGGTGAACCGGGTCCGATTCCCAGCGATGGCTGGTCGATACGAATTCCGCACCCGGCTCGTACCGACCACAGTACTGACGCAAAATATACTCAGTGGTAGACGGATAATGGGTAAGAGTCCTCTTGCTGTTGGGCGAAATCGTGGAAGATTTCCGTGGTTTTCATGCTGGTTAGTTCCATCAAAAAAGTCTTCCACGAAGGAAACATTTCTTCCAATACTTGAACCAGAAGTTTCCTCGTCTTCTGGATTGGATTTAAAATTACAATTGAACATTAGTAGTCGTAAGCCCAAAATTGGGTCGGCTGTTCAACGACGGTTATGTTAATGTAACAGTAACGGTATGACAAAGGTAACAATATGACAAATGTAACAATATGTGACGAATACCTACAAAATCTTTATTAATCTGATGTCATTAATGAGATGTATAATGTATTACTGTCATAAAAAAGGAATTATAGTGTGCTATGAAGCAAACATGAATGGATAATTTTTTTCTGATGACGAGAATTACCGGTACACTTTTTCTTCCTCTCTCTCTCTTTCCCGTAACCTCTTAAAAGAGGTCACAAAAGATAGAACGGAGCCCGATGCCTGATATTCGAAATTTAATCTTTTAGGGACCTTTTAAAATCAGTCCTCTGATGGGATTTCTACTTGGTGGACAAAAAGTAAAGAGGGGGATGATTCGGGAATTTTTAGAAATGACTGATGTATAGAGGGGGTTAAAAAGTTGGGAGGGAAGAGAGGTCGTCCAATGAATAAGCGTAATTGAGTAAATTCAGGGATTGGGCATTATGTTCGCAAATGGGTTTAGAACATTTTTCTTTTATTTTTTGAAGGTTGAAAAAGAATACGTTAGACAGGAGAATTCGGAAAGCCCGATAGTGCAAATAAGTTGAAAGGTACACTGAATAGAGTCATTGATTGGCGTCAATTATTGCTGACCGCTGAAAAGTTTGGCACTCAATTGTTTGTATTCCCCTCTCCCTTCAACTCTTTTGTAAAGTATTTGTAATTGGAGCAGACTTTCATTTGTTAGGAACACACAATGTTCCTAAAATTCTTCTTACATTCATTATTTGAATATTCTTATTACTTCCGTGCTTTTAAAGCTCACAATACTGTAATCGAAATTGTATGACTAATCACGCTTTGTACTTAATATCCATTGCTTATTTTAGCTGCAGTTCTGTGGAGTTTAAAAAAGGTTGAAATTTCGAATTCAGCAGTATTTTTCAAAGTTTTCTCTCAAAGAAAAATAATTTTTAAAAAAATAGCCGCATTTTAAGTGCCTAAAGTGCCATTTCGGTTTTAGAACAGAAAAACGACATATGTTTTAAAAGTTATAAGCTTTTTTAAAAATTGCCAAGTTATCTTGAATTTTCCACCTAGAGGAAGGTTATTAAAATCAATGAATAGTTTCCATTTCTGCAAGTTTCTTTGAGCTCAAATATTGCAGCGCTGGAATGTCGAAGTCGAATTTAAAACAAATTATAGTGGAAAAAGATAAGATTTTACATCAAACGAATTTCCAGTGCCATTTTTTTGTTAATTTGCAGATTTACTTGTGTATGTTTCTCAAATTTGTAGTGATGTATGATTTCATCTAATTTGCTTACTTCAGTTATGCAAGAAAAATTGCCCAAAATTAATGAAGACTTCAGCTTTTAATCAAAGAGAAAAAAATCAGAAGTTCGTGATAAGCTAGTTTTTTTTAATATAACTGGATTATAGTGGTTTATTCTTATTGATTTATATTTAATCTAAGTTAACATCTTAACAGTTATAATAAAATTTTAAAAATATAAACTTTGTTCAAAAGTTCAGACGAGATAAAAACTGTTTCCTATTTGATTTGATAAAATGAAATAAGATAATTGTAACACAGCGCAATAAATACAATTGATTCTTTTTCAAATTTAGGTAACTATTAACTTCGTTCCAATTAACACATTAACAAAATGTTCTAACATAGAATTATAGCAATTATATAATTAAGTAACATAGTGATCTTTGTCTTTCGTTTAAAAAAAATATAAACTTTAAAAAAAATAATGATCAATGATATCACGGGGACTCGTGAGAGGGGATTGTAGTATTTTTAACTGTGGACACTTTTTTGAAAATTCTTAACGATTCAGAAAACTTTTGAAATTAATAATGTAAGTTATTTCTTTTGAAACGTTTCTCAAAGTATGGTAAAAATTTCCCGATTCACTTCTAAAATTAATAAAAAAATTCGGAAACAAGCGAAAAAGAAATTAATTTTAAGAAAATTATATAATATTCATAATAATTCCGCATTTAGTAAAAAAATAATATAAAAATTCAATTTAAAATCAAATAAAGTCCAAACTGCTTGTTTAAAGATAAAATTCAAAGTTAAATTGCACAAATCAAATTAAAATTCATTAAAATTGATCTTCACATTTTGTACGAAAAAAAAGTGGCAATCGGGTGGTGACCGGCAGACAATTTTTAAATCGCCAATTGTTAAATTAAGTCATTCTGTGACCGGTGGTCAATTTTAATTTTGCCTGTTGCACCTGGTGGGAAAGAGTTAAAGATGGAGTCCGGAATTTTTTGTCGCAAGCCAATCGTTATGTTCACTTACAGTTGTAGACCACATACTTTCAAAAGGTGGCGACAGATTTACCATGTGAAAGTGAGGAAAGAGTGACAGAAAAAAGGAAGAAAAAACCGTCACGCACAACTGTTGGCGAGAAATAATATCGTGTGTGTGGGCTAAACCCTAGATTAAATGTTCTGGTGGCAAAGACTGTCGTAAAACGTTCGAAAAGGAAAAACCTTTTGGCAAAAAATTACTTCAGCTCACAAATTGAGAATATGCAACAGTTCCAAAAACAGCATTGCGTGCCATGGACGAAATGTTCTGTGAAAGAGGGTGTGCGTGGCTGTGCCATAGCACTTGAGTTATTTATAAGGTTCTTATTTAGTCATTAAGCCTTTTTTTATCATTCTCTTTTATCTAATGACGAAAGGTGATGAAATTTTAGACAAGTACTTAGATATAGGGTTTCCACACCTAAAGTATCTCAACTAGAAAATGCTTCAGCATTTAACTAAAATTTTTCGTTATTTTCGTTAAAAGCCTTTAGTCGAGAAAATTTAAAATATTGATTTTAAAATAAATAATTTTCGCCTTTCATTTCATAATGTATGTATTTTGATTCAGGTTTTTAAATGTATACTCTAAAAAATTTTATTTTGTACCGATTCAAATTGGTTGTTGTAAAACTTCGAAAACATGGTGAATGAATACTTTATTTCAATTTGATGACAAATTGGGCGTTGAAATCACATTTTAAAATGTGTCACTAATTCTAAACATCAATAATTGAAAACTCTTACACCAAGCTTTCATGCATTTACAGTACTCATGAAGTATTTTTGAAAACGTTGGCATACGTTTGGAAACGTTCCGATGACAAAAGTAAATTGTTTACAATTGAGCTCGAATCGGTGAAAGTATTTTGCGCTTCGTATGTTGCTGAACATTCTACTGAAACAGAAGCTAACTATTATAAAATGCATGAACGTTTTTAGTTGCTTAGTAAAGACAATTATGTTCTCATAAGAAGATTTACATAAGCCTGTCAATTGAATTAAATAATTACAAAATATTTAATTTTTATTCGTCTCTGTTTTGTTAAGCCTAGTTTGAATTCATCTTACTTTTCTGTCTGTTCTGTGTGTATGTTTGATTAGCAAACTAATTTTATTTGAAGAATCAATGTATGTATGTCATGAAATTGATGATTCTTAATTTATAGTGCATTACCAAAATAGCTTTAATGATTCTTATGTGTATCGTATCTTACTGCAATTAATAAATTTTAGCGTTATTAAATAACAAAAATGGCGATGGTCACTTTGCACTGAGTACTGATGTAAAAAAACATTCTTGGCGTTCCACTACAAATCAAACTGCCCTTGATTCCTGGCAAAGTGAAACACCAAGAATAATGAGTTATGTATTGTATTTTACTACACCACTTTAGTGTAATGTGGTTCCCACTATTTTTGCTCTTGAGATACTCTAAAAAAATTTTACATTGGTTTTAATGATTATAAAAAATCACCAGATATCCTATTAGCTATCAGCTTTCACGAAAAACTCTCTTGAGCAATAGGAAATTTTAAGCACTTGTATTTTATTGTGGGTATTATAAACTAAACTTAAATAAAAAAAATGTGACTACGCCATCATAATAATGTTTTAAACTTTTCTCTTTATATTAAAAATCGTAAGCTCCACTGCCGCCATTTAAGGCGTTCAACTTAAAGTCACATTTTGTTTAGAGATTTGATATTCCGAAGATATGTAGAAATACGTGCAAAGAGTATAATAAGATGGAATGAAATCGATAGTTAACTGTTAAGTTTACATGACTTAATGAACATAAAATAATTAAATATTAAAAGGAGCACATTAAGTTTTTTCTAGATAAAATAGATCTGTAAACTTTGAAATATCACTGGTATTGTCTTTTAAATATTTGAAAACGAAATCATGTACAGATTAATTTATAACAATTGTTGATGTTAAGATTAATGAGAAAAATTCCTTTTTCAAGGAACTCTTCTAAACAACTAATTGAAAATTTCAAAGTATTTTTAGGATCAGAATCTGACATTCTCAACATACCACCGCCATCATACCATTGTTTTTTGAAATTGGGAAGATCAATTATTATTGGTCAATAAACTGGTTGTTAATGGAAAGTTTTTATCAAGATCTTCCGAAATATTTGAACTATTAATGATTTTAAAAGTTTCTAAGTCTTTCACGAAAGCAGAGACATTATAACGCAATTCGGTTTTTCAGAGATTTGAAATTATTTTTCAGTTCTGAAGTGAAATCAAAACAGTCCATAAACGATATTTTTCCCATAAAAAGGGAGAATTGTAGAAAAATTCATTGCAATGAATATACAGTTTTCATTAAGCGACAAAAATCTTTTCGCTTAGGTTTTATTGATGAAAAAAACATATTTTTGAAGGTCATCCTGAATGAGTTATTTGTTAATAAAATATCGAAAACCGAAACTATTTTTTTTCGGAATAAAGGAAATATTTACAGTGCAAAACACCCAAACTTTGATGACGTAATCAGCTGTAGCACACTGCCGCCACGCGAAGGGGCGCATGCCCCAGCAGATGTGACGAAAAAGGGGGTTTTGCGTAGATATTTTTTTTCGGACAGAAGGGTGCACGGTGTTCTCTTTTCACGTCCCACCGCGGTATTTGCTGTGAGTGGAGACCCCCTTTTGTTCGAATCTGAAATCGAGGGAGAGCCAGCAAAGTTTTGTCAAAAGTAGAGAAAGAAAAAAAAGTGCTTTCATTAAAGCAATGGCTGTGAGTCATGGATCATTGTACGGAAGTATTGTTATCGAAGTAAAAGGGGGTGATGGGTTAGCCTAATTTTTTTATGTTTTCCTTCCGATTTATTTAGGTTATAGTGCACCCACAGAGGTTACCACCTTTTTGAATATCTGGTGATGTAAAGTCTTTTAATGGAATACGAATATCTGTATTTGATAAGCCAGACAAAGCTAGTCTAATGGAGATGTCGCTTTTTCTAAAAAAAAAGGTAGATGTGTATATATACCTCGATCTAAATTGGAAAGTATATTTGCATAAGCAGTTCTACTAAAATTAAAGCGTGGATAATACCAACGGTCAGCGACCACTGGAAAAAAGGAGAGGAAGGGTTAGCAGATGGAGGCGTGACTGTGCAAAAAAAAAAAAAAAAAATGNAAAAAAAAAAAAAAAAAAAAAAAAAAAAAATGAGCATAAGTTTTGGAAAAGTTCGAAATTGAACATTTTGAAAATATCTTGCTTTTTATCATGCGTGGAGGTTCCATAAATGATCATTTTTTTAATTTTACGTTAAAACTTGTTTTGATTATATTCACTGACTAAACACTATTTCATTTTTAAAAAAAATTGTTAAGAGTACAATGATAAAATCATGAAATCTCACTGAAAAAGTCACCATAAACCATAAAGTCTGGTCCTGACAGATTTACATAGGTTGTTTCATTTATTTAGAAGAAGTTACCCTCATTTGGAAACTCTAATGATGTAAAGTCTTTTAGAGAAATACAAATATATGTATTTGAAAAACTAGACAAAAGCTGGTTTTATAGAAATGTCGTAAGAATTCTTTTAGTTAGATGTCAGTGCATGTATACGTCGCTCTAAACTGAACAGTATATTTAAAACAACATTCTCAATACAATTCGCAATTAAATGACAAATTGTTAGGTTTTTCAAAATTGAACGAACTGCCCTGGTGTTTGATATTAAGCGAAGTTTCCGATTGGGATAACTTTCTCCAAAATTGGTGGACTAATTCTAAAGAAATTCGGTTTGAACGTTATCTGTTATAAGAGGATACAAAATAATAGTTTAACAGTTATAATCAAGGTTGCAAATCTCTTGCGGGTAAAAGAAAAAAGACAAAAAATTAGGAATTCTAGAATTTCGTTGGAACACAAGTGCAATTAAGAATATACAACATATTCACTGAAACTCAAAGAGATGTTACAAATAATAAAATTAAAATATGTGAGGGATCTGGAAAAAAAGCAGATTCTTTAATTTTATGCAACATTGATATTGAAACTCAATGGAACAGAATTTTGGAATGCGTCGTTATTGGGCGCAGTTAAATTTTTCTCAAAACCTCCCACACAACTTGACGGCTAGGGGATTATATTATAACCCATGATTGGATCGCAAGTTAGCTATGAATATGAATTCAGTTCTATATAACGACTTCACGTTAAAAACTCCTTTCCAGCCTGACTCCAAAAGTCGTTATATCGAGCGTTCATTAATGGAAACGATGCATCTATCTCTGAAAACCTTTCAGGGAATCGTAAGAATCATTTTTGTTCTCATTTTGTTCTAGTTTATCAAAAGGCAATTCGATGCTATCAAACATTTTTTATTGCTCTTTAATGTTTTAATAAATAAACGATCAAAAATAAGCTGTACAAGGTTTTACAAAATGCTTAACTACATTACTTTGAATTACGTAGTTTTAAACTCGAGCTTAATCGATCAATTTATTCTCAAGAATCGAAAAATTCTTTTGAAGTTTGTTCAGAGCCGTCTAAATTATGGATATTTTTCTAATTGCGTATTTTGTCTAACAGATATCCTAAGGCATTTGGGATAAAGTTTATTAAGACTGATTCAAAATAGGAAAAAAAAAACATATTCTACTTTTGTTAGTGTGGTCACAATCGAGTGTTTTTCCTGAACAAATCCATTTAGAATGACAAAGTATCTACATTCTTCTTTGGGAGAGTTAGAAATTTATCTATCCAAAATATCTATAAGTTTCACAGACCACGTGTTGGATTGTTGCAATAAGAGGAGAGAATGGGAAATCTAGTGTCCAGATATGCCTCATTATACGAGTTTATACGTAATAAATGGGTGACCAGATGTTCCGATAAGGTGGGCGGGAGGAACTAGGTATCTGCTCCCTTAAAAAACCATAAATCAAAGGTTACTCATAACCGCATTTTTGTTCTGTAGCAGAATATATTTTTGAAGCCGATGGGGAAGGGAATGGAGACTAGGGCTGCCGTAAATGTTTTCGTTGCATCAATGGATGACAATAATGAATCCCAGCACTCGCTCAAACGAAAAATGTAGGTTACAGTATAGCCGATTTAGAAATACATGTTATGAATTTATGATATTTTTTTAACATACACTGGTTATCATAAATTAAGGAAAAATCACAAAAATAGCGATAACTCTTTCAAAAGTAAGCCAAACCGTGCAAAATTTGCATATGTTGTCCACTAAGAGTAGCTGAGTAAAATTGCAATATGCAAATTAGTGGCGCTGCACTCGGCTTACGTCATCTGCCTGGAGCATAAAAGTCNGATATTAAGAAACCCAAGTAGGACATGCATCAGAAAACCAGAAAAATCTAACTTTATTTTGCACAACTTTCAAATATTAGTAAGATACAAGAGGTTGCTGTTTTCCATGCGTTATGTAACATTATATTCTATAAAAAAGAAATAGCATTCGTTTTAATATTATTTTTCATTAGATTTGATGCTATATAATATTAGAATTTATATTTTCTGCCATTATCTTGAGTCGTTTAGTGTTTTTGAATGAGCAAGTGGAAGATTTGGATAGTAGTAGAACAAGTCAGCGATTTAATTTTACTTAATTCTACATACTGTTGTGAGGCAGCAAAACATAGATCAGTAACTTTATGAAATCATTCCATACATAATTTACATAGAAATAAATTTTAAATAATTTATTTCTATGTAAATTATGTATTATGAACAGAAAGAAATTTTAAATAAAATTATATTACCGAATTCTGCTACCATTGTTTTCTTCCCTCTTACTCCAAATCATATTTTTTTCTTTTCTTTATGCAAAGAGTTTTCGGATAAATTTTATATCATTAATCATTTTCAAGTGTTTAATTTAAATTTAAAATATATACTTAATTTTTTTTTAGAAAAAGAGCTCATTTTATCAAAATCTTAATTTAACTTATTAGTTTAAAAAACATGTTTCATAAAAGTCATTATTCTAGTCATTTCACATTTTACTCTAATGATTTGTAATTCTGCTACTATCATACATTATTCACATTATGAAATTGTGTAATAAAAATCACACTACATGTTTTTAAAATTATATTTTTGTTTAAAGTGAATGTAAATTTTAACTTTTAATAAAAATATTTTTGTTCCTTATAGTTTTAAAATATAACAGCTATATATGTCATTATTTAATTCCATAAAATAAGACCGAAGCTTTATTTAAATATTTATTCAAGATTAAAATAAAATTGTTATTTGAATTGTTAAATTGCCATTTGCTGTAATGACTGTGATAAAAAAGAAAATAATTTAAATGGAACCAAATTACTCTCATAAATTTTCTAAAATTAAATTGAAAAATACTTACGTAGCTTTATTCTTTTAGTATCGGAAATTTTGTTTAACAAAACACATGAAACAAAACCCAAAGGCACCCGTAGAAATGTTTTAGAAGTTGAAACTAGGAAAGCATCTAATATTATAAAAATTATCAATATTTTTTTTATATTTTAAAAATAACTATGTGGTTGCATCAGAAATGTATTTAACGGTTCTATAATTATTTAAATACTCTCTGTTACTAAACCAACAATTTATACCAAAAATTCAAGTAACATTTAATTTCAAAACCAAAAAAAGTAATAAATATTGTGCGTGATTTAATCTGTCTGCTTAAAACAAACCAATTCTATTTCTTGTATTTTTCTGACAAAAGATTATGCATTACAGACACAATAAATGGATTTCCCAAAAAAAGTAGACGTTATATGTAAATGATTTAAACAGGGCTTTTTAAAAAAAGAAAATGCAAAAAAATTGAGCAAAGTTTGATCTGATTGAAAGTTGATACATCATGTTGAAATACTAATTTTTAACAATTTTAACAGTTAATAATACTCGAACTATTTATCAAATGCTTATTTTTTATTCCAACTTAATTCTTGTAAATTTTCTTATCAACCTTACTATAGTTTTCGCGCAGTAAAACAAAATGCAAGGTTATGGTTCGGTGAACATCCAAAACAGCTGAGTCAAGGAGATGTTTGTCGACCACGAATTTTGTTTCTAATCTAGAGAGATATTTTGAACTACACAAATTAATAATACTCATACTTTTTGAGTGATTAATTGTATGAAATCTATTTTTGGTGGTAAGAGATACATGAAATTTCGGATAGTGATGGAGGACCTTCTTGTGATTATTTCGTTGATAAAGAATTTTTTTCGTAATTGAGGAATGATAGAATATATATAGAATATATATAGAATATATATAGAATATATATAGAATATATATAGAATATATATAGAATATATATAGAATGAATAAAAAATAATTGTAATAGATTGAGGTATAATACTACTTCACCATATTTCAGTTGATCTAATGACAAAGTAGAAAGAGTTTCAAAAGAAGTTCGATAAGCAGAAAAGGAATTAAAAATTTATGTCTTGTTTTGTTAGATTACAGAATATCTCCTTCTAAAGCTGAATTATTTAAGGTAAAAAAAATAAATTAACTGTCCCATGTTTATCTAAACGATTAAAACTGAAACTTTCTATTAAAGAAACTCTCAAGGCTCTAAATAGACAAAGCAATCAAATAAGTGAAGAATAATTCTAATTTAACACCTTTAAAAGTAAACTCATATGTTAGGTTACGAAAAATATTTAAACAACCCTGGATTAAACTTAAAATTGCTAACGATTGTCCTAAATATAGAACATGCATAATCTGTTTAGAAAATAATAAGTTGTAATTTAAAAATAGGTCTTTTATTCGAAAAAATGAAGCAAACAGAAGTTCTGGGTCTATTCGAACGCCTGAAGAATTTTATCTAAAACTGGCTCTGAAGAGCAAATGACTGTTGTTTTCTAATAATGTGGCAACTGTACAACCACTAACTAATCATCCAGCTTACCCTACGTCTAAATTTGGAAGAATATTAACAAAACCTTAAAGGTATAGTTTTGAGAAAGTATTTGTGTTTTAAATAAATGTGTGAGTATGTTATTGTGAATGACCGAAATCGGTGGTTGTTGACTTCCACCGGTGAATGTTGACAATCACATAGTCGCTTTGGTAAGTGTCTGAAATATATACTAGTTATAGTAAAGTGCCACTGCTTGGTATACATTTGCCCGGTATGCACTACATCAATGTTTTTTAAGGTCAAGTACCACTGCTCAGTATTCATTTAACCGGGACTCCAAACATTGATATTTCTCCTAATCTATCCTTAGCTGATATTAAAATATCGAATAAATATAATAATATCAACGAATAAATTGATATCAAATTGGATATAACAAATATTTCGAACACTCACCAAAACGACTATGTGATTGTTGACATACACCGGTGAAAGTCGACATTCTCTTGATTTCGATCATTCACTGTAACAAGTACATGGCATTGAAAATTTATATTACATAATTTTTTAAGGGCATATTAGATATTACAATTAGTAGATATTGTTAAAGCTGCACACACACAATAATGAACAGCAAAACAATTTAGATAATTCCATCTGTGCGTTTCGTACTGTTATTTTTGAATTTGTCTAATAAATATATGATTGTCTAAATATGTGATTCCTTTTAACACATTTCAACAACTAATTTGTCATAAAAGTTTCAATGATTTTTTACCGCATACACAGAAAAAAGATTAAATAACATAGTTTTAAACACACACACACAAGAAAAAAATATTTAATTTATTTTCACTTTTACTTTTGTTAACAGTCATGGACCAATTGCATTTAAGCTCTTAAAAACAGTTTATCTATTGATAGTCAACAGTTTTTAAAACAAGCAATTGCTATATTTATTTCTATATTTATGTATTTATTTTCAACTAGCTAAGCCAGCTTGTCTACTTATTCTTAACAAAAATTTTGTTTAATACAAAGAGTTGCTTTCCCTGCGCTTCATGAATATTATAAAGGAGAAAAAAGGAGATGTCAAAAATAAGCAATTTGTTTTTAATATTTGTTACCAGAAATGGAACAGAAATATTTAAAAGTTTAAATAGTTTTTTTCTCTTTCTAATTGCTAATGGCAGTGCGAGTAAGATTATTTCCAATTCATTCTTTGCAAACTTGTTTTTTCGGTTTCCCTGCGTGAAACGTTTCATGAAGGAGAATACACATTTACAGAACTCGCTTTAACTGTCGAGCATCGAAAAAAAATTTTTTTTTCGATTTTACGTTTGTTATGAAACAAAAGTATTTTAATGTTTAGAAAATCTGTTGTTTGTTATGGTATACAGATTTCACTTTATCTTTCTATCATTGAAAAAAAAAGTTTATTTTTTAAGTGTGTGAAATAAATATTTTGATGTTTTAAAAAGAAAGCTGTCTGTTGCTTATCAACATAATTAAATTAACGTGGCAATTTAATTAATTTATTTAATTTTAATGAGCATTGTTACTGTTACAAGAAGAAAAAAAATTCTACCTTATTTTTCAATATTTTTTTCTTTTTTACCACAGAAAAATTTTTTTTTTAATTCTTGCCACAGATTCTAATCAAAGTTAAAGGTTATTCCAAGAGATTTTTTTTATGGTAAGTCTGTTTTGGTGTATTTTTTTTTTTTTTTTTTTTTTTTTTTTTTTTTTTTTTTTTTTTTTTTTTTTTTTTTTTTTTTTTTTTTTTTTNATTAGAATATTGATAATTGATTAGCATACAGATCCCTACAATTGTTAAATTGTAAATTACAAGCACACAAAAAAAAATTAAAAATGAAAAATTTTTTATTTTGAGCAATTGGTTTATTTACCCCAGAATATTGCTTAAATTAGTTATTAACCTTAATTCATTTTTGAAACAGAAGAGTGTAAACTCTGCACCACACAGGTAATTAGTAAAAAACTATTGAATCAAAAATATTGAAACAGCGCAAATTTTATAGCACGCACTTCAAGCAGTGTCCAGATAAAATAACTAACGATACATTGCATTTTTAATATTCTTTCAAATATAAATATTTACAATTCAATTTAATGCATTAGTAAACCCAATAACTGTTTGATTTTTCAGTAAGTGGAGATACTTTTTTTCATGATGTTATTTTGCGCTAAAATTAAAATCTTTTAAGGAAGCTTTTTTTTATTATATTTCCAAATTTATTCCCTAAGTCTAGCCTCATTTTATCTCTGTATTTGCTGCAAAAAAATCACTAACATAATTTGGAACTTTATAAGCATTCCAGCAATTTTCTTAATACGTTCGTGCAACTATGTGACTCGATTTAAATTTTAACAAAAGCCTTGGAATTATTTCAGACTATCATTATGAAATGCACATGCATTTTCTCATTCACATAGTAATGCATAAATTCCTGCCTAATAATTTCAAATTCTTTCATAAATTTTTTTTAATGAAAAAAAGAAACTTGAAAAAAAAAATACCCCTCACCCACGGGATAATGCTAAAAAAAAATAGTGTAGAAATTTCTTTTGTAATTCTATCAGAGTATGAGGGTAAAAATAAAGAAAAAGTGTAACTCTATTCCCCTCTACCCTGCAAACGTATGCTTGCAAACGATTTCATGCTTCAACCCTTTTGTTACCCTCTTAGCTTCATTTCTGAGTGATGGGGTTAAATTTCAAAAGAGTAAAGGGGGTGGTTTAATTATGGAGTCGGTTGAACACTTTAGCGATAATATTTTCATTTTAACGAGGGTGAGCAGCCAAATTATTTGGGGTCCAAAGGGGTCGTTGAATGTTACTCTCAAGAAAAAAATGAAAATGAAACTTCATTAACTTTTTCCATTGAAGAGATATATCTATAGAATATTATCTTTCATCAATATTGAAAATTTTTATATAAAGTCGGATTTTATATGTAAACATGGTGATTGTCTTTTTAAAGCAAATTTGATCGGCACCAATTAAAATATTCGTTACATAAAAAATTTCACGATACGAAAGTAGCGTGCAAGCAGCAAATACTTAAGTAAATTTTACAGAACATTTAATCGATTTCAATCTTCTCAAATATAATATTTTGCCGACGATATTTTAAATTACGGAATCTGACACAATAATGCATTTTCTCAGAAGAAACCTACATTATTTTTAACAGCTTTATATTCGCGACCCTCAGATTTTTTTTTTTTTTTTTGTTATGANTTTTTTTTTTTTTGATTTTTTTTTTTGCTGGGGGAGGGGTAGCATAGTCTAGAAAATAAAGTCCGAATAGTTTGGTTGAGAAAACGGTCGGTAGTTTGGACCTATTAA
The DNA here is from genome assembly GCF_043381705.1 of Parasteatoda tepidariorum. Lineage (NCBI taxonomy): Eukaryota > Metazoa > Arthropoda > Arachnida > Araneae > Theridiidae > Parasteatoda > Parasteatoda tepidariorum. Next base: position 27,536,563 of record NC_092204.1, read on the forward strand.
TGTTAATTTCATTTTTTGCGCATTTGGTTGTATTTGGGAAAATCTTTAAGTTAATGAAAAAAAATTTGCACATAATTCTAAAATTCGTTTATTCAAAGATAATTTCATACAAAGAATAATTCTTAGTAATCAATTATAATTTTTTTCATAAAAATCGAAAAGATTGAATTGTAAGATACACAAATATTTCCATCATCTTAAAGAATGTAATTTTAAATAGTAAAATACAAACTTTAAGCGCAATCGGTCGATTAGTTCCTGAGTTATCAAATTTTTAAAAAATCACAAATTTAAAATCAAATTCCTCTGGAAATCAACTCTTTCGTGACTTTTATCATTGCACATTGCAAAACTCTTCATCTGTAGGATAGGTAGCAGCTAACAATTTTTAGCCCACTCAAAAATAAAAATAAAAAAGTAATAATTTTATTTTTTATTCCTCTATTCCAACTTTCAAATTGCAATTTTATTTAAAATCACCGAAACCGAAGAGAAATTTGTTGTAGGGAGATCACAGCTTCGTTTTATGAAGAATATTCTGATGTTATTTAATGCTCCGATTAGAAGTTTCGCCAAAGGGAAAATTTCGCTCTAAAGTGACTCTACTGTCTTTAATAAAATGGTAGATTTTCAATCAGTATGGAAATAGCATTAAGAGAAATACAAATTGATCTCAAATAAAGCTTTGCTTTAAATTTTGAGACGTTGCACTCCAATCAAATTGGAAGACAAAACCAGTAGGCTTACTCGCTTTCCAAGGGCTGAGCAAGTTATAAGACCTAGAAATATAAAATTTGAAGTTCATAATCTAATAGATTTTGTGAAGTTGCACTTAACTATACGTTATACTAGCTGAAACTCTCTTTCTTTTGGTTAGATTAAAAATTTATTATGGTAACTAAATTACGAACTATAGCATGAATGACTACAAATTTCCTGATCCAAGTATCAGTCTCGGTCTTTGTAGTTAGCCGAAATTTTTAACAATAGCATGAATGACTACGTATTTTCTGATCCAAGTTTCAGTCTCGGTTTATGTAGTTAGCCTTTTATCCCTCTCATGTTGATTGTTTAACCTTTTGCCACCCATCGTTGCTTATGAGAAAACAGCTTTGTTCAAATTTAAATTTTCCTACATTTATAACATTTTATTTTGCAAGATTGCTTTTGAGTTAACTGTAATTTTAATTGCTCTGTTCATTTGTTAATGAAAGTGAATCGCTTTTAAAAATCTCTGGTTTAATATTTGGTGAATGATATGCATCTTCTGGTTTAGGTTCCAAATTACAAGGCTACTGAGTTGAACATTGATAATTATAAACATAAAAATGGACAACTGTTCAACATCGGTTGAAAAATAAATTAACAAGTGATGAACAGAAAATCAATAATAATTCCCATAGATACTAAAAGTGAAATATATTATTTCTCAAAATGATTAATAATAATATTACAGAACTCTAATAATATTAAACTGTGCACCTCAGAGATTAAATTATATGTAAAATCATTCAACAATCATTCAATCATTATATGTAAAATCATTCAAGTAAGCATTTTTTGACATCTTTTTTTTAAAAATTATTCTATTGCGTTCAAGAAAATGTACAAGCAACGTTTAGTTAACTGGCTACAATTATCCGTGATTCTAAAAATACATGCTTTTGAAGTTCATAATGTATTTCTAATACCAATATCTCTAATGCAATATTTGCATATCCCCTCAATGCATGGGTGATTAACCCTCTCATCAGGTCTGTAGTATTCAGGATTGCAAAATGCTCCCGAATTTAACCGTAATTACCGCTGAATAATGAAACGATCTTTCTTTTCGCACATTGTTTCTGCAGTTATATGGGTTGCTGTTTTCTCCTACGCTGTTTCCTACGCTAAACAGCTTCACAAGATTGGCGACAAAAAAAGAATGGCTATTTTAATGAATTAGTTTGTGAAAACGTTATAAAGATAATTTTTTTAAACTTTAATTTCTCTATAAAATAATTAGTAATTATGCTTTAAAGTTTAGGTGAAGTTTTAGCACTTCATTAAAATAGTAAGTGTTTCAAAATACTTTTATATACAGATGTAAACTTAAGGGACATTAAGCAGAAGTTTCGCAATACTCTTAAGGTGAAAGAGCAAAGCTTTACGTAGCAAAATAAATAGCATGAAAATGTCTGCATGATCAAACTGGTACTTCAAAGACTTTAGTTAAAAATTAAATGCAATTAGTAGGTAATTAATATTAATATGTAAGAATAATGTTATAAGGTTAATTTAAATTAAGTAATTTAAATGTGGGGTAACGATGCGGAAGAGTCTAAAAAGGTTAACAGTGTCTTGAAATACCGGTCTTCTCTCAATAACAATTTTGTTTTCACTCTTATTAGTTCATTTTCATCTTGAAAAACCTGCATATTTTTTCATTATTTGGTCTGTTCTATTTTTGAAAGTTTCATTTTAAATTAGTCTTAGAAAAACAATTTCTGCTTCATTGTACTGTAAGTCACATCTAAAAAAAAAATTCCTTCCATGTTTTAATTAGAGCATTTCGTTTGAATCACAAAACAATTGCCATTAATCTTACAATTTAGTGATACTTCGAAAATATAATAGTTTTGTACTGCATTCATCAAGAATTGATAAACATAAGACGCAATTGTTTCTTTTCCTCTCGATATCATCATCATCAGTTACATGAAAGGCCAATTTTGTATGTCTTTTTTTTAGTAATTCAGAATCATCCCACAATTTATTTTTATGTACTTTTTCAGATCAACAGCCTCAAGATGGAAGGTCTGCTGCTGCTTTCAACTGACTTGGATTGGAATGTAGTACTAATCTTCTACATTGCAATTTTTTCGGATTTCTTCACATTGATTTTTGACGAAATTTGCACAATTATCTTCTTTTTTAATCCAATTCACTGTAACCTGTAAAAGTTCCAATTGAAGAAAGGTAATTTGATGCTTTACGCTTATTATGCCTTCAGCTATAGCTAATTTAACAACAAAATTTTTTCTTCTTCTAGATTTGAGAAATATTTATGCAACGTATGACTTGTATTACAAAAAAAACGAATTTGTCGTGTTATGCAACATTCCCGCTGCCGCTAAATTTTCTCCAACAATTGAACAAATTTCTTTGATATATTTTCAATAAGTTCCCAACCACAATTTATTTTCCACGCTTCTTACAAAAGTAACTTTGAAAGTAATACAACAGGACGTAACCTACTTAAATTGTCAAAAATTTTCCGAGACACTGAAAGTAAAGTTTGCTTTGCGATTTTTTACATTGCCAAACTTACTGAGCTAACATCACAAAATATTTCATCTCCTTGTGTATCTCATATCAAACCCAGAATTAGAACTATGGTGAAACTATTATGCTATATTTTTTTAAAATCAATCAAATAGAAGTATTTTACGCTTTCATTAATTGCTGCTATAAAATATTGTTTTGTAAGATACTGGGATTGTTGTCCTATATAATGCCTAAAATGCTGTCCTGGATAATGACAAGAATATTGCTTTGCTTAATGCTCAAAAAAGTCGTGTATAAAGGTTAAAAATCACACATATCGGACTTCGTACATATCGGAACTAGTTACAACCATAGAGTTGATATAGTAGGTAGAGGAACCAAGTCCGCTTTATTCCTTCCGAAAAGACACGCCACAGATAGCAAGCAAAGAGTTACAATCACGTGATGGAAAGAGTGCAATACTTGGCGCAGTATCACAAATGTTGGCGCACTAAGTTTTTAAACAGCTTTATTTCGATATTACCGATGCGCAAATAATCGGAGCATTTGAAAGAGAGAAAAAAAATATTTTCGTTAATCATATTTCTTTAATATTATTAAATGGGTTTTTAAAACATGAGGAGTTTTTTTTCTCTTAACAAATAATTTTTAATTAAAGTACTGCCTTTATTTAAAAAAATTCAGTAGTTCTCGTCTGTACCCTTAACACTATTCCTTAAAATTTATTCATTATATAAAAATAAAAAACGATATTCTG
>NC_092204.1:27541830-27552281 GCF_043381705.1 Parasteatoda tepidariorum
AAGAGCAATGGCTCTCACTTCCTATTGAACTGATAGACCGCATAATTGAAAGCATCACACATCGCTGTTTGTGCTGTATTGCTTCTAGAGGCAATCATATTCCATATTAAAGGTACTTTTTCTATTGCAAACCGATACTTCCAATTTGTTTATTTTATACATGTGCTAATTTCTATACTACTATTAATGTCTGATAATTTCTTTTTATGTTGTTTAATACCTTACTATGTGTTGTATATTGTGGGTAAGTTTCATAAAATTCCATGTGTAATTTCTTGAGTTATCGCGATTTTTGTGAATTTTCCTTAATTTATGATAACCAGTGTACTTCGAAGAGCATACTATTGTATACTTGTTTTCTGAGACACTAGTTTATAATGAGCCGTCATTTTTTATTATAAGACCACTTTTTAATTTAAGCCCAAGATTAAAACTTGGGATCTAAGTCAGTAGTCTCTGTATGATAGTGATAATGGATGGCACTGTTAAGGCTGTACTCCTTAACTGTTGGATTAGACCATCGCATATTTATTAGACAAATTCAAAACATATCAAGACGAGATGAACAGAAAGAATCATCTAACTTATTCTGACGTAACGTTCAACAGTCTAAGCAGTACAGTTTTAACAGCGCCATCCATTATCACTATCTTACGGAGACTACTGATTATTTTATACTTGTCTTCTGAGACACTAGTTTAGGATTTGTACCTATCATTCTCTATTATAAAGCACCTTTTTAATTTATGTCTAAGATTAAAACTTGGGGTCTAAGTTAGTAGTCTCAGTTAAGATAGTGATAATGACTGTTAAAGGTGCACTTCTAGACTGTTGAAAGTTACCACAACCAAAGGGCGTGAAATGGTACCAAATGTTAAAACTGCTAGTCCAACTGAAGTTTAATGATTGAATGAAAGAATTTTATTTCCAGAAATGAATATTTAGAAACTGGAGTTAAATTAAAACTAAAACTCCTAACTCTACGCTAATGGAAACGCCTAACGTCCTAAGATGTCTCTAAGATCATCTATTAGACAGTCTGAATTCTGCTGAAGCATGGAAATTTTGGAAAGCTGATTTCAGTGATTTTTTCGGACGCTCTGCCGGACACGGAAGTCCGCCCGAGAAAATGAAAACTACTGTCTTCTGCCATGTCTGTGGAGATGAACTGAAAACTTACTATCGCTCACTTGATATAAGGTCAAAGGAAGGAGTTAAGTTGTAATAAATAATCGGTGACAAATTCTTCGGATATTAAGAAACCCAAGTAGGACATGCATCAGAAAACCAGAAAAATCTAACTTAGGAGTGCAAAAGCACAACTTTCAAATATTAGTAAGATACAAGAGGTTGCTGTTTTCCATGCGTTATGTAACATTATATTCTATAAAAAAGAAATAGCATTCGTTTTAATATTATTTTTCATTAGATTTGATGCTATATAATATTAGAATTTATATTTTCTGCCATTATCTTGAGTCGTTTAGTGTTTTTGAATGAGCAAGTGGAAGATTTGGATAGTAGTAGAACAAGTCAGCGATTTAATTTTACTTAATTCTACATACTGTTGTGAGGCAGCAAAACATAGATCAGTAACTTTATGAAATCATTCCATACATAATTTACATAGAAATAAATTTTAAATAATTTATTTCTATGTAAATTATGTATTATGAACAGAAAGAAATTTTAAATAAAATTATATTACCGAATTCTGCTACCATTGTTTTCTTCCCTCTTACTCCAAATCATATTTTTTTCTTTTCTTTATGCAAAGAGTTTTCGGATAAATTTTATATCATTAATCATTTTCAAGTGTTTAATTTTAATTTAAAATATATACTTAATTTTTTTTTAGAAAAAGAGCTCATTTTATCAAAATCTTAATTTAACTTATTAGTTTAAAAAACATGTTTCATAAAAGTCATTATTCTAGTCATTTCACATTTTACTCTAATGATTTGTAATTCTGCTACTATCATACATTATTCACATTATGAAATTGTGTAATAAAAATCACACTACATGTTTTTAAAATTATATTTTTGTTTAAAGTGAATGTAAATTTTAACTTTTAATAAAAATATTTTTGTTCCTTATAGTTTTAAAATATAACAGCTATATATGTCATTATTTAATTCCATAAAATAAGACCGAAGCTTTATTTAAATATTTATTCAAGATTAAAATAAAATTGTTATTTGAATTGTTAAATTGCCATTTGCTGTAATGACTGTGATAAAAAAGAAAATAATTTAAATGGAACCAAATTACTCTCATAAATTTTCTAAAATTAAATTGAAAAATACTTACGTAGCTTTATTCTTTTAGTATCGGAAATTTTGTTTAACAAAACACATGAAACAAAACCCAAAGGCACCCGTAGAAATGTTTTAGAAGTTGAAACTAGGAAAGCATCTAATATTATAAAAATTATCAATATTTTTTTTATATTTTAAAAATAACTATGTGGTTGCATCAGAAATGTATTTAACGGTTCTATAATTATTTAAATACTCTCTGTTACTAAACCAACAATTTATACCAAAAATTCAAGTAACATTTAATTTCAAAACCAAAAAAAGTAATAAATATTGTGCGTGATTTAATCTGTCTGCTTAAAACAAACCAATTCTATTTCTTGTATTTTTCTGACAAAAGATTATGCATTACAGACACAATAAATGGATTTCCCAAAAAAAGTAGACGTTATATGTAAATGATTTAAACAGGGCTTTTTAAAAAAAGAAAATGCAAAAAAATTGAGCAAAGTTTGATCTGATTGAAAGTTGATACATCATGTTGAAATACTAATTTTTAACAATTTTAACAGTTAATAATACTCGAACTATTTATCAAATGCTTATTTTTTATTCCTACTTAATTCTTGTAAATTTTCTTATCAACCTTACTATACTTTTCGCGCAGTAAAACAAAATGCAAGGTTATGGTTCGGTGAACATCCAAAACAGCTGAGTCAAGGAGATGTTTGTCGACCACGAATTTTGTTTCTAATCTAGAGAGATATTTTGAACTACACAAATTAATAATACTCATACTTTTTGAGTGATTAATTGTATGAAATCTATTTTTGGTGGTAAGAGATACATGAAATTTCGGATAGTGATGGAGGACCTTCTTGTGATTATTTCGTTGATAAAGAATTTTTTTCGTAATTGAGGAATGATAGAATATATATAGAATATATATAGAATATATATAGAATATATATAGAATATATATAGAATGAATAAAAAATAATTGTAATAGATTGAGGTATAATACTACTTCACCATATTTCAGTTGATCTAATGACAAAGTAGAAAGAGTTTCAAAAGAAGTTCGATAAGCAGAAAAGGAATTAAAAATTTATGTCTTGTTTTGTTAGATTACAGAATATCTCCTTCTAAAGCTGAATTATTTAAGGTAAAAAAAATAAATTAACTGTCCCATGTTTATCTAAACGATTAAAACTGAAACTTTCTATTAAAGAAACTCTCAAGGCTCTAAATAGACAAAGCAATCAAATAAGTGAAGAATAATTCTAATTTAACACCTTTAAAAGTAAACTCATATGTCAGGTTACGAAAAATATTTAAACAACCCTAGGTTAAACTTAAAATTGTTAACGATTCTCCTAAATTTAGAACATGCAGAATTTGTTTAGAAAATGGTAAGTTGGAAGTTAGAAATTTGTCTTTCATTCGAAAAAATAAATCAAACAAAAGCTCTGAGGTTATTCGATTACCTGAAACATTTTATCTAAGAACTGACTCAGGAGAGCAAGAGACTGTGTTGCTTTCTAATAATGTACCAACTGAGAGAAAATTAACGAAACCTTAAGGGTTTTGAGTAAGTATTTGTGTTTTAAATAAATGTATGAGTAGGCTACTGTAAATGACCAAAAATGGTGGTTGTTAACTTCCACCGGTGAATATTGACAATCACATAGTTGCTTTGGTAAATGTCTGAAATATATGCTAGGACTGGTTAAGTGCCACTGCTTGGTATACATTTGCCCGGTATGCCCTGCATCAATGTTTTTTTAAGGTCAAGTGCCACTGCCCAGTATTCATTTAACCGGTACTCCGAACATAAATGTTTCTCCCAATCTATCCTCAACTGATATTAAAATATCGAAGAAATATAATAATATCAACGAATAAATTAATATCAAATCAGATATAACAAATATTTCGGACACTCACCAAAGCGACTATGTGATTGTTGACATTCACCGGTGAGCGTCGACATTCTCTTGATTTAGGTCATTCACGGTATACATGGCATTGAAAATTTATATTACATAATTTTTAAAGGGCATATTAGTCTAATAAATATTGTCTAATAAATATATGATCGTCCAAATATGTGATTCCTTTTAACACATCTCAACAACTAAATAATATAAAAGTTTCAAAGATTTTTTTTACCGCATACACAGAAAAAAGGTTAAATAACATAGTTTTAAACACACACAAAAAAAAATATTTAATTTGTTTTCACTTTTACTTTTGTTAACCGTCATGGAACAATAGCATTTAAGCGCTTAAAATAGTTTGTCTATTGATAGTCAACATTTTTTAATACAAGCTATTGCTATATTTAATTCTATATTTATTTTCAACTAGCTAAGTCAGCTTGTCTACTTATTCTTAACAAAAATTTTGTTTAATACAAAGAGTTGTTTTCCCTGAGCTTCATAAATAGTATAAAGGAGAAAAAAGGAGATGTTAAAAATAAGTATTCTGTTTTTAATATTTGTTACCAGAAATGGATCAGAAATATTTAAAAGTCTAAAAAGTTTTTTTTCTTCGAATTACTAGTGGCAGTGTTAGTGATAAGCGAGTAAGATTATTTCCAACTCATTCTTTTCAAACTTGTTTTTTCAGTTTCCCTGCGTGAAACGTTTCATGAAGGAAAATACACATTTACAGAACTCGCTTTAACTGTCGAGCATCGAAAAAAATTAATTTTCAATTTTACGTTTGTTATGAAATAAAAGTATTTTAATGTTTAGAAAATATGTTGTTTGTTATGGTATACAGATTTCACTTTATCCTTCCACCATCGAAAAAAAAAAGTTTATTTTTTTAATATTTGAAAGAAATATTTTAATGTTTGAAAAAAAAATCTGTCTGTTGCTTATCAACATAATTAAGTTAACGTGGCAATTTTATTAATTTATTTAATTTTAAAGAGCATTGTTAATGTTACAAGAGAAAAAAAATTCTACGTTATTTTCAATATTTTTTTTCCTTCCTTTTACGACTGAGAATTGTTTTTTCTTTTCTCCTTCTGTTTTTATTCTTGCCACATATTCTAATCTAAGTTAAAATTTCATTCCAAGAGATTTTTTTTATGGTAAGTCTGTTTTGGTGGATTTTTTTCTGAAAATCTTGAACTTTCTTCTACTTGAAATTGAAGTTTGATCTAAAGCACATTAACTTTCATGACTTCATCTTAATGCAAAAAAGTAATTACCCGAAGAGGTTCTTTGGAAATTTCACGATTTTCATTTTTTAGCTTAATCATTCTTAAGATATTAGTTCCATTTACTTGCTATAAATATTAAATTAATGATATTCTCACTGTCAACTTAATTGTGATAAAATGAGAAGTCATAACTGTTTCAGATATCTCAAATGTCCCATTACATGTTACCAACAATACACTTGTGTAGTTTTGAATTATTTATTTTATTAAATAAGGCTTTCAAACTTATTTCAAACTATTAGAATATTGATAATTGATTAGCATACAGATCCCTACAATTGTTAAATTGTAAATTACAAGCACACAAAAAAAAATTAAAAATGAAAAATTTTTTATTTTGAGCAATTGGTTTATTTACCCCAGAATATTGCTTAAATTAGTTATTAACCTTAATTCATTTTTGAAACAGAAGAGTGTAAACTCTGCACCNTATTAAATCAATGATATTCTCACTGTTAACTTAATTGCTATAAAATGAGAAGGTATAACTGTTTCAGATATCTCAAATGTCCAATTACATGTAACTAACATTACACTTGTGTAGTGTTGAATTATTTATTTTATTAAATAAGGCTTTCAAACTTATTTCAAACTATTAGAATATTGATGATTGATTAGCATACAGATCCCTACAATTGTTAAATCGTAAGTTACAGGCAAAAAAAATTTAAAATGAAAGAAAATTTTAAAAAATTTATTTTGAGCAATTGGTTTACTTACACCAGAATATTGTTTAAATTAGTTATTAACCTTAATTTATTTTTGAAATAGAAGAGTGTAAACTCTGCACCACATAGGTAATTAGTAAAAAACTATTGAATCAAAAATATTGAAACAGCGCAAATTTTATAGCACGTATTTCAAGCAGTGTCTAGATTAAAAAACTCACGATACATTGCATTTTTAATATTCTTTCAAATATAAATATTTACAATTCAATTTAATGCATTATTAAGCCAAATAACTGTTTGATTTTTCAGTAAGTGGAGACACTTTTTTTCATCATGTTATTTTGCGCTCAAGTCTTTTAAAGAAACTTTTTTATCACAATTCTAAATTTATTCTCTAAAAGTCTGGGCTCATTTCATCTCTGTATTTGCTTCAAAAAAAATCACTAACATAATTTGGAACTTTATAAGCATTCCAGCAATTTTCTTAATACGCTCGTGCAACTATGTGACTCGATTTAAATTTTAACAAAAGCCTTGGAATTATTTCAGACTATCATTATGAAATGCACACGCATTTTCTCATTCACATAGTAATGCATAAATTCCTGCCTAATAATTTCAAATTCTTTTATATATTTTTTTTAATGAAAAAAAGAAACTTGAAAAAAATACCCCTCACCCACGGGATAATGTTAAAAAAAATAGTGTAGAAATTTCTTTTGTAATTCTATCAGAGTATGAGGGTAAAAATAAAGAAAAAGTGTAACTCTATTCCCCTCTACCCTGCAAACGTATGCTTGCAAACGATTTCATGCTTCAACCCTTTTGTTACCCTCTTAGCTTCATTTCTGAGTGATGGGGTTAAATTTCAAAAGAGTAAAGGGGGTGGTTTAATTATGGAGTCGGTTGAACACTTTAGTGATAATATTTTCATTTTAACGAGGGTGAGCAGCCAAATTATTTGGGGTCCAAAGGGAAAATTTGGGAAAATGAAAATGAAACTTCATTAACTTTTTTCCATTGAAGGGAAATATTTATAGAATATTATCTTTCATTTATATTTGAAATTTCTATATAAAGTCGAATTGCATTTGTAAATACAGTGATTGTCTTTTTAAAACAAATTTGATAGGTTCCAATTAAAATATTTGCTACATAAAAAATTTCATTATGCGAAATTCGGAGACTTTTGCAATTACTTAAGTACATTTTACAAAGTATTTAATCAACTTCAATCTGCTCAATTTTCTCAAATATAATTTTTTGCCGACGATGTTTTAAATTACGGAATGTAACACAATGATGTATTTTCTGAGAAGAATCATACATTATTTTTGACAGCTTTGGATTCATGATCCTCAGATTTTTTTTGAAGGAGGAGGAGTTATCTAGAAAATAAAATCCAAAGTAGTTTGTCCAGAAAAGCGGTTGATAGTTTGGACCCATCAATGTTAATTTTTTTGTTAATTTTAATTTTAATTTGGTAGTATTTCGGAAACTTTTTAAGTTAATAAAAAAATTGCACATAATTCTAAAATTCGTTTATTCAAATAATCACTTATCTTATTAATCACTTATTATTTTCTTATAATAATCGAAAAGATAGAATTGTAAGGTGCACAAATATTTTCATCATTTTAAAGAATGTAATTTTTAATTGTAAAATACAAATTTTGAGCGCATTCGGTAGATTAGTTCCTGAGTTATCAAATTTTAAAAACATTCACAAATTTAAAATCAAATTTCTCAAGAAATCAATTCTTTATCATTGCACATTACAAAACTCTTCATCTTTAGGATAGGTAGCAGTTAAAAATTTTTCATCCACTCAAAAAAAAAAAAAAAAAAAAAAAAAAAAAAAAAAAAAAAAGAGTAATAATTTTATTTTTCATTCCTCCATTCTAACTTTCAAATTACAATTTTCTTTAAAAATCACCGAAACCGAAGAGAAATTTGTTGTAGGGAGACCACAACTTCGTTTTATGAAGAATATTCTGATGTTATTTAGTGCTCCGATTAGAAGTTTTGCTAAAGGGAATATTTTGCTCTAAAGTTACTCTACTGTATTTAATAAAATGGTAGATTTTCAATCAGTATGGAAATAGCATTAAGTGAAATATAAATTGAGGTCAAATAAATCTTTGCTTTAAATTTTGAGACGTTGCACTCCAATCAAATTGGGAGACAAAACCAGTAGGCCTACTCGCTTTCTAAGGGCTGAGAAAATTGTAAGATCTAGAAATATAAAAATTTAAGTTCAGAATCTAACAGATTTTCTGAAGTTGCACTTAAATAAGCGTTATATTAACAGAAACTCCCTTTTCTTTGCTGAATTAAAAACTTATTATGGTAATTAAATTATGAACTATAGCTTGAATGACTACGAATTTTCTGATCCAAGTATCAGTCTTGGTCTTTGTAGTTAGCCAAAATTTTTAACAATAGCATGAATGACTAACTATTTTCTAATCCAAGTTTCAGTCTCCGTGTATGTAGTATGCTTAAATTTTGAACTATAGCATGAATGACTACGAATTTCCTGATTCAAGTTTCAATCTCAGTCTATATAGTTAGCCAGAATTTTTAACAATAGTATGAATGATTACAATTTCCTGGTTCACGTTTCAGTTTCGGTCTATGTAGTTAACCTTTTATCCCTTTCAAGTTGATTGTTTAACCATTTGCCATCCAACGTTTCTATAAGAAAAACGCTTTGTTCAAATTTAAATTTTCCTAAATTTATAAAATTTTATTTTACTTAAATTGCAAGATTGCCTTTGAGTTAACTTTAATTTTTATTGTTCTATTCATTTGTTAATAAAAGTGAATCGTTTCAAAGAGTTGAATATTGATAACCATAAATATAAGACCGGGTCAGCTGCTTAATATCTGTTAAAAAATAAAATAAAAAGTGATGAACAGAAAATCAATAATAATTCCCATAGATACTAAAAGTGAAGTATATTATTTTTCAAAATGATTAATAATAATATTACAGAACTCTAATAATATTAAACTGTGCACCTCCGAGATTAAATTATATGTAAAATCATTCAATGATTTAACAAGTAAGCATTTTTTGACATATTTTTTTTAAAAATTATTCTATCGTGTTCAAGAAAATGCACAAGCAACGTATAGTTAACTGGCTATAATTATCTGGGATTCTAAAATAACATGCTTTTTAAGTTCATAATATATTTCTAAAACCACGAAAAATGCAATATTTGCATATCCCCTCAATGCATGGGTGATTAACCCTCTCATCAGGTCTGTAGTATTCAGGATTGCAAAATGCTCCCAACTTTAACCGTAATTACCGCTGAATAATGAAACGATCTTTCTTTTCGCACATTGTTTCTGCAGTTATATGGGTTGCTGTTTTCTCCCTACGCTAAACAGCTTCACAAGATTGGCGACAAAAAAAAGAATGGCTATTTCAATGACTTAGTTTGTGAATATCTTATAAATATAATTTTTTTTAAACTTTAATTTCATCATAAAATAGTTAGTAATTATGCTTAAAAGTTTAGGTGAATTTCTTTGATATATTTTCAATAAATTCATCATTCCAACTACAATTTATTTTCCACACTTCTTATAAAAGTAACTTTGAAAGTAATGCAAAAGAACCTAACCTACTTAAATTGCGAAAATTTTCCGAGACACTGAAAGCAAAGTTTGCTTTGCGATTTTTTACATTGCCAAACTTACTGAGCTAACATCATGAAATATTTCATCTCCTTGTGTATCCCATATCAAACTCAGAATTAGAACTATGGTGGAACTATTATACTATATATTTTTTTTTAAATCAATCAAATAGAAGTATTTTACGCTTTCATTAATGGCTGGTATAAAATATTGTTTTGTAAGATACTAGGAATGTTGTCCTCTATATTGCCTAAAATGCTGTCCTGGATAATGACAAGAATATTGTTTAGCTTAATGCTCAAAAATGTCGTGCATAAAGGTTAAAAATCACACATATCGGACTTCGGACACATCGGAACTAGTTATAACATGTGACAGAATTAGATATTAAGCTATAACCTGCTGTCACTCGATCGCAGTTAACAAAATACACTTCTTCCTTTAAAAGAAAAAAAACCCAGCAGATCACCGAAGTCAAGCATCACTGGCTACGGTCAGTGTGCCGGTGGGTGACCACTTGGATCAGTCTGCGTAGGGACCGAGGGTGTGCGGTATTGGTCCTCGTTAAACTGTGCTACCGTAAAGTGCTCGACTTCGCGCGCAGGTCGTCGGGCTACCGAAGCGGGGGTG
>NC_092204.1:27553409-27570285 GCF_043381705.1 Parasteatoda tepidariorum
TTATCTGGTGATAGTCTAATTTTCCATGGCGAGACGATGAGGCAACCACAAGCACTTCCACTGGTTCAAGAGATCCGCGAGGGAAAAATGCACAATATCACCGTTATTACAGAGCACGGAAGGGAGCAGAAACAAGAGTCGTTGAATAGATTTAGTGATCCTTCTACGACTGCTGATTCTTCTACAATTAACGTCGCAGGTTACGAAGTTTAACTTCTTCCGCGCGGAGGGACTTCAAGCACTATTTTTTTTTTGTATGTATGTTACCGTTAAAGGGTGAAATCCTTATTTCATAGAATAACTAGATATTTCATGAAATATCTAGACAGGTCAGTTAAAGTACATATAAAACTATTGAATTCTATGATTTAATTAGGTATTCTATAGAATAACGATTACTTGATCGTTAAAGTATGAAATACGGTGCTCGAAAGTTCTTTCAACCGGTTCTAGCTGTTTTTGGTCAATTTTGAACCGCTTATAGCTGCTTTGCTGTTGTTGTAGTTCATTTAGTCACACTAGAGCTGCACAATGGGCTATTGGCGACTGTCTGGGAAACATCCCTGGAAGATGATCCGAACGTCACGTTGGTGAAAAGAACGTCACGTTCATTCTATCCAGTCTCAGGGTGGGCGGTAAGTATTTCTAATCAGGGAACATGTTTTGAATAAAATTTTTAAAAAAATTAAAACTTTTTAACAAGTAATTTGTAATGTGCTATAATAAACACTACTACAATAACCAATCCTAAGCCTGGAAAAGTGTGAAGGGCAGTTATTTAAAAACATTCTTATAGTCATTTTCAATTTTGTCCAATTATCCGGATTTTCCGTTATCCGCTCCGGCCTTGGTCCCGATTGGTTCGGATAGTCGGCGCTCTGCAGTAATTGTATTGGGGCCTTTATTAGGTTGCTGTGAAGTGGGGAGATGGATGGACTAATGTAGCTGTTAGAGCGACATGGTGGGTTATGAGCAAATTTCAAAGTTTCACCTTGAGCCGTGATGGCTCACAGGATAGAGCGTGTGCCTTCCAATGAGGTGAACCAGAATCAAACCCCAGCGATGTCTGGTTGATACGATTTCCGCATCTGGCTTGCACCGATCACAGAGGTGACGTAAAATATCCCAGTAGTAGACGGATTATAAGTTAGTCTCCTTGCCGCCAGGCTAAATGTGGGAGGGGGTTCGTGGTTATCCTCTCCATGTAACGCAAATTCGGTTTAGTTCCATCAAAATGTCCTCCACGAAGGCAAATTTCTCCCAATACTTGATCCAGGAGTTCCCTTGTCTTCTGGATTGGATTCAAAATTTACGGTGTTGAACATTAGTAGTCGTAAACCCAAAAATTGGGTCAACTGTTCAACGAAAGTTATAAAAAAACGTTTCACCTTAATTCTAATCTCACTTTTTTTTTAAACAGTGTATTTGGAAGAAGCGAAAACGTACGTAACAATAAATAAGTTTAAGATTCTCCTTTAAGCTTTCAAAATGGAGGCTTTATCCTGATATTGTTGCTGCACTTTCTAAGCAATACTACAGCCGAGGCACCATTATTATGGCCTAAAAACGCATTTATACAGGGACATAAATGAGCCCTTAATTTTGAAAGTAGGAAGTATATTTGGAGCCAAAAAGTCACTTATTTATTCTTTTTGCGATTTCAATAATCATTGTCACATTTTGATGTTTCATCAATTTATAGTGTTAAAAACATCACCCAAATTGATTAAAACATTTGCCAAATAT
This sequence comes from Parasteatoda tepidariorum, assembly GCF_043381705.1. Taxonomy (NCBI): domain Eukaryota; kingdom Metazoa; phylum Arthropoda; class Arachnida; order Araneae; family Theridiidae; genus Parasteatoda; species Parasteatoda tepidariorum. The sequence goes on from NC_092204.1 coordinate 27,555,156, forward strand.
GTTTAAATTCATTCAAAAACTACTTCTTAAAAGTCTTGGAACTACGCCACTTTCCAAAAGGACTTTATCCACTTTCAAAAGTTAAAGGCACAAGTGTTAATAATGATCTTATCCGCGAATCACTTTTCATATTTTAAGAGTTTTCAGAGCACAGGAGATTAATACTTTCAAGTGAAGTAATTCAAAATAGAAAGTATCAAGCAATAACTTTCTATTTAGTGATTTAATTTATACGGAGCCTTAATAATTCGGGAAACGCATCTTTAAACAGGGCTAAGTAGAATTGAAGGGCTGGTTCACTCCTTTAAAGAAACTCTCGCCGATCCAAACCTCCGATTTTCTCCAGTGACGTCACTGTGGCGCAAAGTTTGCACTTTTACTTCAATAACGGAACGTTCGGTCCAACTGTCTCTAACCTAACTAATATTGGAGCATTTCTTTTTGTGACATATTCCAAGACATTTGTTGTTTTATAAAATGATTTTCCTCAGTTTATTGCAGTGAATTTACAAAAATTTAAAACTATTAAAGAAATGCCAGTTTGCGCGATTGCAATTTGCAAAAATTCTGATAGAAACACAAAAGGAAAAAATATAATTTTCCACGTGTTCCATGAACAACTATGTAAAGAATGGATTCGACGAATTGCAAACGAAATGACACAGTTAATATAAAACAGCAGTACGTTTATTCTATCGTTAAGAACTTTTAAAAAAATTCACCATCTAAATAGAAACAGCCTCGTTAACTTCAAAAAGAAAGGCAGGCGAAAAAATTAAAAATGGATAAAGTCAAAGAAAATTAAAGCGTAAGTAAAAAATATAAATAAAATACATAGTATATAATTAAAATTCTCCTAATTTCATAACATATTTTTTAATGTAGTTATTCTAAATATTTATGATTTTTTTAAAATTATAATCTCTTAAAATTAAATATCTATAAATTATATTACCTTAAATTTAAATATCTATAAGCAGTTGTAAAATTTCAAATATCATTATGAACCTAAATTATTATTCTGTTTCAGTAATTAGCGTTTAAGGTTGATGTTTCTTAATGATTAAGTATGAACAAATTGTTAGAAACGGCATATTTTAAAATCAGGATTCTATATCTAACCCTACTTATAGTTATCAAAGATTATGTAGATAAAAAAGTGTCGATAATAGCTTTTCTTAAATAATTAAAGTTCTTAAATAGCTTTTCTTAATAATTAAAGCTAAAACTGAACTTTTTAACATAAAGTATTTATAGTGTCATTTTCGCCAACTAGTAAAATATTTTCATAAGTTTAAAATTGTATTTTTTTAATATAATGGCCAAGAAAGTTTTTTTGAACTATGTTTATGAACGGAAATAATGTGTTAATTATGTAAAGTTTGAAATCTAATAACCAGAAAAAGTCTAACTTATTTTTACAGAGAGAAAGATGCAAGTTATCATAATATCTTTGCTAGAGATCTCCGAGATCTGTGTATACAGTGACGTCATGAGGAGAGAAAGCGTAGCTTCAGCTCTAAGAGCGGAATGAACTAGCCCTTCTATTCTCTTTAGCCCTGATCCTTAAACCTATACCACTACATGTTATAAACTCAGATTAACAGAACGCACTTTCCCGAAATAAATTAACTTTTTATTTTGACAGGTTAGAATTTTAGATCTGCAAAATTTGCAATAAAATAAGGCTCGATTAGTTTAGTCAAAGAACCCATGTGGACTAACTTTATTTTCCGTTACAGATCCTGATCCATTTTTATTTTCTTTTGTATTTTTTATTTAATCTAATAATGATAAAAAAGAACTCTGAAGCGTAAGGCATAAAAATTTTGCATCTTCTTAAACTGCGTAATTTTGCGAAATCAGTCAAGGAAATTTTTTATAAATTTAAATACTAAAATAAATGATTTGCTCCTGAGAAACAAAAATTAAAAACTTGAATTTTCTTCTTTGAATTGAAAATTTGGTTCTCAAAAACTATTCGTCCAATTAGTAAATTTAAGATAATCGTTTGATAAAGCGTGAGGTCTAAGTTAGTCATTAAGTACCAAAATTAAATCTTAGAACAGAAAACACCGACCATTAGAACAAATAAGGATATTAACGATTTTCTCGCTCAGGGATTGAAAATAGTAAATAGGGACATTGCATCTTTAATAATTTTTAATTTATTGATCACTTTCTAAGACGTAGTCTTAAGGGGTCTGGGAAGTTTTGATTTCATCCAGAAAGCATCATAGTGCAACTATTTTTTTACTTTCTGTAACTTAATTAGGGTCCCGCAGTGGACTGATCGTTAAGACACGGTTCCCAGCAGATCACCGAAGTCAAGCATCACTGGCTACGGTCAGTGTGCGGGTGGGTGACCACTTGGATCAGTCTGCGTAGGGACCGAGGGTGTGCGGTATTGGTCCTCGTTAAACTGTTCTTCCGTAAAGTGCTCGACTTTGCGTGCAGGTCGCCGGGCTACCGAAGCGGGGGTGCCATCCCTTCTGCAGAGGATCAAAATCGTGATGATATGTCTTCGGATCATCCTCAGGGATGTTTCCCAGACCGTCGCCAATAGCCCATTCTGCAGCTCTAGTGCGACGTAAATGAACAACAACAACAACTTATTTAGGATTTTAAAATTTTACTGTAGTTTAGCGTAAGGATAATCTTTGACAGCCATCATTTTTGTAAAATAATTCAAAGAACTTTTATAATTTATTTTTCTTTATAACTAAAACTTGGACAAAAAATTGGTACTAATTTTTGCGAGCACGGTAAAAGTCATAAAAAACATGTTAATGATATGAAACAATTTTAAATAAGCACTCTAATAATTGTCTCCTTAAGGCCTGGTTTCTTAGAACAGGACGCCGTCAGCTGGAAATCAGCGTTAACCTCTGATTGGTCCATTTGTGAGTTTGATAGTATACGTCATCGAACGCTCATCTTGAACTACAATTGCCGTCCAACTCAACTGCAGTTGGATTACAACGTGACGTTAACCACAGAAGCAATGGCGGACAACATCCAACAGCACATTGAAATCAGCCAAGATTTTGATTTTGACATTAAACATAGCTTCTTCATTAAACATAGCACTCTTCATTTAGCTCAGCTATAATGTGTTTTTTCTTGGACAAAGTCATTATTTGTTCTCTAAAACACTGGTCGACAATAACAAAATCAATACAAATTCAAAATAAATATTTGTTTACGTTATTAACGCATGCGCAATGAGAGATAATGTCTGCGTTGGACCGACTGCTCACGCTGAGCTAACAAAAAAGTATTTTTTTGGTGTCAGCTCTACGTCAACTTTCCGCTGACGCCCAGATAAGGCGCTAGTTCTAAGAAACCAGGCCTTTAGAACCATATTAACTGAAAGAAATTGAAAAATATATTTTCTTAAATTTCAGAAAGATGAATTTTTTTGTCTGAAGATAGAAATTTATTTTGACCAAAAAAAAAGCAAAAAAAAAAGAAGAAAAAAGAGTTGAATAAAATAAAAAGTTTACTTATTATTCTAACTATTATAATTTATTATTCTAACTTTACTAAGCGCTAGTATAAATTTAAGCAAATTTTTACACTTTAACAAGTTACCAAGTTTTAGCTTCATAGGTTCATTTAAAGTCGGATAATCTTGTGCTGCAAGGGAAAAACTTTAATTGAGAAAAACAGACTTAAAAATAAAACTTAGTTTAAATTATTTTAAACAAAATACAGGAGTTAGCAGACGATTCCTGTTTAGAAAATGGGTGGTGTTATTTTCTGTTTTCAGTGAAAAGGTTATAGTAATTTTACTCTTGATTATTATTTGGTAACAAACTGCCTGAAATAAAACAGGCCGTTATACATATTTTCATGAAAAAAAACGAACATTTTGTGTTATCTATTATTTGCAAACAATTCATTGTTTTTCTATGTAGAATAACTATTTTGAAACATAAAAATTCAGATCATAATCGTTTTATTCGTCTATGCACTTTTTCCACACAAAAAACGCTGATTTCTTTAGACTTTAATTTGTCATAAGGAAATAATTTCAACACATTATTCTATTAACAAATAATGCATTTCGGAAAATTTTTCTAATCATTTTATAACGAAGAGAAAAATTAAATTCAGTCTCTACATTATTTCTTAAAAAAATCTGTCGACAATTAAAAACGGCTCTTTTAATGCAATTTGTTAACTCCAATAAAAAGGTCATTAAATTGTAGCGTGAAAACTATTGTTTTTGCTCCAATTAATACTTAATTGTGCTTGTAAAAAAAACACTTTCAACGATTTTCGAACACGTTTCATTTTGTTTAGTAAATCACAACCATTATTTTTTTATCTCACTAACACGCTTAAATATTTTAATTAGCATTTTTTTAAAGTCCTTTTTAAACTGCAAAATGGTTTAGCACTACTTTCATAAAAAGAAAGTTGGAGAATTTCAAATAAAAGTTACTTAAGGTATTCCGAATTCGCTGAATCTATTTAAAGAAAACAATTAGTGAAATTGTATCTAAAAATTTTTTAAACAAAGAAATGCTCTTAATCCGTTATAAAGTTTCGGTGGAAAATTGTATAATCTCAGCAATAATTATATATTTCTGAAAAATTTTCTTCAATTAAGCTTTTTCTATTAAAATAAAGAAGGGATTGGATATGTTGATCATAGCTGCCAACTGTTCCGTTTTTCCTGATTCTTTTTTTTTTCCAAAAAGAAATTTAAGTCACAGCGAAATAACAATTCGAAATAACAATTAAAATAAAACATTTCAAAACAAATGTATTGAAAAAATAGTAGGAAAAACATTTTTATACCATAAAAAATAATAACTTGGAAAAATTATCTTACGTTCGATAAATCCAAAACCTCGATATCCCGGCAACCACTTCAAAAAAAAAAAAGGTTTAACTCATGTGAAGTGCAGTTAAACATAACTCTCATCGAAAATATTTTGTTCCAAAAATATAGGTTTTGAGCTTAAAGTTCTTTTAATAAATATCTAAATTCCCCTTGCCATGCTAAATTTTTTCGAAAAATGACTAGTTTTGACTTTCATTTTAGAAAAAAATTACAGCTCGAATACAAAATTCTACTATAAATAGTATAAGAACTTTAAATTACCACAACATACATTAATTTTAACTCTAATTTATATTTCAAGTAAACCAAAAACTATTACAGTTTTTTTTCTTTTTGATGAAATTGTATACAGTGAAGCAAAATATACTGAATCCGAAGTGAAACCTAATTTTGATAGCCATGAACATTAACTCTTTAATAATACAAATAAAAATAATTTTCAGCATTTTTTTAAATATAATCAAGATCATTTTTATTTTTAAAACAATAATCACATACGTTTTTTAATGGAATACTAATTTTAGAACTATACCCACTTCACCCCACTCTGGGGCAAAGTGGGTATATCAAAACATGTTCTTTTGAATGCAATGTAAGAAATGTTCTAATGTAAGAAAACAATCAAATAAAATAGATAAATCATGCTTTATATTTAATCCGGGTTAATCCAATCGATATAAAATGGATCAAAATTTTCGATAAAATAAATTTTATAATTTGATTTTAAAGCCTTTTTTTTTTTTAAAAAAAAAGCTTGATTTTATATCCAATTTACCCCACTAAATAAACTCAGACTTCGATGGATTATATCCTAATCCATCCGTTGTTGCTGAATTTTATTCCATTCTTTATTATCAACCATACTTTTTAATTTAACTTAGTTTTGTTTCAATAGGAATTTTATAAATGTGTACTTCCCTTGTAAATAAAAGTAGTTATCTTTTTAAATTTTTATTTTGATATGTTAGTTGAATACCCATTCTTTGTGCGGGTTGAAAAAAAAAAGTAAAAAATCAATAAATCGTTAATATCAAGACCATGGGTGCCACTCTAAAATATTCCAAGACTGAATTTATTTTTTGACCATTAACATAAAGCATAATTTTTCAGAAATTTATTACTAGCTTTTCATAAAAACAGCCCACATATTAATAACACCTAACATCTTTATATATTTTTTCAAAATTGCTGATTTACACCACCTATTTTATTTTGGAGCCATTCATACCTCTACTTTTTATTAATTTCTTCATCAATATTTCATCACGCATCAAGCTTCATCAATATTTCATCAAGCACATTTTGAAGTGCAGTCAATCAGTTTCTTTCATTGTGGTGTGACACCATCATTTGATCATTTTGCAATAATTATGAAAAATATCTGTTTTATAAAAAATAATTTTTTTTTTAAAATTTTAACAGAAAATATTTGTTTTCTTCTTTAAAGAAAAAGGAAATGTAATTTTTTTCTGAAAACAATTTGTAAAAAAAAATTGGAAATAAACATTGATTCGAGAATGGAATTCAGTCCACAGTTTTCAGTCCTCAGGACTGAAGAGTGGCGCCCCTGTAAGATTACGAAATTATGCACATGACTGAAAAACATCTACTGACACAATTATTAAAACTAAAATAATTCCAATTTTTTAAAGTTATTATTTGTTGACCTTCTCATATCCTTACGTTATTAGATTAAGCAAAACATGTTTTTGTGATTCACAAAAATAAAGACTAACTGGACAAAAGACTAATCCTAGTAACATTTAGCGTTATCCTGTTGCTCAAGGCCAACTTAAGAATTTACTACATTCAAGCAATATTTTCTCCTGTATTTATCGCTTTTGAGAAACAGTATAAGAACTCTATCCACCAGTATCTACATTAAAATTGTATAGTATTAATAGATATCAAATATACCAATATTATATTTTGTACCCATATTAATATATCTTTTATCTATTAAACAATTACTAAAATTAATTAAGTATCATAGGCATCCATAATAGTCTGACTATTTTTACGTTTTACCCAAACGAATTTGAATACTAATTATCTAATCTAGCTACATTTATGAGATCTGATTTTTTCCTTTTTTTAAAAAAAAGGTCATAATTTTTATGATGATGACCAATGAACTAATGTATTTTTAATATACTTTTGAATAATTTTCATTATTATTTACGAAGTTTGACTTCTCTAAAAAAACCAAAGAAAACTTGCAGAAAATCCACACCGCTGTCACCAGTAATAATTCTGTAGTGTTTCAACCAGTGGTCGGAAGTAGCGCACTACATTCGTAGTTTGTAGTGTAAAATAAGTAGCGCACTACATTCGTAGTTTGTAGTGTAAATTAAGTAGCGCACTACATTCGTAGTTTGCAGTGTAAATTAAGTAGCGCACTACATTCGTAGTGTTAAATAAGTAGCGCACTGTATTCGTAGTTTGTAGTGTAGTGTGCTACTTATTTTTAAAAAAAGTAGCGTAATGAGATACAAAAAATAGTAGTTTGTAGCGATTCCTTGCAACTGCTATTTACGTTAGTTTAGTATATGAACAAGGTTTCAACACAACTAATTGTTCGAATTCGATGGGTACATATCTTCGCGGGTCTGTCAAAGGACGCACTTTAAAATGCCCCTGTGACTGTGAGTTAACAAGAATTGCGAATTTATAGTCACATATAACTAATATTTAAGCTAGCCATTGTGAATAATAGATAATTTATCACTTTGGTCACACGTTTCACACGCGAATGTAAACTTGTAAAACAGTGATGTTATTTCAAAGGAAGGAAACATGTTTTCGATGTACTTAATTTCTTTGAGGAAATAAAAGAGAATGAAATTGCACCACTTAATGAAATTACAAGTACTTGATAATTTCTTAGCATCTCTTAAATTATATATTCACTGTCAGGAACATAAAAAAGCGACGACTAAATAAACAAATTAGAAAAAAAATGTTTTAGAATAACAAAATAGCTCATGTAAACATGAATAAATATTTCTAAATAATTCTTTATGTTTAATATAAGCCAATTTTTTTATTCAAAACCATTTTGAACATAAATTGTAAATTATACAAGTGTAAATTAATTTCCTCAGCAAAGTTTGGTTCTATACATTAGCAACATAGTCACTACAATTCCTAAGTAGTCTGAAGTCACCACATTTAAAAAAAGTTGTAGTTAATTATATTTGTAACAAAGCAGCTTTAAATGTAGTAAACTACAAAAATAATGTAGTTTTTCTGACCACTGGTCTCAACTAACTGAAAAGATGACGTGAGTTCAATAAATTTATTTCAAAACCTGTACACAACTTCGTAAATAAGTTTGACAGTCTTAACATGAAAAGAACTAGTCTTAATTTTTAAAAATCAGAGGAAAAAAAAGTCACAAATCCTGCTTAGTTTGATCAGATTATACTATGGCTTGAAACATTTTTAATACAATCTGCTTGAACTCTGTTTTGTTTGCTTTCTTGTTACTTAATAACACGTATAATTATGCAAGTTACAATAATTAGCAAGAAAAGGCCAGTATACCCTGGTTGGTAGGGCACTGGACCCATGTCCGAGAGTTCGATCCCTGCCGGCCGAAGACTCCCCGTGTAGTAAATGGTGACTGATGCACGTTAAATCTGCCAAGTCGCAAAGTCCTCTATGTTCCCATAACAAATCAATACCTCTGGGGTTACTGATCCAGGAGTTTCCTTGTCTTCTGATTTGGTTCAAAATTACAAGGTTGGGGAGTTGAACATTAGTAGTCGTAAACCAAAAAAATTGGGTTGGCTGTTCAATGACGGATATAAATAAATATAAATAATTAGTAAGAATATTTTATTTTAAAAACATATATACATATATCACAGTTGTATGAGAAACCAATGGTTGATAGGAGTTAGAATAGCCTCCACTGATTTCCACTGACATAGAATAGCTTCTCGAAGAACTGCCAGAGAAGAAGAGGAAGAAATCATGTCTTCACAAGACATCAAAACTTCTATCACAGAATACATTTTTTTGAAGGCCAAAAATACTTGATGAGGGAAAGCAAATCTTTGATCTGTAACACAGAGATTTAGAGAATTGAAAAGGGTTCTAAGAGACATTTGTGAGGGAAAAAAAATAAGATAACTATACAAAATTCATTTATTTTGTCAGATCTTTGAGTATAGAGCATTTTAGAGTATTAGTGGATGAAAATACTGAGTGTTTTTCAGTGAAGAAAATGGTTACCAAGGCTTTTCATTGCAACCAGTCAAGTAACGTTGAAATATCTTGTTTTTGAGAGTATGTTATATGTTATAATATTAATAGTGTGAATACTAAGATGAATGCAATTGGAAAGGCAAGGTATAATCTTATTTTAGATTAAGGACCTCTAAATTAATTTACTTAAATTCACTTCAACCCCTCAGTTTCAAAATTGTTTGATTATAATAAGTAACTTTCGTGAAAAATTCTGAAAATCTTACAAAGNCAACTGTAAAACTTCATCAACACAATAAATACCAATGTTAAGCGTGCACAAACACGTTAGTATACGAAACTACTGTTTGTAGTTATTTGTGCTTCAAAGTCAGTAGCTATGCTAGCGCCAGCGCGATCGCCTCTGGGCAAAATTTGTAAGTACAAGAAATTCGTACTTTTTTTTAAATATCTTGCTAACAATGAAGAAACGTATCTTGAAAAAATGACAGACGAAAGCAGATGAAAAAAGACAAAAAACAAAATGTAATAGCAGAATATTTAAATTTTTTTTCGGGGGGAGGGGTGGGTAGTTTGTTAGAGGGTTGCACCCCCTTTTATATAATTCTGCCGGCGCCCTTGAAATGTAAGAATAAATCGCTGAATTTATATTTATTACGTATTGTGTTCGGAGGCGGGGTAAAGAGGGCACATGGTTAGGCTTAGCTAAGTGTTATAAGATAGGGATATTTTTTACTTCTGTGTTAGCTTTAGTAAGTTTATTTCCTTTTGAGTAAGTTCAGCTTATATTTATATTGAAATTTATATCCTTCAGTAAGTTTATGTTTTGACAGCTCTCACATGGTAAATTTTGGGTCTCACATGGTAGATGTCGTTAATTTTATTAAATTTCAAATATTTTTTAGGGTCCGTTGGCCAATTTATGAACTTTTTTTTTCTTGAATTTTTCTTATATTTTATTGTAAACATCAATCTAGATGTTTAACTTCACCTGTTAGTTAATAGTCGGAATAATATAATCACAACTATTATACATGTAAAACGTTTAATTCTTGAGGTAAATTTGTTACGTTTGTATTTTTGCCCGATTACCTCCGGGCTGTAACCAAAATAGTACTATGTTTTTAAATAAATGCCACGGAAGGGTTTCGCCTAGGCTCTCGGCCGGTGCGTTTGCCAGATACTCTCTGTCCACCTCCGGCAGTGCGGGAGAATGTCACGGTCAACAAGTTGAAAAATTTTCCTGCATACCTATATTTGGGGGGGTCGGGGACCTAATTAACCCTAGCTTTAGTAAGTATCTAATGTTCAATATTTTATAGTGAAATAGTTGGGAAAAAAATAACTTAGTTGTTTTATTACAGTAATTTTATCACTGAAATAAAAATTTCTTTTAAATTTTATTTTTTAAAGAGAAAAATGATGGGGAGGGGGGGGGTAACAATATTACAGACATATTAAACCAAAACAGCATAAAGCTACAACTTAGTGAGCATATTTAAAGATATAGATGAGTTTTCACAAAAATTTCTGCCGTAATATGGCAGTTTTTTCATGCAAAACAAAACAATTTCCTTAAAACAAATATATTGAATAAAAATACTTATCTTCTATAAATAGTAAAAGTCGTTTAAATTATCACGATATATCTTAATTTTACACAGCAATTTATTATACATGTATTCATAAACTATTAGTTTTTTTTTGCTTTTAGTGAAATTGTATAGAGTTAGCAAAGGATGCTGCATCCGAAGTAAAGCCTAATTTTGATAGCCATGAACATTAGCTCGTAAACAATACGAAAAAAAAAAATTTTTTAGCATTTATTTTTTTAAATATAGTCAAGAGCATTTTTATTTTGAAAACAATAATTACGTTTTTTAATGGAATATATAGTGATTTTAGAACTATACCCCTTTTACCCCATTCTGGGGCAAAGTGGGTATAACAAAATATGTTCTTTTGAAGGCGATGTAAGAAATGTTCTAATGTAAGAAAACAATCAAACAAAATAGATAAGGTATGCATTATATTTAATCTATGTTAATCAAATCTATATAAAATGCATCAAAATTTTCGGCAATATAATTTGGTATTAAAGCCTTCTTTAAAAAAAGCTTGATTTTAAACCCAATTTATCCCACCTGACCCTACTAAATAAACTCCGACTTCGAGGGATTATATCCTAATTTATGGGTTGCAGTTGTTGCTGAATTTTACTCAATTCTTTATCAACCCTATGCTATTTAATTTAACTTAGTTTTGTTTCAATAGGAATTTTATAAATGTGTACTTCCCTTGACTTTAAAAGCAGTTTTTTTCTTAAAATTTTTATTTTATTATAAACTAGTTGCATACCCATTCTTCGTACGAGATGAAAAAAAGTAAATAATCAATAAATCGTTAATATCAAAACCATGGGTGCCACTTGAAAAAAAAAAATCATGACTGAGCTCATTTTTTAACCAATTAACATGGTCTAGCATAAAGCATAATTTTTTAGAAATTTATAACTAGTTTTTCATAAAAACAGCCCACATATTAATACCTAACATCTTATACATCTTTTTAAAATTGCTGAATTACACCACTTATTTTATTTTGGAGCCATTCATACCTATATTTTTTATTAATTTCATCATCAATAATATTTTATCTTAGATCCATAAATTTCAATTTTTTTTAAAAAAGAATCTTAATTTAACTTTGCCCAGCATCTCAAAGTATGGGAGAGGGAAAAACAAACTTAAGAACATTCAGATTCAATAATACAATTTTTGTTTATGCAAGCAAATTTTGAAGTGCAGTCAATCAAATTCTTTCATTGATCATTTTGCAATTATTACAAAAAATAACTATGCTTTTACAAAAAATAATAATTCTTTTTCATTTTAACAGAAAATATTTGTATTCTTCTTTAAAAAAAGGAAATGTAATTTTTTTCTGAAAAATTTAAAAAAAAAAAAAAAAACTGGAAATAAATATTGATTCGAGAATGGAATTCAGTCCACAGATCAACATATTTCAGTCCTCGGGACTGAAGAGTGGCACCCATGCAAGACTACGAAATTATGCACATGACTGAAAAACATCTACTGACACAATTATTAAAGCTAAAATAATTCCAATTTTTTTTAAGATTATTATTTGCTAGCCTTTTCCATATCCTTATTAGATTAAGCAAAACACGTTTTTGTGATTCATAAAAATAAAGACTAACTGGACAAAAGACTAATCCTAGTAACATTTAGCGTCATCCTGTTGCTCAAGGCCAACTTAATGGTAGTCAGAATTTACTACATTCAAGCAATATTTTCTCCTTTACTTACCGCTTTTGAGAAACTGTAAAAGAAATCTATCCACCAGTATATTAAAATTGTATAGTATTAAGAGATATCAAAGATACTAATATCATATTTTGTACCCAAGTTAGTATATCTATTAAAACTTCACCAATTACCAAAATTAATTAAGTATCATAGGTATTTATAATAGTCTGGCTATTTTTTTTACCTAAATGAATTTGAATACTAATTATCTAATCTAGCTACATCTATGAGATCTGATTTTTTCCTTTTTTTAAAAAAGGTCACAATTTTTATGATGATGACCAATGAACTAATGTATTTCAATATACTTTTGAATAATTTTCATCATTATTTACGAAGTTTGACAGAAGGTGTAAATTAATTTCTTCGGCAAAGTTTGGTTCCTTAAAGTAGCAACGTAGTCACTACAATTCCCAAATAGTCTGTAGTCACCGTATTTAAAAAAAAAAGTTGTAGTAGTTGTAGTTAATTATATTTGTAACAAAGTATTTTTAAATGTAGTAAAACCACTGGTCTCAACTAACAGAAAATACGATGTAACTTCAATAAATTTATTTCAAAACCTGTACACAACTTCATAAATAAGTTTTACAGTCTAAACTGAAAAGAAACTAGTCTTAATTTTTAAGAATCAGAGGGAAAAAAATTCATAAATCCTGCTTAGTTTGATCAGATTATACTATATCTTGAGACATTTTTAATAAAATCTGCTTGAATTCTGTTTTGTTTGCTTTGTTGTTATTTAATAACACATAAAAGTAAGCAAGTTACAAAAATTCGTAAGAATATTTTATTTTAAAAACATATATACATATATCACAGTTGTATGAGAAACCAATGGTTGATAGGAGTTAGAATAGCCTCCACTGATTTCCACTGACATAGAATAGCTTCTCGAAGAACTGCCAGAGAAGAAGAGGAAGAAATCATGTCTTCACAAGACATCAAAACTTCTATCACAGAATACATTTTTTTGAAGGCCAAAAATACTTGATGAGGGAAAGCAAATCTTTGATCTGTAACACAGAGATTTAGAGAATTGAAAAGGGTTCTAAGAGACATTTGTGAGGGAAAAAAAATAAGATAACTATACAAAATTCATTTATTTTGTCAGATCTTTGAGTATAGAGCATTTTAGAGTATTAGTGGATGAAAATACTGAGTGTTTTTCAGTGAAGAAAATGGTTACCAAGGCTTTTCATTGCAACCAGTCAAGTAACGTTGAAATATCTTGTTTTTGAGAGTATGTTATATGTTATAATATTAATAGTGTGAATACTAAGATGAATGCAATTGGAAAGGCAAGGTATAATCTTATTTTAGATTAAGGACCTCTAAATTAATTTACTTAAATTCACTTCAACCCCTCAGTTTCAAAATTGTTTGATTATAATAAGTAACTTTCGTGAAAAATTCTGAAAATCTTACAAAGCAGGGTGTAAAGGTTACCGTGATTTTTAAAAATTCAGAGAACCTGATTTAAAAAAATTAGATTTTTTTAAAATTTAATATTTGAACTTTTATTTTTCTTCTTCTAAATATTGTGTTGCTGAAGTGAAGGGTTTTAAATTATTAAATTTTAATTATGTAAGCTATAGTAAAAAGCCTAAAGTATAATATTTAAATACAAATTTGCTATAATGGTGTGGTTAATAATTAAACCCTAGAATGGAGACAAAATGGATTCCCTGATAATTCTATTGCAAACTAATAGCAAACATAAATAATTTTGCTCAGCAATCATTTTTTAAAATAATATTAAATATTAGAACCATATTGTTATTACAAATTTGGTGAGTGCAAATCCACAATTTAATATTTTCGTTTGTTAAACAGGTTGATACATTAAATACAATTTGTGAATGCATCACATTGATCTGCTCAAATCTTTCCATTATTTAACCAATCACTTTAACTGTAATTTATAATATTATATTAATGTAATTTGTACCAAATACGAAATTTGTAAAATGGTTAATAAATCTAGAACAGTGATTCTCAACCACTGTGCCGCGGCACTTTTGTGTGCCGCCAAATTCTTAAAATGTGCCGCCAAATATTAGAAATGATACAGTAAAAATTATAATGCTTTTTTAATTACGAGTAAAGTTTAAATTAAAGAAAAGTGTATATTATATTTTTTCCACTCTTTAACCGCGGGAACATCTTTGTCAGCGATTGTCTTGTCTCTGACAATCTTAAAATAAGAAGGAAGTGTTTAAATGGTCGTTGACAATTTTAAAAAATGTTGAAATAAGTAGGAAATTTAATGATCATTAAAATTATTAATTATCAAAGGAAAGCAAAGCTAAATATTAACTTTCAAACTTAAATAAAGGCTAATCATTAAAGTAAGCTATGCAATTAAAAGTTATAAAAAAAAACTAACAAAAAATAAGCTAACAATTAATAATCAGCAAAAACACTAGTTGACAAGAATTAATAATCAGCAAAAAAACTAGCTATAGAAAACAAGCGAACAATTAATAACTAGCAAAAAACATAAATAACTGTTATTAACTAATAAAAAATTAGTCGAAAGAAATAATTAATCCCTTAATAAATGTGCTTTTGTAGTACTTTATTTCACATTCAAAATTATTATCACAAACTATTTAACACAGTGTATTATAGTTAAGTAAATAACTTTTAAACTAATTTTTTTCATTGTGTGCCGTCAAATTTCGAAATCGTTAAAAGTGTGCCGTCACAAAAAAAAGGTTGAGAATCACTG